>NC_092413.1:68462102-68767102 GCF_040894005.1 Engystomops pustulosus
TGGGCTGGCTTTATATTACTGGGGGCAGGCTGGGCTGGCTTTATATTACTGGGGGCAGGCTGGGATGGCTGTATATTACTGGGGGTAGGCTGGGCTGGCTTTATATTACTGGGGGCAGGCTGGGCTGGCTTTATATTACTGGGGGCAGGCTGGGATGGCTTTATATTACTGGGGGCAGGTTGGGCTGGCTGTATACTACAGGGGGCAGGTTGGGCTGGCTGTATACTACAGGGGTAGAATGGGCTGGCTGTATACTACTGGGGGCTTGCTGGCTATATACTGGGGAGGGGACTGTGACCAATGCATTTACCACCCTCAGCTTATACTCGAGTCAATAAGTTTTCCCAGTTTTTGGTGGTAAAATTGAGGGTCTTGGCTTATACTCGGGTCGCCATATACTCAACAGTGACAGGCGGGTGTTGGCTGTATTATACAGCCGTTACCCGCTGTGTATGGAGAGAGCTCAGCTCGTGAGCTGTCACCATACACCCCTTGCCGCGCGAGGACGATATAGTTCGTCCTCGGTCGGCAAGGTGTTAAGTGGTGCACAACGTTTTTGTGGTGTCTTCACACATGGCGTTTTCAGAACAGCTGAGAAGAGATTTGCATAATTACATTGCAGTCAACATCGTGTTAACAAAACGCATGCATCAAGGCAATTTTATTGCGCTTTCTAAACAAAATGTTGACAGCAATGTAATCAGGCAAATCTCTTCTAAGCTGTTGTGATGTGTTTGAAAACGCATGTAGTAACCTCACCCTTAGGGTACATTCACACGACCGTATGGGGGACGTATATGCGGCCGATATATGTACCCCATAGTCAGCAATGGGCGCACGGCATATCTTCCTATGGAGAGGGGCGGGGGTGAGCAGAGCTCACCTCCTCCTTTTCTCCCCGTGCGCTGCCGTTGCCCACTACAGTACGGCGGGCAACGGCAGTGTGAATGCAGCCTTAGGCAAGTTTGCGGCTGTACATATGTCCCCAATAGATGGCAATGGCCGCACGGAGCGGTACCGCTCTGTACAAGGGAAAAAGACATGTCTTTCCTTGTGTTACGGCTTTTACTGGCGGGCATACGTTTGTGTGAATGCAGCCTTGGGGCGCATTTAAAAGTTGCGTTTTGACCTTCGTTTTCATTGCGTTTGAAACGCATTACAACAGCTGAGGAGAGGCGATTTGCCCAATTACATCACTGTTAACATTTCCATTTCCAACACATTGATAACACGAGTGTGTTAACGTGTTAACGCATGTGTTTTGTAAACACATGCGTTAACATAGCATTAAACATAAACGCTAATGTAATTAGGCATATTACCTCTCAACAGCTGTTGTAATGAGTTTCAAACGCAATGAAAATGCTACCAAAACGCAACGTGTGAACGTGCCCTCATCGTCTACAGAGCGGACTATTGCTGATGGCGGCCCCCAGACCAGTCTGATGGTGCTGAATTTTTATTTAATTTATTTTCTGTGGTCTGGGAACATAACCCTTTTTTTTCTTTTTACAGGGGCACATTTAGAAATGGAACACATAATATACTTAAATATAGATCACAGATAACAGTTATCTAATGGTAAGAGCACATTGGATCACTGTCATCAGTGATCTGTATACAGAGAGGATGCATACAGCAGCTTTCCTGCATGCCTCTCACTGTATACAGGGGCTGCTGTGACAGGGGGTCGATTATTATCAGTCCCCTGTTACAGTACACGATCGGGCTGTCACATAGACAGCACGATCCTGCTACCGGTTGCACACAGTTTGGAATGGCCACAGCCCCAGCAATAGATATGCCTCTCCAACCCCACGCTAAGCTCCGACTCAAGCCCTCGCTCGGCTCCTCCCCCAACCCTCGCTCGGCGCCCCGCGGAGAAGCTCGGACGGTGAGCAGGAAGTCCCTCCCTGTCCTGCCTCCAGCTACTCAGCGCTGCGATCATGCAGAGAATATTTTGAATATTTGGAAGCGGCAGCCCACATTCAGACAGGAAAATCACCAAGCTGAGTAAATCAGCTTCTAAACGCGTGCAGAGGCGTTATCGCAACCTCTGCCTGGGATCACAACATTACCCAGAAAAATCTCCAAAACAGTAATTATATCCATAGTCAGTACTTTATAATAGCTTAGTGCTATCATTGAGTTGAACTACTCATTTTTTCCCTTAATTCTCTGCTTAGAATTTATTAAAAAACCAGAAAGCAAAGTTGAATTTTAAGAAGAGATATCTTCCCTAAACACACTTATCTAAACATCTTTGTGTGCTACTCAAAGAAAAAAAAAGAAAAAAGAGCAAAAGAATAAAAAGAAGGAGAGAGAAACTGGAAGAAAGGAAGAAAATGGCAAGAAAGGGAGAGAAATAAGACACTACTGCAAAGATTAGGGCTTTAGCTTTTCTTAATTCGACATTGGTCTGCTGGCATTGTTTTAATCACCAGACCAATTTCTTTATAGTTATATTCCAAAGGTCCAAATTAGTAGCAAACCAAACCAAATATTCCAATTATACTCAAAAACCCTTAAAGGTTCTCCAACAATATTCTTTTGAGTCTTGATACATTTTTGCTAATTTCATAGGGGAGAGGTACTATTGGGTACAAAGGTTAAACAAGTTGTCTATTTGACAGGTCAGATTCTTATTTGAGTTGTAGATTGCCTTCATCCACTGCTCATGAGAGAAAGTCAACTTTAGTTCTCTTTCCTAGCTCAACATATAGGGTTGTTTAATTCTACCATTCTCATATAAGCTGCGGAAATACCAACCTTCTAGGTGACTCGACAAATGTAAGTCACCAATTCAATAATCATCCATCTATCATACAATTCCTCGGCTGACTACTACCTCCTAATTGGTTATGTAATGTGGCATGTTTATAACAAAGTATATTAGGGAATCATGCCCCTCCCTTAGTTTTTTGACAAAATAGAACATTCCTTGAAATGATTTTTTTTTTTAAACAACCAGACCCACATGGTTAGATACTTCTGTAATTCCTTAAAAACTTGTTTGGACAGAGGATCAGGTATGCATCTAAAGTTATACAGAATTACCGGTAGGTATATTCTATAGTCAGCCCTACTTGAACACCTTGGTACAGAAAACTTTACTTTGCGCTTATATATTTAAACCTGCTTATAATTTCTTAGTCAAGTATGGGATTCAGACAGATAAGACAGAGGGAAATCTCTTTAAACGTGTCCCCTAAAGCCGTAAGTGAGCCTATTGGATCAAAACATGAGTAGAACATGAATAGACTCTTATTTGAGTAAAACCTCCGACTCCCGCCCAACACCCTCATATATTGCCACTTATTCAGGGCCACATCTGACAGATCCACCTCAGATGGCAGATACCCAAGCTCTGAGGGAAGCAGCAAAATATGGGGACATTCGGTGGCCATCGCAGTATCTTTAAAATACAGACGCAATTGATGTAGAGAGCAGCACGGTCTGTCCCACTCTGTTGCTCTTAAGGACCAAGCAGTGTGGGATGACGTCAGAAGAGCCGGAAAGAGCCAGAAAGCGAAAGAGAGCAGCGTGGAAGTGTGACAGGAGCCGAGGTGAGTAACTGCTTTATTATTTTTAGAAATGACCATAATATAAAATAAGGGAGGCTATATATTATAGAAATGGGGGTGTATAATATTGGGGCCTGTGTATAATAAGAGGAACTGTGAATAATATTGAGTGCTGTATATAAGGGGGCTGTGTATAATAAGAGGGGCTGTGTATATAAGGGGAGCTGTATGTAATAAGGGGCTCTGTATATAATATAATAAGGGGAGTTGAATATAATATAATTTTAAAATATAATAAGGGGGGGCTGTATATAATAAAGGGGCTGTATATAATGTAAGGGCCCTACATATTATATAATAAATGGCCTGTAATATTATATAAGAAGGGGGCTGTAAATAATGTAATAAGGAAGGCTGTGTATAATGTAATAAGGGTCTGTTGTGTCATGAGAGGTGTATATGATTTAGGAACACTGTTATTTAGGTTACTTTAGACTTTAAGTAAATGTGCTATTTTATAGGTGCAGTACGGAGATGTGGGAATAGAAGGTAAATTCAGCTCACCAATCCCGGCTTGTCCTCCACCTGTCGTGCACGGATGACCCCGAGACTCCGGACTTCGTACCAAGGAAGGAAAAAACTTTTAGTCCAGCACAGGTTCCGATGGAGTTAAAAATTGATTTTCCTTTATTTAATCAAAGTACAAAGCTGAATAGGGCATACACAACATGATATCCCAAGTTACTCGTGAAAAGATCTACGCGTTTCTGCCTAGACCGCCTTAGTCATGAACGGAGATGTGGTGCTGGAAGTTGAAGACATCTGGCAGCAAATTCAACAGTCATGGCAAGGAGAAAACGTAATAATGCCCTCTTCCAGATGGAGCAGACCGTCACCTGTGATTGTACTAGATAGGTACTTTTGTCTGAATGATTCCTAGCTCTTAGCACGTGTAGTGTCACAGAGGGCCAGTAACTAAAAGTAATGTTGGCAGTATTCTTTTATCAGATAGTAGATTCTCTTTAAAAGATTGTCTGTAAATTCAGTAGGCCGAACAGAGGTGGTCTGGTGTTGGGGGAGGGGAGGGCATACATTGGCCCTGTACTTATAAGGTTAATACCATGAGTTCAGAAAACCCCAAATATTTATCTGGCACATTATACCTACCAGTCATGAAATAATTCCTTTCACATTCTGTGAAGAAGATGCATGTTTTTTTCTGTAGTATTGAAAACTGGTTTTCTGTAACTCTGGTTGTGGTACATTCGTTTCCTGGTTTGGTAAACTTCTGTGTGAATGAGTGTGAATGACTATTTATTCTACTTCTCTCATTAGGCCGGCCACCTAATTATATTCTCTTCTGTCTGTTATTACTAACTGGTACCAAAACCAGGGAATGTGCTGTTACAATGTAAAACAATGTAATATATGTTCTGTTCTACTTACCTGCAGCATAGTGTGTCTGCTCTGAATTTATAAGAGGCAGGCCAGCAGCATCTCTCGTGTTTTATAGGGTAAGCTGCAGAGAATTGTGGGAATTTCAATTATAACAAAGGTGTTACTGACCAGCAATCTGGGGGATTTTGATTGTGGAGATTTGTGCTTTGCCTTCTGCTGGTCTGTGGAACTACAAGAGCCTGGTGTATATTGAACCTGTTAAGTTATATATGGGCTTTTCAAAATAAACTCCTTTGGATTATTTTCATTAAGCAACATCAGGTTGTCTATTGGAAAGCCTATGCGTCTCACACACACATTGTAAGCAATGGCACACAGATGCTGGTTTACCCGCAAGTGCCATTAAAAGATAATGAGGAACAGGTTGTGTATTTTATTGGCCTAACACCACTTCTCAAAACATTGGGGGGGGGGGTGGCAGGGCTCTGATTAGATATGAGACATCTGGGGTAAATTTTAAAGGGGTATTCTCGTCTGGGCATTCACATTCAGTTTGATAAATCTGCCATATATAAACATTTTTTCAATTAGATGTTATTAAAAAAAATGTTCCTGTGTGAAGATAATTTCTCATAAATGTAGTGATATGGTCCCTTAGAAACGAGATAGCTTCCTCGGATACGGCCACGTCTGCTGCTTGGATTGCACAAAGAAACAAAAGGTTTTTGTATATGAAATGTCCGGGAGTTACTGCATGTCCCACAGCCGTCCTGTGGTAATGATGGCTGAATCCAGGAGGTCAGGCAGGGCTCAATAGCGCATGTCTGGCCACCGCTGCCAGAGTGTGACGTGGTCGTATCCGAGGAAGCTATCTCGTTTCTAAGGGACAGAATGACTACATTTATGAGAAATTATCTACACACAGGAACATTTTTTTTTAATAACATCCAATTGAAGAAATGTTTATAAATGGAAGATTAGTTAAACTGAATGTGAATGCCCAGGCGAGAATACCCCTTTAAGACTGATGTTTTATATAATAATTGCCGCTCTATGGAACTGAAGTTGAAAATTATTGTTTTCTTTTTTGATAAGATCATCGCGTTTCCATACCTTCATCAGGCTTAAAACACAATAATATTTTTACCTCCTTATATATGCAAACAAAGTACGCGATCCAGTCACATGATTACTGATGTTCAAGTTTCTATTAACAACAGAGTACTGTATATACTCGAGTATAAGTCGACCCAAGTATAAGCAAAAGCCCCTAATTTTGCCACAAATAACAGAGAAAACTTATTGACTCGAGCATAAGCCTAAGGTGAAAAATGCATTGGTCACAGCCTCCCCCAGTAAAGAAATGCAATGCAGCAGACCCCTAGTAATGAAATGCACTGCAGCAGACCCCTAGTTATGAAATGTACTGCAGCAGACCCCTAGTTATGAAATGTACTGCAGCAGACCCCCATATAAAGAAATGCCCGGCAGCAAACCGCTAAGATATACAGTATAAAAGCACACTGTCAAGCACGAACACATGAGACTTCCAATTGGAGCATTCCTCAGGGGTAGAAGACATAACGTAAGTGAAGTCCTACACATACGCCTGGGCGGTCCCATACCTCCTATATCTTCACCACCCGAGCTGATGCTGTGATACCTTGACTTTGCTTGCCGCTACCTAACCTGTGAAGTATACTATGGAATTTATTGTGCAATTGTCATTTTTTACAGGTCTCACAATTATTCACCTGTAGATCTTTGATCATGTGTTCATGTTTGGCAGTGTGCTTGTATATACCTTAGCTGTTTGCCCCCATTTTGTGGATACACTTTCTATTACACTCATTTACCCTTGGGTTGTGTGAGCCATATTTGACCTTAATAGGAGGCGTTTTGTTGCTTCATGTACCCAGATATACATATTTTTTGATCGTTAACCTCATGACACATAGTGCTTTTTCTTTGTGTTGATTATCTGTATTTTGGCGTGTCAGCATTACCTACAGTTTTACATTAGTTGTGCAGCGTTCATTCTCTTCTCTCTGTGAACACCCCCCAGTAATACATCTATATACTATTGCCAACCCCCAGTAATACATCTATATACAACCACCAACCCCCAGTATTTAATTTATATACAGCCATCTCACCCCCAACAATACATCTATATACTGCCCCCTTGCCCTCAGAAATACATCTATTTATCTACCTCAACTCCTTTAAGACATGCAGTCCCATGTAACAAACACCTCAGCCCGCACCAGACACACAGCCCCAATGTAACATACACCTCAGTCTCCATTAGCCATACAGTCCCATGTAGCATACAGCTCAGCCCGCACCAGACACACAGCCTCAGTGTAACAAGTATACAGCGACTAACCTGGAGCAACTCCACTAAAGACACTTGCAAGGTAGTAGGGGTGGTGTGGGTGGTGTGCCTGCTGTGTGGTCACTAGGAGCCAACTGTCTCTAGCTGAGAGTGATGCCCTGCAGCACATCTCTCCAGCCAGAGACAGTTAGCTCACAGCTGTCTGGCACTCACCTATCAGGGATTGGAAAGCAGCATGTAGGGGCACATATCTGTCATTGCGAGCTGGCTGTTCCTGCCTGGCTGGGAGCCATGTTCTGCAGCAGCCCCACTGCACATCACCCCCAGTTCCAGAGAGTTATAGTCAGTTTTTTTCGGGTCTTGCAGGAAATTCCATGTATTTCCCCTGTTAGTAACAACTGTTATGTATCTCTTTTTACCAACAAAAAAGGTAAAAAAAATCTAGGAAGTAATAATTGGGGGAGGAGAAGCACGTGAGCGGATGTGAGGTCATGCTGCCCCGCTCTGCCAGGACTGCATTGGCCGGAATGCCACTGCAGAGTGTGGAGCTTGAGTCGAGAGATGGGCAGGTTCACTGACCTTGTGGGATCCTACCTACCTACTTGCCTGCCTTTAATGAGGGATCCTCTGGAGTTTAGACGGAGTGGTGAGACATGTGTATTTAACTTTCCACTGAACTAAGCATGCTATTTATATTTACAACAAACAATTATTAATTTGGAAAAAACATGTGTGGGCTAGCGTACTGTTTGCCAAAGCTACCCAATCATCATTAATAAATTTTGGACATTACCCTTTGCAGGACTGTCTGCTCTTTACAGCTATTACACTAGAGTAACTAATTTTTGGACAACTCACTGGAGGATGATATAAACACTTGCGGAGGATCCCTAACCAGGTTGATTAGTGGAAAGTGGGAAAAGAAGCAGTCAGACAGTGGTTTTTATTTTTTAATGGGCTTAGCATTTGTTTTGACCCTTGAAATCAAGACCATGTGCTAAAAAAGGGAATGATTTTCACCCAACACATTCCCCCATAAATACCCAAAAAACACAAATAAGATAGAAAACTATTCATATAGGTATTGTGTTCTTAGTCACCAAGGAAACATGATGACAACAGACCCACTACCCATACGTGTTTCGCCGTTAGGGTACGATGTCTCCTCAGGGGTCTCACTGTGGAAAGGTATAAAGTACCCAATGTCCTCACAATAAATCCCAATACATAGTCATAATGGGGCAGATTTAACAAGTGTCTGAAAGTCAGAATATTTCCAGTTGTCCATGGTAACCAATCACAGCTCTCCTTTAAAATATTCACGAGCACTGGTAAAATGAAAGCTGAGGTGTGATTGGTTGAAATGGGCAACTGGAAATATTCTGACTTTCAGACACTTGATACATCTGCCCCAATGTGTTGAAAATTCAATGATAATCATACCGTCCAATTGATGTAGCTATCAAGTTGATCGTATATTGTAGTTGCCCATATAGTCAGACTACAACCAAATATAGCAATGCTTATAACACGACAATTGTTTCAACATACAAATAATTAGCATCCAAAATTTTCAATGGTCAGATTCCATATGGTCCATACTCAACGGTCAGACTTTGGAATATGCAGCAAAGACTTACCGGCTACGGAGAGAGATCAGCCCGTGAGCCCTCTCGATGCACCCATACCTGGCATGTGACATTCTGTTACGTCACATTTCAGTAAAGGGGGCGGGGGGGGGGTTGAATCGAAATTTCTCGGAGAATTCGGCAAACCGGGTAGAATCAAATTTTCACTAATTCGCCCATCTCTATCTCAGACACATTGTGGCACATGCAGATAAGTGTCCCAGACACATTGGGGCAGATTTACTTACCCGGTCCTGTCGCGATCCCCGAGGATGACTTCCGGTGCGCAAGATCATGCGTCCATTTTTCTTCATCTGTCACTTCCCTGCTGATTTCCGCCAGAGTCCACCTTCTTCTTCCCGGTGCATGTGAGTGCATTGTCTTGCGACACAATTTGAATTGTAAATCCAGCGCTTAGTCTGAATCAGTCGGGTTGTCCGTCTGCCACACCTCCCGATTTGTGTCGCTTGCAAGTCGGAGCCAAAATCCAACCGTGTGCACCAAAAACCCCAGTTAAATGCGCCTCAAATCGGAAATAGTCGGGAAACCCGACGAAAATGCACCATGCGGACCCTTAGTAAATGTGCCCCATTGTGGCGCACGCAGATTAGTGTGCATGTAACCGTACTCTGTATAGATTTTTTTTCCAAACATAATAGGACAACTTAAGATATAATTATACATGGAAACATTGATTTTTATATTTCATGTTTACTTATTTCTTTTCTCCATTAATTGTAGGGATTATATGTATGTTTCCTAGTTATGAAATAAAATAAACTGTAAGGGAACCGACCATCACGATTCTACCTATAAAGGTAGAACGGGTGGTAGGTGGATGAATGGGACGTGAGGATAGAACTTTTTAGAGCTTATCCTCACAAACTGGCTATCTTTTAGAAAACTTTGTAGCGCTGATATGTAAATTTTCTTAAGTGGCTACTGGGGCGCAGAGTAGCCAGACATGAGGCTACACGTCACAGCTACTCCACGCTCCAGTAGCCTTTTTTTCTCCTCCTACAATTTCATCTTTGGCGCGCAGCCCCTCGTAGCTGTGTGCCCTTGACCGTGTACCAAGGCCAGAGCTACTGCGCATGCGCAGAACACCGGGTTCTTGGACAAGGGCGCGCAGGAATGAGGAGCTGGGCGCCGAAGATGAAATGGTAGGAGGAGAAAATAGGCTACTGCGGCGCGGAGTAGCCTCATGTCCAGCTACTCCACGCCCCAGTAGCCGTATAAGAAGATTTACATATCAGCAATACAAAGTTTTCTAAAAGATAGCTGGGACGTGAGGATAAGCTCTAAAAAGGGCTATCCTCACGTCCCATTCATCCACCTACCACCCGTTCTACCTTTATAGGTAGAATCGTGGTGGTATCATAGTATCATAGTATATAAGGCTGGAAGGAGACGCAAGTCCATCAAGTCCAACCTTTAAGAATTAAATAAATGTTTTATCCCCATAACCCGTGATATTTTTTCTCTCCAGAAAGTCATCCAGGCCTCTCTTGAACACGTACATAGAGTCCGCCATAACAACCTCCTGCGGCAGAGAATTCCAGTGTCTCACTGCTCTTACAGTAAAGAACCTTTGTCTATGGTGATGGTAAAATCGCCTCTCCTCTAGGCGTAGAGGATGCCCCCTTGTCCTGGTCACAGGCCGAGGTATAAAAAGATCTTTGGAGAGATCCTTGTACTGTCCGTTCAGGTATTTGTACATTGTAATGAGGTCTCCCCTCAGTTGTCTTTTTTCTAGACTGAATAATCCCAAATTTTTTAATCTGTCAGTGTATTCTAGTTCCCCCATTCCCCTAATAATCCTGGTTGCTCTCCTCTGCACCCGTTCCAGCTCTACTATATCCTTTTTATACACTGGTGCCCAAAACTGTACACAATATTCCATGTGTGGTCTGACCAGGGATTTGTAGAAGGGCAAAACTATGTCTTTATCATGAGAATCTATTCCTCTCTTGATACATCCCATTATTTTATTTGCTTTAGCAGCAGCCGCCTGGCTCTGGTCACTAAAATTAAGTTTACCATCCACCAATACCCCCAAGTCCTTTTCAGCTTCAGTTTTACTAAGTAATTGACCGTTTAGAACATAATTATACTTTTTGTTTCCATGGCCCAAGTGCATAACTTTACATTTATCTACATTAAACCTCATCAACCATTTCACTGCCCATCCCTCAAGCTTCCTCAAATCCCTCTGTAATGCTAAACTATCGACCTCAGTATTTATTACTTTACACAGCTTAGTATCATCTGCAAATATTGAAACTTGACTGTGTAAACCCACTACAAGGTCATTAATAAAAATATTAAAAAGAAGTGGCCCCAATACTGACCCCTGTGGCACTCCACTGGTAACATCAACCCAATCTGAGAATGTACCATTAATGACCACCCTCTGTTTTCTATCACTAAGCCAATTACTTACCCAAATACACAGATTTTCTCCTATTCCCTGCAGTCTCATTTTATATACCAACCTTTTATGTGGCACGGTGTCAAATGCCTTTGAAAAGTCCAAATATACAACATCTACAGCGTCCCCCAGATCCAGTCTTGAACTTACCTCCTCGTAGAAACCAATCAGATTAGTCTGACAGGACCAATCTCTCATAAACCCATGCTGACGCTGGGTTATAAGGTTGTGCTCAGTGAGATACTCCAGGATAGCATCTCTAATAAACCCCTCAAATATTTTCCCCACCACAGCAGTTAGACTCACGGGTCTGTAGTTTCCAGGATCGCTATTTGATCCTTTTTTGTATATTGGTACCACATTTGCTATGCGCCATTCCTGTGGAACATAACCAGTCCTCAGTGAATCTTCAAATATTAAAAATAACTGTTTGTCTATCACCGTACATAATTCATGCAGAACCCGGGGGTGTATGCCATCTGGCCCAGGTGATTTATCTATCTTAGTGGTTGCGAGGCGGCGCCGTACCTCTTCCTGGGTTAAACTGTTGACATTATAAAAAGAATTTACATTATTCCTCATTGTGTCTTCCACCAGGGGATTTCCGCTGACAGTTGAGAAGGCGACATTCAGTAGATTGGCCCTTTCCTCATCTCCTTCCACCATGACTCCCATGTCATTTCTAAGGGGACCCACACTCTCTGTTTTTAGTTTCTTATCATTTATATACTTGAAAAATAATTTGGGATTATTTTTGCTCTCCCTGACATTATTTCTCTCAGTCTCTATTTTTGCGGCCTTTATCTGCTTTTTACAGGATTTATTTTTCTCTCTATAATCCTGTAATGCCTCATCGCTACCTTCACGTTTTAGCACCTTAAACGCTTTATCTTTCTCGCTTATTGCTTTCCTTACAAGACTAGTTAGCCACATAGGGTTTTTCTTGTTCCTTTTATGCTTTTTCCCATAAGGTATGTGTTTCTCACAGGACTTTTTCAGAATATATGAGAAAAAGTCCCATTTTTGGGGGGGGCTTTTGTCTTTGAGAACATTATCCCAGTCTATGCCTTTAAGGTCTTCCCTTAGTTGCTGAAAATTTGCCCTCCTGAAGTTTAGAGTGTTGGTTGCCCCTTCACTTATGCTACGTAATACAAAATCAATGATATTATGATCACTATTCCCCAGGTTCCCCCCAACCTGTAGTTTTGATACCCTATCAGGTCTGTTGGTCAGGATAAGGTCCAGCAGTGCCCCCCCTCTTGTTGGCTCCAGGACTAGTTGCGACAGGTAATTTTCTTTTGTTGTTGACAAGAACCTGCTGCCTTTGAAGGACCTGCAGGTTTCTGCCCCCCAGTCGATATCTGGGTAATTGAAGTCTCCCATGATAAGTACTTCACCTTGCTTTGAAGCCGCATCCATTTCACTTATCAGCATTTCCTCTGCTGCCTCCATTATATTTGGGCCTTATAACAAACCCCTAGTAATATTTTATTATTCTTTTTCCCTCCTCTTATCTCAACCCATAGGGACTCCACATTTGCGTTACTGATGTCATCTCGCAGGACAGGCTTGAGGCAAGAATTCACATATAAACAAACCCCTCCACCTTTTTTATTTATACGATCCTTTCTAAAAAGACTATAACCATCTATAGTAATAGCCCAGTCATAGCTACTGTCCAGCCATGTCTCGCTGATACCCACTACATCATATTTCCGCTCCAACATCAAGAGTTCCAGTTCCTCCATTTTGTTTGTGAGGCTTCTGGCATTTGTGTACATACACTTTTTTTATGGTTTTCCCTGTCCGTACTCCTTTTGTCCTTATTCCCCAATCTCATTCCACCCCCCTTCCTCCCCCATGGACTATGACTCTTCCCAGCTCTCTATGTACACTGTCTATTTGCCCTGCACAAGTGTAGTTGCCCTCCCCCCAGGTCTTAACACTCCTCCAATCTTCTAGCCATTTTTTCCCCTAAAACAGCGGCCCCCTCCCCATTGAGGTGCAGCCCATCCCTACTGTAGAGCCGGTAGCCGACAGAAAAGTCAGTCCAGTTCTCCATGAACACAAAACCCTCCTTCCTACACCAACTTTTGAGCCACTTATTTACCTCCTTGATCTCCCGCTGCCTTTCTGGTGTGGCACGTGGTACAGGCAGTATTTCGGAGAAAATTACCTTATTAAATTATTATTGAGGTCCTTGCCCTGAGCTTATGGCCTAAATCTCTGAAATCATTTTTAAGGACCTTCCACCTACCTCTTACTTTGTCATTAGTGCCAATGTGGACCATGACCGCTGGTTCCTCACCAGCCCCTCCCAGTAATCCGTCAACCCGATCCGCAACATGCCGAACCCGAGCACCCGGCAAACAACACACTGTTCGGTATGCACGGTCTTTGTGACAGATTGCCCTGTGTGTTCCCCTAATAATCGAATCTCCCACTACCAGCACCTGTCTGACCTTGCCTGTGCTCCCATTACCCTTCTTACTGGAGCAGGCATTCCCCTGGTTGCTAGCGGCCACGTCTTGCTGCAGCATTGCTACCCCAGAGCTGATATCCCCCTCATCCGCCAGCCTGGCAAACTTATTGGGGTGCACCAGATCAGGACTAGACTCCCTACAACTCTTCCCTCTACCCCGCCTTCTACATGTTACCCAACTAGCTGCCCCCTCACTCTGCACCTCCATACTTCCCTCCCCACACCCATCTTCCCCAGAGAGTTTGTGCTCCAGGAGCAGCAAACTTCGTTCCATATTATCAATTGCCCGCAGCCTTGAAACTTGCTCATTTAGATCCAGAATCTGGGCTTCCAGATGAGCAATTTTCACACACCCCACACGGCTGTTCAAGGAAAGCATACATGGCACAAGATGTACACCGTGTAGCAATGCCACTTATGGAGTCCATTATTCTAATGGGGATTACAATAGAAATATGCACAGAAAGAAGAATCTACAGTCAAAGTAACACAAAACACAGCAGTTACCTGCTAAAGCCCCTCAAACTTAAGTCCCTTAAACCTAAGTCACACTTAAGACACTGCACACACTTGGGATCAATGCACACTCGCCGCCAAGCTCACACACTCGCTTTTCTGATGCTTTTTTTAAAGGTTATCTGCCTCAAAAATCTGCAGAGATCACTGCAACAAGATCAGGTTCCCTTTAAATAAACTTTACAAGAGCAGGGGGGTGGGGGTGTGTTACAACTATTAGAATCAAAAGAGAATGTTACCATCAATTATAGAATAGCTGTTAATAACAAGGAGGAACATCTTTCATGAATCTGTCCATAGACGTAGTACAGTGCTCTGGAGCCAAGTGGGAGTTGGGACAGAATCAATCCTAGGAACACCTGACTTCACCTTACGCAGTCGCCTTTCCTGTGGACTTAATCATGTCTCCCAGTACTCAGATACCTTACGGACTTAAAGGGGGTATTCCCATCTGAGCATTCACATTTAAATAAATTTATTTGCCATATGTAAACATTTCCTCAATTGGATGTTATTAAAAAAATGTTCTTGTGTGAAGATAATTTCTCATAAATGTAGCCATGTTATCCCTAAATGCATACTATTCCATGCTATAACAAAATAGCTTCCTCTGATACGACCACCTCACATTTTGGTAGAGGTGGCCAGACATGCGCTAATGAGCCCTGCCTGACCACCTGGTTTCAGCATTCATTACCACAGGACGGCTGTGGGACATGCAGTAACTCCCGGACATTTCATTTACAAAAACTTTTTGTTTCTTTGTGCAAACCCTCCAGCAGAGGTGGCTGTATCCAAGGACACAGTCTTGTCCTAAGGGACCATATCACTACATTTATGAGAATTTATCTTCACACAGGAACATTTTTTTAATAACATCTAATTGAAGAAATGTTTATGTATGGCAGATTAATGAAACAATGTGATTGCCCAGAAGAAAATACCCCTTTAAGGTGGACCATGGAGGGTTCGCTCCAAGCTGCATGGTATTATAATATGACAATGATTAGAACGGTATACAAAAAGAAATTTGTTGAAAGGCATTATTCAGCCCTAGAGATGCCAACAATGATTCCCTTTATTTCAGGAACAAATAGTATGGCTAAATGAATGACGTTTACGTTACCGTATATACTCGAGTATAAGCAGAGTTTTTCAGCACAATTTTTGTGCTGAAAATTACCCACTTGGCTTATACTCGGGTATATAAAAAAAATAAACTCAATACTCACCATTCCAACGGCCCGGGCATCTCTGCTTCCATCTTCATGCCCGCGGCAGCTCCGTCTGCAGCGCCTCTTCTTCTTCAGGCCGGTGCTAGGACATCTCCGTGCGCACGGCCTGGCCGGCACACAACCGCTCAGGTCTGCCAGAGTTCACTTTCTTCTTCCTGGTGCATGTAAGTGCTTGGGACACAAATTTAAATGTTAAATCCCGCACGTAGTCCGAATCCATCGGATTGTCCAACGGCTCACCCCCGATTTGTGTCGCGTGAAAGCCGGTGCGATTGCGTCACAATACGACAATCCACGGTGCAATCCCCGGAAACCCGATGAAAATACGTCTGTGGGAACCTTAGTAAATAAGCCCCTGTGTGTTCAGACCACTGTACATTGTTCTCAGAAAAACAATTTTGTCCTCCCACCAGCCCAGGAGCATGTGCTCGGCGTGCCCCTGAGCTGGTGTTAGAACTTAAAGTCAAACACAAAATAAATGTGTGTTAACACAAATTCCATAAGATCCAAAACATATTGATTATGTTTTGCATAGAATCTCGAACGGGTATCCAAAATTAATAATATGGCATATAAATCTGCATTGTGTGGGATTTAACTGCAAAGCTCTTACACATCGATGCTCCCTAGCCACATCTTTTCTCCCACTTGTACATCTTCAATCTTGTTAAGGAGATCTGTAGTATCATGCGTGAACGCCAAGACAAAACCTTGTAAAATTTGGTCAAAATAGATACCTATGTTTTGTGAGAGGCTATCTACCCTGGAGACGCTAGGTAGATTTCTGTGGGGGATAGCCTTGATAAGAGCGTGGAGGTGGCGGCAGCAGCAGCATCAACAACAGGAGCCCACAGGTGGCAGCAACATAGAACAACACAGAGCAACACAGAGTGGTCCAATGACAGAGTGTGGAGGTGGCGGCAGCAGCATCAGCATCAGCAGCAGCAACAGAAGGCCACAAAGTGGCACAATGATAAAAGTGTGGAGGTGGCATCAGCAGCAGCAGAAGCCCAAAAAACCCACAGCAAAAGAGGCCACATTGTGGCACAACGATGCAGTTTGAAATGAATTTGAATTCAAAGTATTCAATTTATATTTTAATTTGTAGATTCGAAACGCCACATCCATTATACATTACAGTTTTCCTGAAAAAAAATCAGGCCTTTGACAAAAGAGAACTCCAAAGGTGGCACCAGCATGAGGTCAGAGGTGTGGAGGTGGCAGCAACATGGTAGGCCACAGAGTGGCACAATGATATAGTGTGGAGGTGGCGGACAATTCCAGTCCCTGGTAAAGATGGTAGGAGGCAAATGGAGCAACTGGCAGCAGATGTGTGGCATCAGGCAGGTGGCAGCATCAGAATAGCGGCTGAGGTAGGTAGTTAGAACCCAAACTAATTTCTCAACGTTTGGGGGAGACGTCATGGCTGATCTCATCTCTTGCATTAGGCGTTGGCGAGTTGAAATCCTGGTCGATCCAAGACTAATTCATCTTGACAAAGGTTAGTCTCTCCACATTACGGGTGGACAAGCGGGTTCTCCTTGGGGTAACGATGGCCCCTGCCGCACTGAACACCGGCTCTGATGCCACAACTACTGGCTGGGCAGGACAGCTTCTCTACTGCAAACTCCGCAAGTTGCGGCCACGCATCAGCTTTGGCTGCCCAATAGTCAATGGGATCCTCTACCTGAGGTGGTAAAGTGCTGTCCAAATAGGCCACCACCTGCTGGTGCAGGATCTGCTCCATGTCCTGCTGCTGCTGGCGGCGGCTACCCTCCTCACTAGGCGGGTGAAGGAAGTTGCTCAATAAGGAATCCAGACTTAAGCTGATGCTGATGGAGCTGCTACTGCTCCTACCCCCCTAGCTCCCCACAGCAGCCATGGCAGTAGTACACGAGCAATGACTGCCAGGAATCCCCGTGTCGGACCTGACAGAGGATGGACAATGGCAAACATAGGAAGCGGCCAACTGTGTGCACAGTGTTTCTCTATAGTATGCCAGTTGTTTCTCCCTCTCAGCAGCTGGAAAAAAGTCACCCATTTTTGACCGGTAGCGAGTGTCCAAGAGGGTGGAGAGCCAAAAGTCATCTCTATGGCGGATGTTGACTATTCGGCTGTCACTAGTTAGGCAAAACAGCATGCTGCGGGCCATCAAGTGACTATGAGGGACTCCCGGCCTCCATCTCCACAGTATACTGCCAAGGTGCTTCTGGGTCATCTGCCTCATCTTCTACCTCCTCCGGATGCTCCTGCTCCTCCTCTCTTTCACTTCCACTCACTTTCACTTCCACTTTTTCCAGTGGAAAAACCACTGATTTCACCAGACTCTGCTTGTGCTCCAATGTCCTCCTACTCATCCTCCTCCAGTTCAGCCCCCACCGAACTCATGTGGCCATGAGATGTAGTCTCCACCTCCCAGTGAAAAAAAACAATGTTAGTGCTCTAACTCCACAATAAAATGTTAAAATTGAAAGTTCCACAGAACGGTCTCACCCAGTTCCTTATAAATCGGAATTGAAGAAATTTCCTCAGTAATTCCTCCTGTCACGATGTTCACTTCTCTACACTGGATCCTGTGGGAGACCACGCTACACTGTTGTGCACGCGATCGCAGCACCGGTCCTGTATCAGGAAGAATGTGGACAGATGGTGCAGATCACCAAGGATAAGAGTAAAAACAAATTTATTCCAGCATACTCACAAACAATATTATATCACAATGGTTAAAAAACGCCAGAGCGTATCACTGAAGACTGACAGTTCTATCTGTGTGTGGGGGGGATTGTGGCGATCTCTGTGTGTATGGGTGCTAATAAGAGATCAGATTTCTGTCTGTGGGAGACTTCCCTCTACTGGTTGGGAAGGGTAGGTACAATAGGGCTAGTAGCTCCTCCAGTATTTGCCTCCCTTTTTCCGGATACTGCAACACAAATATTTTCTCCACCTCCCAGTGCCCTGACCTGACAGATTTTGCAGCATGAGTTCCAGTACATGAAGCAGTGGAATGACGTTATTCATCCCGCAGTCCTGGCGACTGACAAATAACTTGGCCTCTTCAAAGGGAGTGAGCAAACGGCAGGCGTCACGCATGAACTGCCAGTGACTGACATCAAAGTTACACAGGGGAGTACTACGGTCAGCTTGCATCATCAAAAAAAATCACTAATGGCTTTTCTTTGTTCATACAGGTGGTCTAAGATATGGAGGCTGGAATTCCAATGGATGGAAACATCGCATATCAGACTATGTTGGGGTAGGCCGTTCTACCGCTGCAACTCAAGGAGGGTGTACTTGGCTTTGTAAGAATGGCTGAAGTGTGTGCACAGTGTCCTGGCCATTTTTGAAATGTCTTACAGATGGGTGTAAGACGTCAGGAACTTGTTGACTACCAGATTGAACAAATGCGCCATGCAGGGCGCATGGACCATCCCTCCTTGGTGCAGCGCGGACACCATGTCCCTCCCATTGTCTGTCACCATGGTTCCGATTTTTAATTGTCACGGAGAAAGCCACACATTGATTTCTTGTTGCATGATGCAGAGCAGTTCCTCCCCTGTGTGACTTCGTTTGCCCAGGCAAACCAGGTGTAGAACTGCTTGACACCGCTGTGCCCTGCACATGTGGTATGATGGAGCAGCACTTGTGGAGGCTGAGGTGGTGGTGGTGAAGGTGGAGGCGGAAACTGGCGCAGGAGCAGCAGTTTGACAACGTGGAGGAAAAAGCGCCGTCTCTTGTGGAAGTTGTTGCTGTGGCTTGGCGGGAAGCACATTCACCCAGTGGGCTGTAAAGGACATGTACTGTCCCTGACCATAGTTAAAGCTCCACACATCCGCGCTGCCGTGCACCTTGGAAGAAACTGATAAGCTCAAGGACTGGCCCACCTTCTGTTGTACATATTGGTGAAGGGCTTGCACAACCTTTTTGGGAAAAAAATTGCAGCTTGGAACTCTCTACCTCGATTCGGCACAAGCCATTAGTTCTCTGACGGGTGCAGAGTCCACGACTTGAAAAGGGAGAGACTGCAGTACCAACAACTTCGACAAGCTTCTGCACTTTAGGATGGCTGGATGCATAGAGTTGTCTCTTTGTAATCGCCTCGCTCAACGACTGCTGGCGCAATGCGTAGCGAGGAGAAGAAGGAGCATCTGGACCGGGATATGATCTGAAAGACAAACAGCTCACTTCGGCAGAGGTGCTGGAGCCTTGACTTGCTGAAACTGTATGTGTGCCACTAGGTGCTGCTGCTGCGCCTGCAGGATGGACCACATCTGAAACCCGTTTCTCCCAGGCCATTGGATGGTGAAGCTGCATGTGGTGGCGCAGGGCCGGGGTGAAAAGGTTAGCTCCCTGACCACGCTTCACTTTCTGCCCGCAGATTCGACATATACCCACGCTCGGCCATCCTGGTGTCTTTACAAAAAACTGCCACACTGCCGAGGTGATAATTTTACCACCATCACTCTGCACTGAGCGACTACTACCGCCGCTGCCTCGCTGAGCCCCTGTGCCACTGCTTACTTGGATGTGCAAGTCGGGATTTGTACCCCACGGACGTTCGGCTCCAGTTCTCACACTGCTGCCACCCTGCTGACTCACGGCCACAGTAGCAACTTGGTATGGCAATGTGCGTTATACAGATACCCCACAACTGACACCCAGTAAGAGGTCCACAAATCACTACAGCAGCTGCATAAACGAATCGCTACTGCAGATGCATGAAAGTCAAAGAGATTTGTTCCTATTCAATTTTGTCACTAAATAGAACTGCTATTTGGGGTATATAAATCCCCCTTAAAGAAGAATCAGGGATTGCAGCAAGAATTGTTACTACACAGAACAGTAGCAGCAGCTACACGCTACAGGCAGCACATGAAGTGTGAAGTGCCGAGATTGAAAATGGCTTGGTTTTAAAGGGCTGTGTGACATCACATAAGCCTGCCGGTTGCCGATTGGCTTACAGGTCTGCAGATGTCATCGGGGGTGTTCCTTTCTCCTTCCCAGAGTTCTCTGCCCCATGTAACACGTTGTTCTAAAAATTTAGCTGAAAAAAAGAGAGGAAAAAACAACTTTGTTCCCGCGAATCAGCATAAACTTCGGCTTCTTGATGAATCGAATTTTTCCTGAAATTCTAACCAAAGTTAGAATCTTTAGAATTGATTCGCACATCTGCACTGGACAATCTCTTTAGATCTGCTAGGGGAGCCCATTCAATGAGGTGTTTTATGTGTAGTACCTCATCAGTAGTTAATATCTGATGATATACCTGTAGTAGGTAGTGAGTCTATCAATAATATCTTTCAGGAGTGGTGGATTTGAGCAGTTCCATTGTCTATCCATCTTACTTTTAATGGAATTATCCACGGATCTAAGTTTAGTAATGCTAGTTCTGGGCTGGGACATATCTTATTGCCAGATGTTTAGGAAACAATATCAAAGATTTCGAAAGTTTATTTATTTGGGGGTATGACTACCATACATGATGAATGTCGACGGTCATCCCACACCCTCTCCATCATTTATAACTATATGTATAGAATGCCTTTGAGATTTTTAAAGCTGAGAGGTACCGAGAAGCTGAGTGCTCTCCTCCACTCCCGAATATTAATTTTTTTATTAAAGGGAACCTGTCATCAGAAATTGGCCTAATAAACCACTACCAGTATTTTGTCAAGCAGTTAAACAGCTTCTAGATCATGTTTCTTTCATGGCCCAGCTTGGTGGCATCATTAAAGAAATTAATTATTTTGAAGAGAGATAGAAGTTAGATGTATAAGGTCAGGGAGGCGGAGAGTTTAACACCGAAATCAAATTCTCCCGTCCTCTGAACACCTCCTTTCATGTAATTGACATCATGCACCGGACAGCAGGAGATATGTTCAACGATGTCCCTGGTCACAGGACCATCAATTACAGTAAATGGGGTATTCTAAGGTAGGAAAAGCTTGACTTCAGTGTTAAACTCTCCACCTCCTTGACTTCACAAAACCAATTTATATCTCACTTCAAAGTTGATCCACAACACTGGGTCATGAAAGAAACATTTAAAAGCTGCTCAGCTGCTTGACAACATGCTGCTAGTGGTTTATTAGAGCAATTTCTGATGACAGGTTTCCTTTAAGATATCCTTCGCATTTTGTCATATAACTCAAACTAAACAGTCTGCATCCAGCAGGTAAATGCATCCAGCAGTAAATGTTTGAGGATAACTTCTAACTCCTTCCCCTCCTCCCCTCCCCATCACTTTCCATAACTACTTAAAACAACAATCATCTGTATCATTTTAATACTCCTCCAAACTCAGACATAAATCATTCATTTATCTCATTTTCCCTTCATCCCCATTAGCGCTATATACCCATTCCCACTTACCGCTTTCATTTCAACGGAGTCCACACTCCATTGTCCTGCTATACGAGACAGATTGTACCAGCAACCATTCTCCCCCCCACTACGCTCTGTCTGTATATTTACTTCACCTAGGCAACTTCTACACTGGATCACATGTCACCGGGTATCCCTGTTACATCATCCGCATACTCTCATCGAATGCGCATATCTCGCACTTCCTCCTCGGACTAGAGCCACTGCGGGCATTTAAACTCACGGGCTGCCTCGCGCGCACAGACTCTGGACACACTCTCCAGCAGCGTCAGGAGACCGGTAAGACCCAAGACTATTCAGTCTCAAAGTCCATTTATACACAGCCTATATGCGTTGTATATAGAGTACTATTGGCCTTTCCTACCTTCATCTATTTTGCCATTCCCTATCAATTGTATGGAAACTATTTGTATATTTATATTTTTATACTGAAATTCAATATCGGTCTCTATAAAATACTTAAAGTTATTTATCTATTTATTTAACCCTGTACTTATTTTTATATATTTATATATATTTTTATACGAAATGTTGAACTTTTCAATTTTATATCCACATCTACATTTATATTTGGAAATTGACTTTATATTTGTATATAGACCCAAAGGTCTACAATTTTGCTCTTACCATCGATAGGCCTCAATTTTAAAGCATTTAATTGATTGTATTTTGACTTAAAATTTTATTGTACCATGTATTGTACCATTATTGATTGTATTTTTTCCTCATTATTATTGCTCTTTACTTTCACTCTTTATATATACTTGTCCCTTACCAAATCTACAGAATTTTTTCACTTGAAAAAGGGGACCTCAGTTCCCCAAAACGCGTTGTGATGATCTGTGACCTATTCTTTTATTCTTTTGGAGAGAATTTATACCCGGTCTCGTTGTGCGCCTACCACTTCTGCCCTTCTCGATTTGACTCCCAGACTCCAACCAGCCTAGTCCCCTGTGTTTGGAGATCACATTGAAGCATCGGCTGCCACTGACCACTGACACCACAAACTAACACTAGAGTTGTGCCTTGTTGAGCACAACTCGACCAGGTGAGCAAACCACTTACCGTATATACTCAAGTATAAGCCGACCCGAGTATAAGCCGAAACCCCTAATTTCAACACAAAAAACTGGGAAAACCTATTGACTCGAGTATAAGCCGAGGGTGGGAAATGCATTGGTTACAGCCTCCCAGTATATAGCCTGCCAGCCCCTGTAGCATACAGCCTGCCCAACACCTGTAGCATACAGCCTGCCCATCCCCTGTAGCATACAGCCTGCCCATCCCCTGTAGCATACAGCCTGCCCAGCCCCTGTAGCATACAGCCTGCCCAGCCCCTGTAGCATACAGCCTGCCCAGCCCCTGTAGCATACAGCCTGCCCAGCCCCTGTAGCATACAGCCTGCCCAGCCCCTGTAGCATACAGCCTGCCCAGCCCCTGCAGTAGGAAAAAAAATAACACTGTACTCATCTTTCCGACGTCCCCCATAGATCCTCTTCTGTCTCAGACTGTCTCAGACACAAGAGGACCTATGATGTCAGATGATGTCAGAAAGGTGAGTTTTGGCTTTATTTTTTTAGTTGACTCGAGTATAAGCCGAGTTAGGGTTTTTGAGCTTAAATTGTGTTGAAAAACTAGGCTTATACTCGAGTATATAAGGTAATCATACAGATTACCCGTGACCTAACACTACTACCCTATGAGCGCATTTGTCTTGTCTCTACTATTGTCCTTGAGGGAGAGTAAGCAGAGAGGTTAAATACCCCTCCCCCACATCCATTCTACAGTGGCTACCAAATAACTACACAAGCTGTGGATGCAACCCATTTATTGTATGTTATAGTCACACACAGTTACAACAGGCAAAATAATAACATTCCTAAGATTACTCTGGCCTTATAGAAAAAGGGGGACGGGAAAAATATATGGGCCGTCATGGTGGACTAATGAAAACCGAATTAACGGTGAGAATAATAATAATTCTCCTTTTCCATGGCGTCCCCCATGACGGCCCCAACTGGAGATGTACCAGATAACATGTATTTCTAGGGGGGACAACTGCCTGCAGAACCTTCCTACCGAAGGCCTGATCCCTAGCGCTTTGGACATCGTGTCTAGCGAACGTTAAAAGACTAGACCAGGTAGCTGCTTTGCAGATGTCTACTAGAGAGGCCCCACGTTTTTCAGCCCATGAGGCTTCCACCCCCCCTGGTTGAGTGGGCCCTCACATTCCCCGGATTGTCTATATTCTTGGCATCATATGCCTCTTTAATGGTAGTTCGGATCCATCGGGCAATAGAGGCCTTGGAAGCTCTTTTTCCCTTGTTCTTCCCAGTGTACTGCTGGAGGATGTTGTCATCCTTTCTCTAAGGTATAGAGATGTCCAGGTAGTGGAGATGATATCTGCTCACATCCAGAGTATGCCATTCTGACTCCTTACTGTTCTTTGGGTTCTGGCAAAAGGAAGGTAACACAATTTCTTGATTACGATGAAAACTGGAAGACACCTTGGATGTGAAGGTTTTATGTAGAGTAAGAATTACTCTGTCTTCCAGAATTCTAAGATAGGGCTCTTTGAGGGAGAGAGCCTGAATCTCCCCTAGCCGTCTAGCTGAGGTTATGGCTATAAGGAAGGTTAGTTTGAGGGTTAGTTCCCTAAGGTTAACATTCTTTAAGGGTTCAAATGGTGGCCCCATCAGATGATTCAACACCAGAGACAGATCCCAGTTTGGGATGTTTTGTCTCAAGCGAGGTCTTAGCCTAGAGGTAGCTTTTACAAACCTCTGGATACACTTGTGCTCAGCCAGAGAGGTATCAAAGAAAGCACTAAGGGCAGACACTTGGACCTTGAGCGAACTTGTCTTCAGTCCTTTATCAAACCCTGCTTGCAGGAAGTCCAGTATCGGTGAGATATTAGGGGACAAATGATTAGGAGGAACTGAGCCACAAAAGGATACGAATTTCATCCATATTCTGGAATAAATTCTGTGAGTGACCACCTTACGACTGGCTTTCATCGTAGAGATTACCTTGTCCCTGGACTATTAGTATTTTCCTTTCAGGATCCACGATGAGAGCTGGGGGGCCTGCGGATTGGGATGAAGTACTGGACCCTGGAACAGGAGATCGGGATGAGGTGGTAACAGAAATGGATCTGCCAGGGCCATCTTCTTTAGCCAGGGAAACCAGTTCCTCTTTGGCCACCAAGGAACAACAAGAATAATTTTCGCTGGATCTTATGAATAACTTAGGTCACAAGAGGTATTGGGGGAAAGGCATACAGTAGCGGCTGAATGCATCTCTTTGGCTGAAGGAAACTGTGGGTTCCAGAGAGAAGAAACACGGGAGCTTTGCGTTCTTGCTGGAGACAAACAGGTCTATTGATGGTTTTCCCCACCTTTTTACTAGCTGATGGAAGATGTCCTCGTTCAGACACTCGTTCTGATTGATTTTTCTCTGACTGAGGTAGTCTGCCACCTGATTCTCTTCTCCCTTTAGGTGAATGGAGGAGAGGGAGCGAACATTGTTCTCTGCCCAGGCAAAGATCATGCTTGAGAGCTCTAGGAGATCTAGGTTTCTGGTTCCCCCTTGGTGACGTAAGTATGCCAACAGTCTGAAAATATCCTGACGTCTTTCCCCTTCAGAATTTGTGAGCTGGCTTTTAAAGGTTTCCAGCACTGCTCTCAGTTCCCGATAATTCGAGGAACGGGATTTCACTGAATTTGGCCACCGTCCCTAAACAGGATGACCTGCAACGATCGCTCCCCATCCCGACTGACTTGCGTCTGTCTATATAGCTGTGATTGGCCAGGGATGCCAGAGTATTCCTTTTCTCAGATTTGCCAGATCTGTCCACCAATCCATGGAACGTAAGACTGAAAGAGGAATTTCCAACTTCTGGGATTTTTGTCCCAGGAGGCCAGCACCCAATTTTGAAGTGTCCTTGTATAGCTTTGACTTCATTGCACGCACTGGATGCATGCTGTCTTGAGTCCGAGGATTTTCATTGCTTCTCTCGTGGAGCAGCACTTTTTCTTCTGGAACGTTGCTATCTGGAGATTTAGCTTTTCCCTTTTTCCCTGCGGGAGAAAGGACATCTGCTGTGTGGAATCTATCAGCACTCCAAGAAAAACTACATCCATGCTTGGGTCTAGTTTGGATTTCTCTACGTTGATTATCCAGCCTAGTTGTCGAAGAGTCTTTATTGTGACGTTCCTGTGAAGAATCAGCTCTTGTCTTGAGGAGCTTACTACTAGAAGGTCGTCCAGGTATGGAATGAAGGATATTCCTTCCTTCCTCAGGAATGCTATTACCTTGACAGTTATCTTCAAAAAAGTTCTCGGTGCAGAGGATATTCCAAATGGAAGAGCTTTGTACTAGAAGTGGGCTTCCTCGCCTTCTGGTGATAGAACTGCAAACCTGAGAAACTACTGAGAGTTGGGGTATATTGGGACGTGGTAGTAGGCGTCCTTCAGGTCTATCGTACACATGAACGCCCGAGGTTGGATTAGAGCTGAAGCAGAAGAGACGGTCTCCATCTTGAAACCTCCTGTAGCGGACATACTTGTTTAAGCCTTTAAAGTTGCAGATCATTCTGGACTTCCGGTTTGGCTTTTTTATGAGGAACAACGGTGAATAATGTCCTCTTCTTTGATGTTCCGGAGATACAGGCATAATCACATCTAACTCTATTAACTTCGGTACTTCTGCCCAGAGTTGGTGTAATAGATCTTGAGACGGTTGCCTGGTTAGGACATAATTTGTGGAAGGAAGAGCGGTCAATTCTATTTTGTAGCCGTCCCGGATAATAGACAAGATCAAGGGATTTGACGTGATCCGGCTCCACTGTTGGTGAAACTTCAGCAACCTTCCTCCCACTTTGGCGTCATTGCTTCCTGTAGCTCTAGACGGAGTTACTGGCACTAAGGAGAAACCCTCTGCCTCTTCCACCTTTAGGGTAGCTCCACCTTCCTTGCTTACCCTTTTCCCCTATATGACCGTCTCCTGTCTTTGGGGCCTTGAAAGGGAGGTTTCTTCAGGCTGGTTCTGGATTCCGGGAAGCCCTTCTTCCTATCCACTGCCTTTTCCAGCACAACTTGGACTTAGACCTAAAGTCTCCATTCCACTGACCTAACCAGAGGGATCTTCTCACCGAGTTGGATAGTGCTCCTTCCTTGGCACTAATCCTTACCCCTTCTGCTGAGGCATCTGCGATGAATGCTGTAGCTGCCTTTAAGGTCGAGAAGCTATTTAGTAACAAGTCCCTCGGGGTTCCATCCCTGACATGTTTTTCCAACTCCATTACCCAATGAAAAGGTTGCGAGCTACAGGTGTTGTAGCGATGTTGGATTTTAAATTCAGCATGGAACACTCCCAGCTCTTTTTCAACAGACTATCTGCCTTTCTATCCAGCGGGTCCTTCAGCTGGGTAGCGTCCTCAAAGGGCAAGTCGGTCTTCTTAGTCATCTTGGTGAGCTGAATGTCCATCTTGGAAGCTGAGTTCCGTAACCTGGCTTCCTCTTCATCGAACAAAAGATGGTTACTGAATTCTTTGGATAAGGAAATTTTATTTTCCGGTTCCCTCCTTTCTCCCCTCCCTCCCTCAGCTCTTTAAGAGTGTTATTAATAGGAAAAGACCGAAGAGTTCATCCTGGATGGATTGCGTCTCTTCTACCTCCTCTATTTTCAGGGTATCACGTCCGGCCTTTAAGAGGGGTTCTAGGTCTTCAAAAAACAGAAAATATCTTGACTCCATTTTGTTTGCAGAGATGGAGGGAGATGTATCAAACTCCAATGAATCCCTGACAGTAGCTCCTTCAGAGGCTGAAGCGGAACCTGAAGAGGAGTCTATTATCCTCTTTTTTGAGGTGGCTCCTGGGGGGTAAATGCAGCCAAGGATGACAAAACGGATGTTCGCACTTCTTCCTGGATGAAATTACGCATTTAGTCCATGAATTAGGTCCTCTCCTCACAAAGCAAGTTGTCCAGGTATTTCTTTCACACAGGTTTTCTAAAAGCGCTCGGCAGTTATATACTACACATATTGCATTTTTTGGGAGCCGTTTTCTTCCTCTCCGAGGAGGATTGTTCCTTAGAACGACCTTTTTCCTTCTCCTTGGGATCCTACCAAGGAGAAGGAGAGCCCAATTAAGGAGGTGCTATAAATAAGACATGTGGGTGACCCACCATCCTATCCCTTTAACCCCTACTCAAAGGAGGTGGGGATATGAAAACCAAACCTGAAGCCTCCAAATTGCAGGGTTCCATATTCCCAGTAGAGGGACTACAGTGACCAGCCAGCCTAGAATGTAATAATAACAATTGAAGGCCTGGAGTTCAGCGCTGCAATAGTTAAAATGACAGGATTTTACCTTGCAAGGGTGAGCCAGGAGAGATCCACCAGGGTCTATAATGTAAATGTGGCCCATGTCAAATACACAAAATACAAATGTGTATAACGCACGTATAGGCAAGGCAGGCAGACCGACCTGAATAACGCCAGAAAAACCTTGAAGCAGGCAGGTTAGGTGTATGCTCCGGTGCGAAGATTAGACCTCAGATCAACGCGATTACCACGCTAGAGCCATTTAAACTTACCGCCCCACAATCCTGCTTCTGGGTCGCGCGGCTTTGATGTCACATCCGGAGCTGCGGGCAGAGCCGGAGAATCACAGTTCGATGGGCAGAGGAAACGGCCGTGACCCGATCAAGGCCCGAACTGAGTGGGGTAAGAGACGAATCCCGTGCCTCGGTGCTCCCCCCTCACTGTCCCAACTAACGGGAAGCGAAGAGAGAACTTTCTCTCCACTCCCTGCCCTGTGTAGGGACAGGAAACCACTGGAGCGTGGATGCGGGGGAGGGGCAGTTAACCTCTCTGCTTCCTGTCCCTACAGAGGTCAAGGGTCATCCTCCAGTTGGGGCCGTCATGGGGGACGCCATGGAAATATACGATACATATTCACAGTACAAGGTCTTGTTTTCTTTTTTCTATTATTGATACTATAAGCTGTCTCTCTATTGTACAAGACGGAAAGAACTCCAATAATGGCATGTATTCTTGCTGTATGTTAAGACTGTTGAGGATATCATATAATTAGTTTTTATCTGATTTTAAAATCAAAAAGGGGGATTCTAAAGTGTTATAGGGAGGAGTAAAGGATTTCATTACTACAAAAAACTCTTAACTTCTGGAGTCGGGCAAGCAATGCCGAACATGCAGCTGTTTTTTTTTTATATAAGGCCTGTTTTAAATTGATAAATTGTGAGTAAAGAAAAGTTTTTAATAGTGAAAACCTTGCACTATTGCAATTCTTTCTATTACCTGTCAGTGAGTTGAACTAGTGCTTTGTGAAATCGAGCGGAACTAGTGGTGGAGAAGTGTGGTTTCCGAGCCAGAAGACCGGACACCTGCACCGCAACCCACCTCGAGCCGCAAGACTGACAAGCAATTCTAGTCGGACGAACGCCACACCGAGGGAACAAACACTTAATAGGAATTTGCCTCTACTCGGGTAAATGAACTGAGATTATGAAAGGTACTGTTCCTACTGACTCTCCTATATTATACAATATTTCTGAGAGACGTTGAAGACTTACCCCTGTCTTATTTACCAAACACAAATCAATTCAGGAAAATGTGGAGTGGGTCCAGCTAAAGCAGGAGAAGGCCCGTTTGCACCCATATTTCACCCTCCTAATCTTCAAACTACCTGTCTTCACAGAAATTGCAAAGACCAGGTCCTGATATCTATTAGGGTTTTTAATATCCAATTTATCCACCGCATTATTAATTGTGGCAAAATAAAGATAGGACTTATGTTTTAAAAGATCCAGCAAATTTCTCAATACCACCAAAGAAAAAGGAGGAGGGATATAAATAAATGAAAAGATACAAAGTTTATTCCACAAAGATCAGAACGTGAAAATAAAATCAATCAATCATTAAACCTTAATCAAAAATTCAAAGGGTGGGCTTACACACAGCGCGCAGACGATAGCCAAAAACACAACAGAAGCCCAGGAGGGGGGCCCTCGTCCCATACCCACTGAACCACAACCGGACCACAGCAAGCACACAGCAATCCACAGTTAAAGTGTAACCGTCATTTCAAAAAAACTTTTGATATGTTGTAGGGCAGGTAATTTTAAGCACTTTTGCAATTGGATTAGTTACCCGAATCTTGCTCCATCCTCTTGTATTCTGCAGACTTCCCCTAGATATAAGTGACTGCACCTGTATACTGTATAAACTAATAATCTAAACAGAAACTGCAGCCCCCTCCACCCCTCATCACCTCACACTCCACAGGAAATGGCAGGAGAGAAGAGACTCCAAGCTCTAATGTGCTGAAGTTTTACTTAGATAGGTAGGTACATAGATGACCCAACGAGCACATGACCAGCCGGAAGGCATAAAACACCAATTGCTCTTCTTGTAAAGACTGGGAAATGTAGTCAGCAGTTAAAGAATGGAGAATACACAGCTACATTACCCTCTCACAAGAATAGGCTATTATTCCCAGTTTCAAAAAGTGATACACAGTTCTCTGTAAACAGGTATCAAAGGGTTAACTTTCGTACATTCAGAGAGAAGCAGCAGTAATTAGCAGGTTAATTGTTTGTTAATCCCATAAAACTGAAAAGTTTTCTAAATCCTCTTCATTCATGTTGTATGAGCTGGATTAGTTAGTTGTTAACAAGCCCTTTTTAAATATTGGGACCACTTTCCCTTGTGCCTGTCACTTAACACGGTACCAGTCATTGTTGAATCTCTGAAAATTTTAATCAGTTACAATGCACAGAACCAATCTGGTGTGATGTGTAGACATTTATGCAAATTGCATATAATGGGGCTCATTTACTAAGGGTCCATGGACAGCACTATCGTCGGATATTCCGTCGATTTCCGGAGCATTTAGCAGGGGTTTCTGGCAAATGATATCGGAATTTGGCGCATTTGGCGCATCGGCGACAGCTTTCATTTGACACAAATCGAGGGGCTGGGTAGATTCAGACTAAGCATGGGATTAAACTTTTAAATTGTGTCACAAGCCATGCACTTTTATGTACCGGGAAGAAGATGGTAAACTCCAGCGGACATGAGCGGGGAGCAACACATGCAGGATAGCGGGCGCACAATGTAAGTGATTCGCGGCAGATGTGCATTCTTGTCAGACAACGCAGCTTGGGGAATGCCAGGGACAGGTAAGTAAATGTGCAGACAATGAAAAAGATTCAAACAATCCAGCACTTTTTATATAAAAATTCTAAAAAAACTCTTCATTATGGCTAACATACTATTGCGAATGTCGTATTTAAAACAAAATTGAAACCAAAGAGAGGCTGATGATGTCACAGATAGAAAAAACACACACTTGCATTCAGTATAGATTTTTTTCATACATGGTAAATGTATCTCTTGTAAATATAAAATAGATCATATGTTTTATTTAGACCGAGGGGAAATTGAGGTTTTAATTAAAAAATCCAGAAAGAAAAATACAAAAATATCTGTGAAGTACATTCCGATATTAAATAAGGACAGTGTTCTTAGAAATATCTTAAGCAAAGGTTTTCAGTGTGTGGCAAGAAGAGGAATATATTTAGGGTCTATTTGGTCTCCTAGCTATTATAGCGATAAAAATTATCAAAAAAAATAAAACCTGGCTATCAACCAAGGGCTTTCATGATTGTGGAGGTATTTTTTTTTACTTTTTTAAATTTTCCACCTTTTGGCTTGTACAAGCGTTCAATGCTCAGTTACATAAAGCCAGGTCCTGCCAGGAGGGGGAACCCAGCGGGGAGACAAGCAAGCAGCCTCGGGGCACTCACCGGACCCTGGGGCTGTGGCAGGAGGGATCAAATCGCCCGGTAAGCTCACCGGGGCGGTTTTCTGATCCTCGGCGGACATACTTACACGCTGCGATCATGCTTGACCACAGTGTGTAATGGGTTAAACACCCGGGATCTGAGTTTTTCCGATCCCGGGTTTTAGTGCCGGATCTGGTCTGTGCTAATACAGCCAGACACCAACACCAGATTGACCCAATGTCCCTAAATCTTCTTCTGCCGCGGTGCCGTAGAAATGCATAGCTTCAGAAGAAGCACCCTTAATGACCGCCATTAAAAGCCAATAGGGCAGTCATTAAGGGGTTAAGTAAATGTTCCCCAATGTGTTTTTTTGCAGTTACCATGCAATAACAGAACAGAACCAATCTGGTTAAAGATGTGTAGATTCAAGTTATTGACAGTGCAAACTGCATATATTGGGGCACATTTTCTTACCCGGCCCCAGTGGGATCCCCTATCTGGACTGTCAGACGAGGATGCACTCTTGCGAACAATTTTGAAGTTAAATCCTGTGGTTTGTCCGAATTCGTTGGATCGTCCGACAGCACGATTTGTGTCGCATGAAAGCCGACACGGTTGTGCCGAAATCCGATTGTGTGTGCCAAAAACCCCTTTTAAATCCCTGTCCCACCAGCGCAAAATGCAAATCGATGGGATTTCTGCGGGGCCCTTAGTAAATGAGTCCCTCTAATTCACTGTAATTCAGTTGCCCCTAGACACGACCCTCTAACTTCTGACTTTGGGTCGGCTGGCCGCCATCTCGGATTTCTTCGCGAGATCTTGCAGCTGAGATTTCTGTCACTGCTGTTTGCCTGTAGCCACGCACCCTGCACGTAGCTCAGAAACACTCACTGATCACTTCCTGCCAGGAGATCGTGAGCAGAGAGAGAGGCTGCAAGCTATAAGCTACTAGGAGATACTCCTGTGAGATATTCTACATCTCACAAATATAACAGTGTAAAAGTATGTTAGCCTCCGTCTGTCATGCCTCTGTGTAATCTCATGCATCTCTGATCTGGCTCATCGCTCTTTAGTACAATGTCAGAAGTCATTTTGAAAGTGTATATACACCTGTACCCTGATAATGTTACCACATTGTCACCCCACAGAACTAGATGGATAATAAGAGAGGTCCATCCCACACCCTGGAGCAGCCTAGAGAGTGAAAAGAGCTAAAACAGCAATAACACTTGTAAAATTGTAAATGTAAATTGTAAGGGGTTAATGTGACCTTTATTGTGTAAACATCACTAAGGGATTGAAATATGAGGTTTTTTTTTTTCGTGGGAAAACCTTTTCAACGGGAACTTGTCACCACATTTTCCCACATACAGTACAGCAAGTGACAGGTACCTATAGAGCCCCTGCTTTTAGCGAAAAATTGTTTCCCTTACATCCACATGAATCATATTATCTTATATTACCTGGCATCAGAGGGAGGGGGGTCCTGCTTGGCTCTCCCCTTCCATCTACTCCTCCCCAAGCCTTATGCTTCCTTACTATTTCGCAGTTCATGTCCTGTGACCAGGGTGACATCATCTCAGGTCCTTTATACCCTTAACATTAGCAAACTGTACCCCATGTTTATCTGTTTTCTGCTGATAACTTGCACCTAAATGGAAGGGGGGCTGCTGTGCTTGGGGAGAAGATCCTAGCAGGGATGGCGGAGTATTTAAACTAGGATTGGTGGAGGAGGATAAGGCAGTGGATAAGGAGATCCACAAGTTGCAAAACAATAGTGAGGATATATGTGCCGGTAAAATTACTTTAAATCAGATAAATATCTGTGGAAAATTAAACTGTATGTTCACAAATGCCAGAAGTATCACAGGCAAAATGGGCAAGCTTGAAGCTCTGGTATTAGAGTTGTTGGTGTAGCAGAGACATGGCTCGAGGCATCACATGATTGGGGTGTTAATATTCAAGGTTTTACACTCTTTCGGAAAGACAGGGCAAATAGGAGAGGAGGTGGTGTATGTCTGTATGTCAGAAGAGACTTAAAAGCGATTGTGAATGAGAGTGTGAGGAGGCTGAAACTTTGTGGGTTGATAATTCAAAGCCAAGAGAGCTTTGAGAAAATTATTTTTGGTGTAATATATAGACCCCCTGACATCTCTGAGGAAATAGAGGGTCACCTATAAAAACAGACGGAGCAGGCTACACAGGAGGGGATAGTAGTGATCATGGGAGACTTTAACTTTGCAAATATAAATTGGGGTCAGGGCTCTTCACCTGTGAAGGGGAGAAATTTTATCAACTTTCTGCAGGATAATTTTATGGTGCAGCTCGTAGATGATCCCACAAGAGGTGATGCATTGTTGGACCTTGTAATTTCTAACAATGCGGAGATTGTCCAAAATGTCAGTGTCCGGGAACCCCTTGGGAACAGTGATCATAATATAATTATTTTCCTCTTAAACTGTAAAAAGCTGAAACAGGTGTGAAAATTGAAAACTTTGAATTTTAAGAGGGATAATTTCCAGAAATTCAGGGCTTCACTACAGGATACAGACTGGGATGAAATACTGTCAAAAGATGATACTAATGTTAAATGGGTTAAATTCAAATCTATCCTGGGTCATTATACAGGCGGTCCCCTACTTAAGAACACTCGACTTACATACGACCCCTAGTTACAAATGGACCTCTGGATATTGGTAATTTATTGTAGTTTAGTCCTAGGCTACAATAAACAGCTAGAACCGTTATCACAGGTGTCTGTAATGAAGCTTTAATGTTAATCCCGATTCTTATGGCAATCCAACATTTTTAAAATCCAATTGTCACAGAGATCAAAAAAGTTCTGGCTGGGATTACAATGATAAAATATACAGTTCCAACTTACATACAAATTCAACTTAAGAACAAACCTTCAGACACAATCTTGTATGTAACCCGGGGACTGCCTGTATTTATTCCAATAGGTTACATTCCAATAGGTCCAAATTTATTCCAAATAATATGAATCTGACAGGCTTTCAATACTTACAAAAAACGTACCAAAATCTGTAAAAAGGAAATCAAAATCAGCCAAAATACAAAATAAAGGACAGGTGGCTTAAGATAGAAAAACATATCCCAAGAAATGTTTTAAGTATATTAAAGCGAAAAAAAATGGGTCAGAGCAGGTTGGACCCCTTTATTCTGAAAATGGGGCATCGGTGATTGGAGACCAAGAGGCGGAGATACTTAATATTTTCTTTTAGCTCCGTTTATACGATAGAAGAAAGAACTTCTGACGTGGGGGGTGCCAGTGCGGGTCATGTATGCTGTAATATGCTAGACTGGCTTTATGTAGACATGATCCAATTTAAGCTCAATAAAATCAATGTGTACAAGTCTCGTGGACCAGATGGGTTACCCCCCAGAGTTCTTAAAGAACTCAGTTCTGTTATTGCTGTACCTCTGTCTAAAATCTTCAGGGATTCCGTAATGTCTGGTGTGGTGCCAAGTGACTGGTGCAAGGCCTCTAGAACTTCGCCAGGCAATTATAGGCCTGTAAGCTTAACTTCCATTGTGGGGAAAATATTGGAAGGGTTAGTAAAAGACTATATACTAGAGCAGCGGTGGCGAACCTATGGCACGCGTGCCAGAGAGCTCTGCTCTCACTAGTGATGCCTTAGTGAGACAGTAGTAGCCGATCAGTGCCCGCCCCTCCTCCTCTTCAGCCCGGGAAACAGTGGGACGAGAACAGAGTGAGACAGCTCACAGAACGGAGCCAGCAGCAGCAGCAGCAGAGAAGATAAGAGGTCAGGAGCTGCTGGGGCTGCTCACCCACATGTGCACACTTACAGAGGTCCTGGCAGGTGAACTATACCAACTATAAATACTTGTGGTTTAGTGTCCCAAATCCTGCTGTGTGACAGCTGTCTGTGGCCACATTGCCTGTATCTGAAGGCATTACCTGCAGATGGCAGCCAGTGAAGCCAGGACAATCCCACAGTAAGCACCCTATGCACAATGTAACCGGGTGCTGTGCTGCATCACTGGCTGCACTGTGCAGGTGATGAGCGCTGTGGACAGAGGCAAGTGTATATGTGGCCACGGACAGCTCTCATATGGGTGATCCCAAATCCACCTGTGCCTCCACCCCACAACAACCACTTTGCCCTACAAACCACCTCCCAAAATACCAATTTTTTGCCATTTTGCAACATTTAATAAAATGTTATGAAAAGTGGTCAAATGGGTGTACAGTCCTCAAAATGGTAGCACTGAAAGCGCATCTCATATCACAAAAAATTACACCACACACAGCTCCGTACACCAAAGTATGAAAAAGCGCCCAAAAAATTTGCACCAGAAGATGGCAAAATGACTTTTTTTTTTAGTACAGGAGGTTTTAATTTTTTTAAATGTATACGAACATTATTAAACCTATATAAATATATTATCCCTGTGATCGTACTGAACTACAGAATAAAGTAGACCTGTTGTTTGGGGTGCACAGTGGAAGCTGTAAAATCCAAGCCCACAAGAAAATGTCACAAAGGCATTTTTTTAACCAATTTTACTGCATTTGGAATTTTACTGCTTTTGGAATTTTTTACCACTTCCCAGTACAGGGAATTAGATAATAAATACCATCACTATGAAGTGCAATTTTTTACGCAGAGCTCTTTCACGGTGGGGAGTAAAAAACTGAAACGCAAAAACAAAAAGGGGGGTAAAGATGGCAATATTTGGTCCATGAACAAGCTAACTTATCACAGTCCCCCAGTCCCTGCATGTACTCAGGACTGCTGTCACTGTATGGGGGTAATGATAATCAGTATATGGTGGTAATATACCTCACTGAATGGCAGTAATATGATATTCATCGCTATATTTGTATAGCATAGTATAGCAATACTATTGGTAACATTGGCCTTTCTATAGTCTTTATTACCAGAATGATGCTATTTATGTGGTTGTAAAGGTGGCAGCATAATATGGCAGTATTATTTGTCTTACTGTTAGGTGATATTGTGGCACCATTGGGCTAAATTTCTGTGTTGGCACCCCACGATAGAAACGTTGGCTTTGGTTTGCAGTTTGGGCACTCGGTCTCTCAAAGGTTCGCCATCACTGTACTAGAGTATGTGACATCAAATAGTATAATAAGTGACAGCCAGCATGGGTTTATTAAGAAAAGAAGTTGTCAAACTAACCTGATCTGCTTCTATGAAGAGGTGAGCAGATGCCTGGATGGAGGAGCAGCTGTGGATATTGTGTTCTTGGACTTTGCAAAAGCATTTGACACTGTCCCTCAAAGACGCCCGATGGGTGAAATTAGGGCTTTTGGTTTGGCAGAAATCATTTGAAGGATCGTGTCCAGAGAGTTGCGGTCAACAATTCCTACTCGGAATGGTCTCCAGTTATGAGTGGTTTACCCCAGGGTTCTCTGCTGGGCCCACTACTATTTAATATATTTATTAATGATATAGAAGTAGGAATTAATAGCACTGTGTCTATTTTTGCAGATGATACCAAGCTGTGTACTGTACAGTCTATTGAGGATGTGCATAGGCTGCAGGGTGACTTGGACAAACAATGTTTGGTCATCCACTTGGCAAATGAAGTTCAATGTGGATAAATGTAGGGTTATGCACCTGGGGGCTAATAATTCAAAGGCAAAATATGTCCTTGGGGGAGTAAATCTGGGAGAGTCTTTTGCTGAGAAGGACCTGGGGGTACTAGTAGATCATAAATTGAATAACAGCATGGAATGTCAATCAGGTGCCTCTAAAGCCAGTAGGATCTTGTCATGTATCAAAAGTGGTATGGACTCTCAGGATAAGGATGCAATATTTCCACTGTACAAGGCATTGGTTCGGCCTCACCTGGAATATGCTGTTCAGTTCTGGGCACCGGCCCTGGAGTTGGAGAGGGTTCAACGTAGAGCCACAAAAATGATAAGGGATATGCAGGGTCTTCGTTATGAGGAAAGATTAAAACAACTAGATTTATTTAGTCTGGAAAAGAGATGACTACGAGGGAACATGATTAATTTATTTAAATATATGAATGGTCCATACAAAAAAATATGGTGGTAAATTGTTTCAGATTAAATCAAATCAAAAGACGAGGGGGCACGGTCATCGTATGGAGAAATCAAGGTTTAATCATCAGAGGCACAGGGCTTTTTTACTATGAGAACTGTCAACCTGTTGAATAGCCTACCTCAGGCGCTGCAGAGAGCTTCAAGAAGGGTCTAGATGCCTTTTTACACCTAAATAACATTGATGGTTATGTTATATAGTAGTGTTTCCTCTAAATCCCTTCTTTATGCAATCCCTTCCCTTCCTTGGTTGAACTTGGAAGTGTCTTTTTTCAATCGTATATACTATGATACTTTGTATTTAACTCGCCACATAAAAACACAGCAGCCAGCCAGCTTTTACTCCTGCTCCTCCAAGCAGGCTGCTTGATTTCATTTTCATTTTTATCACATACATGGTGTACAGATGGGGGGCGTGTTCGGCACATAGCTGCATGAAGATGCACCTAAACTGAGCACCGCACCTGCTTGTTCTATTGCCAGCCACATGTCCATACAGGATCCTTGTACCATCTACATGGGGCCGAAGACGACTGGTCCGAAGCAGGCGACAATACAGGAGGCTTCTCAGGGCTCTATCAAGCAATATATGGACCCACCCAGATGGCACCGGCAGGACGCGGTTTGGACACAGAAAGCTGCATGGCGCAGAGAGAAGACCGGCACACGCCACAGCAGAAAACAAAGCGGCAGACAAGCCTGCTGAAGGGGGGCAGAGCGAGGGCAGGGAGGAATTTGAGTTTACGCCAATGCCAGAGCTTGCGGCTGTAACACTGAAAATCGTCAGTAGCTCATCGCCACAGGGGGGGTGGGGGAATCTCCTTTTCCTATTCACTATCCTGGCCACCCAAGCCTGACCCCTAACTCCTGGAATCACAACTTCCCTGTCCCCTCCGCTGGGCTCCTCTCCTGCCCTTACATTTAGCCCAGCCTCACAACAAACCGACACCTCTTGAACTCCAAGCAGAGCCAACAGGCCACATCTTCTCACGCCACACTTTCCAAGGCCCAGCCACACACTGTTACTGGCAAGTACATCTACGCACCATACCTACAAATAGTGATTTGGAAGATCTTTTTCACAAATTAGAGGCCTCTCACAGGAGAAATATGGAAGATGTAAAGAAAGAAAGAATGAATTAGTTACTCACCGGTAATTCTATTTCCATTAGTCCACCATGACGGCCCACCTGGAGGATGCCCCTTGACCTCTGTAGGGACAGGAAGAAGAGAGGTTAAATTCCCCTCCCCGCATCCTCCCGCCAGTGACTTCAAAATAACCACGCTGAGGAAGATGCAACAATGATTTATTTATATGTTTTGATCACATACAGCTTTATCATTGTGAATACAACGTAATCTTAAACAAATCAAGGGAGGGAATCTATAGGCCGTCATGGTGGACTAATGGAAATAGAATTACCGGTGAGTAACTAATTCATTCTTTCCACTTCGTCCCCCATGACGGCCCACCTGGAGACTTACAATATAAGTAGTCTTTTAGGGAGGGATTACGGCCTGGAGCACCTTTCTCCCGAAGGACAGATCCTTCGAGGAGGGCAAGTCAAGTCTATAGTGTTTAGAGAAAGTAGAGGAGGAAGTCCAAGTTGCCGCTTTGCAAATTTGTTCTAGGGAGGCCCCTCTTTTCTCTGCCCAGGAGGTGGATACAGCTCTTGTGGAATGTGCCCTTATTCCTGATGGTACGGGGATCTCTTGGATGTCATAACAAGAAGATATCGCCATCCTTACCCATCTAGCGATGGTTGCCTTGGACGCCTTCCTCCCCTTATTTTTCCCCTGAAATTGGACGAAGAGGTTAGAATCGATACGCCAGGATTCGGTTATTTCCAAGTATTTAACAACAGAGCGTCTTACGTCTAGAGTGTGCCATTCGCGTTCTCTCTCGGAAGACGGATTCTCGCAGAAAGAAGGTAGTATGATCTCCTGACTTCTGTGGAATTCTGAGACCACCTTTGGGATGAAATTTGGGTCCAGCATAAGAATAATTCTATCATCAAGAACCTTCATATAGGGTTCCTTAATAGAAATTGCCTGAAGTTCACCCAGTCTCCTTGCTATCAGGAATACCGTTTTTAGTGTCAGGTTTTTTACACTAGCAAGAGAAATTGGTTCAAATGGTTCCTTAACTAAAGCATTTAAGACCAAAGAAAGATCCCATGAAGAAGTCCTTTTAAGGACCTGTAGTTTTAATCTAGAGGCTGCTAGAATGAATCTTTTCACCCACCTGTGCTCGATGAGGGGTTGTTCGAAGAAGGCACTTAGGGCTGATACCTGGACTTTTAAAGTACTTGTGGAAAGTCCCAACTCCAGACCCTTTTGAAGAAAGTCAAGAACCTGCAAAATATTTGGGTTAGATTGACATGGTGGTTTATCTGCACAAAAAGAAGAACATTTTTTCCAAATTTTGTGGTAAATGGCAAAAGTGACAGGTTTTCTACTTGCCTTCAGGGTGTTTATAACAGCGGAGGAGAGTCCTTGGGACTTCATATAGTCCGATTCAGGATCCACGCTGATAACTGGAGCTTTCCTGGATTTGGATGAAAGATTGGACCCTGTACCAGGAGATCTTCTGACACTGATAGAATGACTGGATCCCGAGTGGTCATTTGCTTCAGAATTGGGTACCAGCTCTTTTTGGGCCAATTTGGGCACACAAATATGGTCTGCGTCTTCTCTAGGAAAATTTTATCTAATACTCTAGCGATCAGGGGAATAGGGGGGAAGGCGTAGGCGAGAGTGGTGTTCCAAGAGTGGGAGAATGCATCCAGATGATTTCTGGTCTCCCCTTTTTCCAAGGAAAAAAAGTGTTGACACTTGGTGTTTCCTCTTGTTGCAAACAAGTCTATCTGAGGTTTCCCCCAAAGAGAAGACAGGTACTGGAATATCTCTTCTTTTAGGCACCACTCGTTGGGAAGTATCTTCCTTCGGCTGAGGAAATCCGCCTTTGTGTTCTCTGTTCCCTTTAGATGGGTAGCTGAGATTGATAGGACATGGTCCTCTGCCCACAAAAATATTTGTCGTGTTAGGGACATCAATAATGGGGATCTGGTTCCCCCTTGCCTCTTCAGGTACTATACTGTCGTAGTATTGTCGGACAGTATCAACAGGTGGTGTCGAGCTAGTTGAGCAGTGTTTGAGCCGAGTACCTCCCAGACCGCTCTCAGCTCCCGGTAGTTGGACGACCTTCTGGAGATCTCTTCTGTCCAGGAACCCTGTGTCAATTTTTGAGGAAGCACTGCTCCCCAACCGCTCTTGCTTGCGTCTGTCTGTATGGTGATATACGGACTGTTCCTCCAGAAGATTCCCCTGTCTAGACTTGCGTCTATCAGCCACCACTTGAGATCTTCCTTGACTGTAGAGGGGATTGATACTTTTTTGTCCAGTCCTTCCGAACTCCTGTTCCAGGATCTTAGGACCCATTTCTGGAGGGCTCGAGTATGGGCTTGGCACCAGGCCACTGAGGAGATGCAGGCTGTTAATAGTCCTAGGACCTTCATAGCGCCCCTGATGGAGATAAGAGACCTTCTTCGGAATCTTCTTATCTCTTCCTTGATGTGATCCCTCTTTTCCTTTGGAAGGAACGACATTTGCAGACATGAATTTAAATTTACTCCCAGGAATTTCTTTACTGTGGCTGGTGATAAATCTGATTTCTGGTAATTTACAATCCAGCCCAGTCTTTCTAAAGTTCCTATTGTAATATCCCTTGAGGAAATTAGGTTCTGTTTGTCCCGTCCAATAACCAGCAGGTCGTCTAGATATGGTACAATCAATATGTCCTGCTGTCTTAGAAACGCCACCACCTCTATCATCACCTTGGTGGGGGCTGAAGATATGCCAAAGGGGAGTGCACAAAACTGAAAATGTAACGTGGAACCCCCCGGAGATAGGACAGAGAATCTTAGGAACTTTTGTGAAGAAGGGTGAATGGGGACGTGATAATATGCGTCCTTTAGGTCTATAGTGCACATTAAAGCATTCTGGTGGATAATGTGGGTGGCAGACCTTACCGACTCCATCCTGAACTTCTTGTAGACGATGAAGTCGTTGAGTCGCTTCAGGTTGATTATCAGCCTGTTCGATCCGTTTGGCTTCTTTACAAGAAAGAGAGAAGAATAAAACCCTTGTTTTCTTGTTCCCGAGGGACCTGGGTAATATTTCCGGAAGACAATAAGGAGGATATTTCTTGCCAGATAAGACAGTGAGACATTTTCGACATATGGGGAGAGGGTGATAGGTAATTTGTAGGAGGAAGTTTCTTGAAATCTATCTTGTATCCCTGAAGAAGGATGTCTAGAACCCAGGGATTTGAGGTAATTTTTAGCCATTCCTCTCTGAACTTCAATAATCTTCCTCCTACTATGGTGTCATTGCTTCTTGTTTCTATTGGGATCAGATGATGCTGAGAAAAGAAACCCTTTACCTTTTCCCCCTTTCGGGTAGCTCCAACGACCCCTTTTCCCTTTATCTTTGTATTCATCCCTTTGGCCTTTAAAGTCCCGACAGGGCTGTTTTCTGGGTACTGGCTTATTTTCCGGGAAACCCTTTCTCTTATCTGATGCCCTTTCCAAGATGGTATCAAGTTCTGGACCAAAGACAAATTCTCCTGAAAAGGGGAGGCCACACAACTTTGTTTTTGAACGGATATCCCCATTCCACTGCTTCAGCCATAGCGCCCTTCTTGAAGCATTTGTCAGAGCTCCCTCTTTTGATGAAAAACGGACACCCTCAGCTGCAGCGTCTGCTAAGAAAGCTGTTGCTGATTTTAGTAGGGGGAAATTTTCTAAGATTGTTGTTCTAGGAGTTCCCTCTTTAATATGGGATTTTAGCTCGTTCAGCCAGTAGAGAAGGTTCCTTGCAACTGAAGTTAGATTTTAGATTTTAAACCCTACATGGATGTCTCCCAAGCTTTCCTTAGCAGAGAATCGGATTTTCTGTCCATGGGGTCTCTAAGCTGCGCTGCGTCCTCAAAGGGCAGGTCTGTTTTTCTTACTATTTTAGTAACCTGCATGTCCACCTTAGGGCAGGAATCCCACGATTTAGAGTCTTCTGGCTCAAAAGCTAATCTTTTCCTGAAGTTTTTTGTTATAAGGATCCTTTTTTCAAGTTCCTTCCACTCTTCAGACACTAGTTCTTTGAGAGTGTCATTTAAGGGGAACACCCTCTGGCGCTTTGCTTTTAAACCCCCAAACAACTCGTCTTCTTTGGATTGGGGTACAACCACGTCCTCAATTTCTAAGGTTTGTCTGATGGCCTTCAGCAGGTCATCTAATTCATCTATTTGGAATAAATGTCTAGATTCAGCAGATTTGACAAAATCCTAAGGGTTTAAGGAGTCTTCTGTCTCTATTATAGAACAAGAAGGTGTCTCCGAATCACTTCCTGCCTCGGATGGTGATGACTCGGATTCTAATCTGGGCTTTTAACATGGGGGAGCCCTAGACGTAGCTGCAGCTATAGATGAGACTACTTTCTCTTCTATGAAACCTTTAAGCTTGTCCAGAAAGGATGTTTTCTCCTCTCGCATAAAGTTGTCAATACACACTTTACAGATCAGCTTTTTATACGAAACTGAGTGGTTACACATGTTACATTTCTTGGTTCTGGTTTTATCCGATTTCTCGGGTCTTTCAGGCTTGCTAGCCTTATCCCCCTTCTCCTCTTTGCCTTTCCCCCTAGACCCCAGGTCTTTGTCCTAAAAGGCAAGTACAGGAGACTAGTAACCCACTAACATTGCATACACAGTGGCAATATATCCCCTTCAAATCTACCCCACTTACGGATACTGGAGGGTGCAGGAAAATTGGGTTAACTTCGTCAGTCATGGTAGACAGTAAAAGATTTTGGTCACAGATACTGGAGCCGTCGTCACAGAGCAACTAGACCTCAGATCATAGTGATCTACCTGCTTTAAATACCTTAATGGGGAGCCCATCCCCCTTAGAAGTGGCTGCGGTCAGCGTCTATCGGCTCCCAGTAATGCATTGCGGCTTTCCCGCGTCACTTCCGGTCGCGGCCGGAAGTCGTCACCAGACCTCGGGCTGCCGGGAAGTGTATCTCTCTTCGGCCGCGCGCGCGTGTAATCAATATCGCGGCGCCGCCGGGATTTCGCCGTGGACGGCATCACCCGTGAGTAAACGCTTCGCCCCCCCCCCACCTCGGGGAGAGAGGGCACCTCTCTATGACCTGCCTCGGTAGGGACAGGAAGAACACTGGCGGGAGGATGCGGGGAGGGGAATTTAACCTCTTTTCTTCCTGTCCCTACAGAGGTCAAGGGGTATCCTCCAGGTGGGCCGTCATGGGGGACGAAGAAGAAATAAATAATGTGGGCTCTAGAGTGTTGGAAGTGGAAGAGGCTCAGGATTATGATCCATTTTAGAAGAGCAGCGGTAAGTCATAAAAGCACAGTCTATCCAGATTTCCGACATTCTCACTCACAAAGACCACATTGAAAATGGACACAGGCGCAACAACCTCAGGATTAGGGGCCTCTCTGAGAAAGTCTGAAAGTCTCCCCCTCCCACTCAGAAGACTTTTTCTCATCCCTTCTGCAGCGCCCGAAAAGTCAGCACGTTGAAAATAACCGCGTCCACAGGTCCCTGGGCCCAAAATCGTCTGATTCAGCAAGACAGTGTGACGGAATATACCGCATCCACTTTCTACAAAGATAAAGAAGCTATGCTGAGATGTGCCAGAAATGCAGAACCCTTTTCCTTTAAGGCCTCAGCCCTCTCCATCCTCCCAGATCTGGCAAGACAAACACTACAACTCAGAAATGCACTCAAACCCCTTCTCACCATGCTCTGAGACAAGAATATCCTGTACAGACGTGGATACCCATTCCAACCGAGGCACAGCATGCAGGGAAAACTGTAGTGTTTTTTGATTCTGTCCAACCCCTACTCCTGTGTATTTCCCTTTTGTTGCCTTTCCACACCCTTCAATCACGAATACGCATCTAACCACCGACCAGGCCCATATTCTCCTTCTATAGATACAAAGCCATAACACCCCAAATAAAAAAGGGGACAAATCCTACACCGTATGCATCGCAAACAGATCATGATACCCCTATTTCAGGAAACACATTTCTGCATTTTAGACATGCCAAATTGTCTGACCAATTATTACTCCATTTGGCACCACAGTCCAAACCCAACTCGTAAGGCAGGCGGGGTTTCCATAGCCATACACTCTGCCATACACCCATAGAACACACAGCCATCAGCACAAAGCCATCATCTTTGTGACAGCCTAAACCTGTACTGTGACAGGGGCTGATATTATCAGTCTCCTGTCACAGCAGCCCCTGTATACAGCGAGAGGCTTGCAGAGAGGATGCAATGTGGATCCTCTATGCAGGTCTCTGTATGCAAATCACTGATAACAGTGATCCAATGGGATGTTAGATTACTGTTACCATCAGAGGTCGCACTAACATTTTTCCAGAAGGGTAAAAATACTCCTCTCACCATTTTTGAGGAGTATTTTTACCCGAGGAGGAGTATGAAAATTTCGGTAATACACCGCACACACTACACTACACCGCACACTACACCACACTACACCGCGCACACTACACCGCACTGCGCACACTGCGCACACAGAACGCTACACTGCGCACACAGAACGCTACACTGCGCACACAGAACGCTACACTGCGCACACAGAACGCTACACTGCGCACACTGCGCACACAGAACGCTACACTGCGCACACAGAACGCTACACTGCGCACACAGAACGCTACACTGCGCACACAGAACGCTACACTGCGCACACAGAACGCTACACTGCGCACACAGAACGCTACACTGCGCACACAGAACGCTACACTGCGCACACAGAACGTTACACTGCGCACACTGCGCACACAGAACGCTACACTGAACGCTACACTGCGCACACTGAACGCTACACTGCGCACACTGAACGCTACACTGCGCACACTGAACGCTACACTGCGCACACTGAACGCTACACTGCGCACACTGAACGCTACACTGCGCACACTGAACGCTACACTGCGCACACTGAACGCTACACTGCGCACACTGAACGCTACACTGCGCACACTGAACGCTACACTGCGCACACTGAACGCTACACTGCGCACACTGAACGCTACACTGCGCACACTGAACGCTACACTGCGCACACTGAACGCTACACTGCGCACACTGAACGCTACACTGCGCACACTGAACGCTACACTGCGCACACTGAACGCTACACTGCGCACACTGAACGCTACACTGCGCACACTGAACGCTACACTGCGCACACTGAACGCTACACTGCGCACACTGAACGCTACACTGCGCACACTGAACGCTACACTGCGCACACTGAACGCTACACTGCGCACACAGAACACTACACTACACACACACACACACAGAACACTACACTACACTCACACACACACACAGAACACTACACTACACTCACACACACACACAGAACACTACACTACACTCACACACACACACAGAACACTACACTACACTCACACACACACACAGAACACTACACTACACTCACACACACAGAACACTACACTACACTCACACACACACACACAGAACACTACACTACACTCACACACACACACAGAACACTACACTACACTCACACACACACACAGAACACTACACTACACTCACACAGAACACTACACTACACTCACACAGAACACTACACTACACTCACACAGAACACTACACTACACTCACACAGAACACTACACTACACTCACACACACACACAGAACACTACACTACACTCACACACACACACAGAACACTACACTACACTCACACACACACACAGAACACTACACTACACTCACACACACACACAGAACACTACACTACACTCACACACACACACAGAACACTACACTACACTCACACACACACACAGAACACTACACTACACTCACACACACACACACAGAACACTACACTCACACACACAGAACACTACACTCACGCACACAGAACACTACACTCACGCACACAGAACACTACACTCACGCACACAGAACACTACACTACACTCACGCACACAGAACACTACACTACACTCACGCACACAGAACACTACACTACACTCACACACACAGAACACTACACTACACTCACACACACAGAACACTACACTACACTCACACACACAGAACACTACACTACACTCACACACACAGAACACTACACTACACTCACACACACAGAACACTACACTACACTCACACATACAGAACACTACACTACACTCGCACACACAGAACACTACACTACACTCACACACACAGAACACTACACTACACTCACACACAGAACACTACACTACACTCACATACAGAACACTACACTACACTCCACTCACACAGCACACACAGAACACTGCACACACTCACCCGGCCTTGCTCTGAAGTCCCGATATAAACGCAGCCAGCTGTGGGCAGGTAGGGAGATGGAGCAGGACAGGGAGCAGCAGCCCCGCTGTCCACAGGTCTCCCGGGGCCTGCGCTCTCGTTCTGAAGCGCTGCTGACACAGATCACTGTGTCACGTGTCCCGCTGAGCAGCCCGAACCGCTCAGCCTGCGCGCTGCAAGGAATAATTGCCAAGCATAACTTTATGCATGGCAATTATTTTGGGGGGTAATGGCGCCTCATCACGTGTCTATGACGCGTGGTGAGGCGTTAATGCGACCTCTGGTTACCATGTTAGATCACTGTTATCCATGATCTATAAATTAGATTAGCAGGGAACATGTGCACCCCTATTAAAAAAAAGATATCGAAGGTAACATGCTCCACATATGGTGTCCCCCTGTATAATCCCTCTGGAAGGCGTTTTTCCAACTCTATCCCCAGGGATAAAGTCCTCCCCAGAGTTGGCTTTGCAAACCCTTTACCCATGTCCTATCTCCAAATTTAAGAAAAGCTTGCTGCGCCTTTTTTTTCCATTTTCTCGTGGCCATGTGACAGATCATACCCTGGCTTTGGAGATCCTCGGACCCCCCCTCTAAAATACAATGGGTGGAAGCCCTTAACCAAATCTTACACATGGAAGAGCTAAGGGCTAGAGATCTAGGCAAATATGAGATGTTCCACTGGATTAGTATCATACAGTAAGCAGAGCTGTGTGTTACAACAAGCAGTGCACCTGTGTGACCATTGTCAGATTTCTATCCATTAAAGGAAACCTACCATTTCAAATGGTAGGTTTAAGCTGTAAACACCGAGCACCAGCTCGGTGAGCTGGTGCCGGTGCTTAGTTTCGTTAGTGTTAAAACCGCGGTATCGCGGTTTTAACACTTTTTAAACTTTATAGCAGAAGCCGCTTCGGCGCTGCGCGCGACCGTGCGCGCGCAACGCCTGCGGCATTTCCTATGTAGGCGCGCGCACGATCGTGCGCACGCAGCGCCGAAGCAGTTTATGCTATAAAGTTTAAAAAAAGTGTTAAAACCGCGATACCGCGGTTTTAACACTAACGAAACTAAGCACCGGCACCAGCTCACCCTGAGCTGGTGCTCGGTGTTTACAGCTTAAACCTACCATTTGAAATGGTAGGTTTCCTTTAAGCAAACATAAAAGCTTTATATAGAAGGGCAGCAAGCAGAGATTTATAAAATTGTAAGAAATTGATACAGAAAGTATATTGGAAAATTGTACAACTTTTCATTATGCAAACGACATTTATCAGCTGAAATGGCAATACCCCTTTAACTCTATCCCCCTCTAAATAACCCTCCCCTACTGCATTATCCGTTTCTCTGTCTTCTCTATCTGTACCCCTTTCCCACCCCCTAGTTAAAAGCTCTTTCAGCTGACTAACCATATTTTTCCTCAGCATAGCTGCACATTTACGTTGTAGCCATCCGAAGCAAAGGGCCTGTACAGTAGCTTAAAGAGAAGTCGGTCCAGTTCTCCATGAAGCAAAACCCCTCCTTCCTGCACAACTTTCTGAGGACGCGTTCACACGTTCTATACAGGGGGCGGGGAGCGGGCCGATCGCACAACCATTTGCATGTGTTTCTGTGGAAACGCATATATTGGCCCGAGCCCCACCCCCTGTGCACTAGCGTTGCGTTATAAACGCAATGCTAGCAGAACGTGTGCACACGCCCTAAGCCACTTATTTAACTCCCTGTTTCCTGCTGTCTCTAGTGACGCTCATAGCACTGGTAAAAGGCAATGGCAAAAAAACCTCCTGAACAGCCAAGTTGCACAAGATAAATGTATATGTAGAAACCTATATACATTCATCTTGTGCAACTTGGTTCCCCTTAACTACAATATATGCAAAAACAAAAAAGTAGTTAAGGGTGTGTTTTTTTTTTTTTACAAAATGTACATATTTGATTTATACAGCAAACACATCACTTACATATTAGATACATACTAACATTTTTCTGGAAGGGTAATAATACTCCTCTCACCATTTTTGAGGAGTATTTTTAGCCAAGGAGGAATATGAAATATACAGTGATACAAATATATAACTCCTAGTGGTATATATATATATATATATATATATATATATATATATATATATATTATATATATATTTATTTATTAATGTCTATTAATGATCTAATAAACATCTATTAATACAAGAAAATCATTAAAGCCCAAGTTTTTTTTTGCCACAAGTGGTGCACAACTCCATTGTCTTAACCTACAGAGCGGACGAGGGCTGACACCGGCCATTGAAGACACCTCCCCCCCCCCCCATAGACTGGCCTGGGGCTGATGCCGGAGTCAGACTTCTCCTTCCCCTGCGGTGCCAGCCGCAGACCCCACAACAGAACAGACCGGGGCTGACGCTTCTAAATTTATTTATTTTTGGGTGTTTGAGGTTGTTACCCTCTTTTTTTTTTTACACTGTTTATTTACTTAAATTATTATTATTTTTTTTAATTACAAAGCATACCCAGCGCCTGCCACACGCCCCGCCACATCGCTGTCACGCCCGCCCGCAGTGCCTGCCACACTCACCGCCACATGCAGCGCAGCGCCTGGCACACTCACCACACACACATGCAGCGCAGCGCCTGGCACACTCACCACACACACATGCAGCGCAGCGCCTGGCACACTCACCACACACACATGCAGCGCAGCGCCTGGCACACTCACCACACACACATGCAGCGCAGCGCCTGGCACACTCACCACACACACATGCAGCGCAGCGCCTGGCACACTCACCACACACACATGCAGCGCAGCGCCTGGCACACTCACCACACACACATGCAGCGCAGCGCCTGGCACACTCACCACACACACATGCAGCGCAGCGCCTGGCACACTCACCACACACACATGCAGCGCAGCGCCTGGCACACTCACCACACACACATGCAGCGCAGCGCCTGGCACACTCACCACACACACATGCAGCGCAGCGCCTGGCACACTCACCACACACACATGCAGCGCAGCGCCTGGCACACTCACCACACACACATGCAGCGCAGCGCCTGGCACACTCACCACACACACAGCGCAGCCCAACCCAAGTGGGGATGTACCCCATGTGGCAATTGTGTTGCATGCACTGACATTGAAAGAAGTATGACATTTACTGACTCTCTGGGAAGTAAGAGTTTTGACATCACTTGGCCAGTCGCGTGTTCCACAAGAGGTGTGATTTATTATGCCGTCTGTCCGTGTCCCAAGATATATATAGGACTCACAAGTCCATAACTGAAAGTGAGAGTGCGAGAACATGTGATTGGGATTTCCAATGCAAGAAACACTGAAGAAGACCAAATTCCAAAGACTATTCCCCGACATTTTTTTGAATATCACTGTTGTGATTCCAGTTTATTGCGTGTTCAAGGAATTAACCACGTTGAAACAACTCTACACGGTGGTTCTCTCATGAAAAAATTACAACAGATTGAAACTAAATGGATCTGGTGTCTGAAAACCATGCAGCCTCTTGCGGCATTCCAGTGATCTCCCGGTAAATCCCCCCAATGTAGGGCATATGGGGAAAATGTTTTCCCCAGACCCGGTTTTATTCATGTGTTTTTATCATTTATACTAACTTAGTTTTTTCCTTCCCTTTCTCTGCAGGGCTAATTGGTTCACTGTATGAATAGATAGGACTAACCTCCTCACCCTATACAGGTGATGGATTCTTGATAGATGGATCATTTGACCTAGGAGGGAGGATCAATCCACTTTAGACGCTGAAGATACTGGTAGCTAAAAAGTATCGTCAGCGTCTAAAGTGGATTGATCCTCCCTCCTAGGTCAAATGATCCATCTATCAAGAATGCATCACCTGTATAGTGTTGTTCACACAGCATAGTTCCTCCATGCTGTTTTTCATACTTTCTTATATTTTTATATATTATTTGCCACGCAGTAGTCACAATAATTTCATGTTTGGTTTGGCAGGATTTATGCATAATGATTCATATACATGCAATACATACCCTCTTTGTTTATACACCCTACCAGTCGGCATACCGACTTTCTGCGTTCCTTGTACACTGTAGCACTTCTTCACTTTATGCATTGCATTTCACATAAACAGTGATCTATAGCATTCATCATTTTTTTGAATATTTTTTGAATATTGAAAATATATTTCGCCCAGCCATGCACGCAGCGCAGCGCCTGGCACGCTCAACTCGCGCGCAGCGCCTGGCACGCTCACCCCACACACACAGCGCCTGGCACACGAACCACACACACACACGCCGCGCCTGGCACACTCACCACACACACACACGCCGCGCCTGGCACACTCACCACACACACACACGCCGCGCCTGGCACACTCACCACACACACACGCAGCGCCTGGCACACTCACCACACACACACGCAGCGCCTGGCACACTCACCACACACACACGCAGCGCCTGGCACACTCACCACACACACACGCAGCGCCTGGCACACTCACCACACACACACGCAGCGCCTGGCACACTCACCACACACACACGCAGCGCCTGGCACACTCACCACACACACACGCAGCGCCTGGCACACTCACCACACACACACGCAGCGCCTGGCACACTCACCACACACACACGCAGCGCCTGGCACACTCACCACACACACACGCAGCGCCTGGCACACTCACCACACACACACGCAGCGCCTGGCACACTCACCACACACACACGCAGCGCCTGGCACACTCACCACACACACACGCAGCGCCTGGCACACTCACCACACACACACGCAGCGCCTGGCACACTCACCACACACACACGCAGCGCCTGGCACACTCACCACACACACACGCAGCGCCTGGCACACTCACCACACACACGCTGTCGCTCTGGGTCTCTCCAACGCGCCGCTGACACAGATCACCGTCACGTGTCCTGCGGAGCAGCCCGAACCACTCAGCCTCCGCGCTACAGGAAATAATTGCCATGCGTACTTTGACGCATGACAATTATTTTGGGGGTTAATGGTGCCTCGGCATGCGTCTATGACGCTTGGTGAGTCGTTAATGCGAGCTCTGGATACATATAGTACACATATCACATGTTAGACACACTATGCACTCATCCACTACATTCATAACAATGTATGCGGAACTACTTCAACTAAATCGGCAGTGCCAGGAAATCTAGGTAGTAGGGCATTAACATGAGGCTGCTAGACTTTAAAACAACCAGAATCCCCAAATGTAATGTATTGTTTGTAGTACTTATGTTTTTAAAAGAAAAAGACACCTTATGGGCACTCAAATAATCCTCGGCCATGATGCAAGTCACATGCAAGTTCACTTTAAAACAAAATCCTAAACATGCCAATTCCATCCTGATAAACATTTAACAGACTATAGCAACCCAGCAGATGACAATCTTAGCAAAACGTGAAACATAATTACTGTACTTCCCGTTAATATTTGTAGTGCTCACTTATAAATGGGAATAAAGTCAGTTTCTTTTACTTACTTTTCTGCCATTTCCACACTCTACAAACGTGATTACAAGTCGGAAGAAGACTGCAGAGTAGAGCGGTTCCTCCCCTAAAACGACATACTTCCTCTTTCGCAGTGCTGTAAAACCTTTGCTGCCCTCTTGTGCTTGCTCAGACCAGAAAACAATTCTAGCTGACAATATTTAGCAGAAAATCACAGTCCAGACCTCATTTCTGCCTCGTTTGTAACATCACCAGACTTCGTTTGCATTATCATGCGTATTAGTATTGTGTACAGTGCTTTTTAACATTGTTAGGTGCATTGCAAAAGTGTAATGATGCAGCCAGGTTGGGCCAGCTCACTACACTTTTGCACTGCCAATGATAAAATGACTCTGCCAAAGATCTTTACACAATCAATACCTATACGCATGATACTGCAAACGAGGTCTGGTGATGTTATAAACCTGTCAGAACTGAGGTAAGGATTTGCTACTAAGTATATACGCATATCATCTGTTGCAGAAAATCATTACACATGCAGAGCTAAATGTAGAAAAGCATACTTCCCACCTTAGCTGAGCACTGTTAGCTAAACATGCTGTGTGAAGTTCTTTAGAAATGTATTTATTACACACAGTGGGGCAAATTTGCTTACCGGGTCCTGTCACGATCCAGCTGTGCGTTGTCCGATGAGGATTCGGGTCTGCCGCGATTCGCTAAGGTCCTGCGTCCAATTTCCTGCATGTGCCGGCTACAAAGTTCTGTACCCACTCTCTATGTAACACCTCATATATATTCTATGGATATTGTAATATGCCAAGTACTACCCTATAATATTGTGCAATACATCTCTACATCTGTTCTTGTAAATCAGTTTGGTTTATTGTACTGTATTTAAAGTTGTCAACCACACCAGGGAGGGTCTTGGTTTTTTAAAACACAACATAAAAGCTGTTGGGGAGGGGCTTACCCTATAACGTGTGCGTTTCCACTGAAACATGGCCTATGAAGTGAGGTTTGAAAGAAGGAGGCATAGACTGTAGCTAGTAACTGCTGTTAACAGCAATGCTTCTCCTTGTGTTCTCCATTCACACAAATGTATAATTTCCCCAGTTCTGCATTTCAGTGATATATGAAACTGTATATTTATGATGTTTTTCATGCATGTGACTGTAACCATACAGTATTTGTGCATAATAAGGTTGGCTCATAAATGATGGCAGGCTGACTATTGGCTTGTTGACAGAATATACCTCCCACTGGTTTTGGTATCCCTGGATACTACAGCATATGGCGCACAAACGTATTTTATATGCAACATCCTCCACCTGGGCCTAGACTTTTCTTGGAGCCTGGGGGCAGCCAGGGCCCAGAATACTGAAGTGGTTGGCAATTGCAGCCTAGAGCATGCTTTTGTCAAGGTGCTTGGTATGCGGACCGGAGGGCTGTCCTACAGCCAGGCAGGTCTCCTGTAGGCTGTGTGTGCCAGAAATAAGAAGGGAGAGGCTAATGTACTGGGAATGTCTGTAAGGTGAGTCCCTGGGTAATGGATGGGAAGCCCGTGATGGTAGACAGCCATATCCAGGGATCAGACGGAAGCAACATTGTGCAAATTAACTTACGGTTCTCTATTGAACAGCAGATAGCAGCCAACGGGCCAAAACAGTCAAACAGAAGATTCTGGTACTGAAGTGGCCATGGCGAGTGGTCCGTAGGAATAGTTCATCAGCCTGGTAGTAGATGCAGGCTGGGGTAATTGAGATGGAGCTGTGTCCAAAATGTGGAAGCTGCAGCTCTGGGTTAGAGTCTCCTGACTCAGTTCCTGGGATTGGTATCTGTGACAGCACTGAAGGTCTCTCTGTTCCCTCTGTCTAAGAACAGACCAGCTAAGACCATGTGCTCCCATTGCACAGGTGCTTTATACTCCCCTCTGGTCAGGTGGTAGTACACACTACAGCGTGTAGGGGTGCAAGTAATAAAGTGCACTTTAGGGTAAGTGCTGGCTATGTGCAGTGTAGGGGTGACAAACCGCCTACGAGCCTGGCTACAGGCACCAGGGTTGATGTCGGACTAGGCACATAGATGAGGCAGTCCTCATCATAGCTAACACAGATGGTAGCTAACACCCTTAAACCAACTGTTTTCTTAGGAAAGGTGTGGTGTCATGTCTTGTAATACACTCCTTATACCTAGGCCTGAAATCTGTCCAGAGACGCATCACCTAGGTGACATAATCATAAACATATATGGTACATATAGCACACATGGTATACCTGCCGTCTGATGGTTTTACTGCTAGTGTGCAACATCGAGGTGTCCCTACTTAGACACCCCTGGTCCCCCACGGACCCGCAGTTTACAGAGGCCACACAATTACTGAGCTCAGGTTTTAGGTGTAAACCTGTGGTCAGGATTTGACAGTTACAAAGATGGTCCGACACAGTCCTATTTATATAGCTGCAAAGCCTAACAAAAAGGTTACATGCAAACTAACATATAGTATTATTACTATAATTGTGGAAACATTAATCTCATTGGCTTTAACAGCCCAATGGATACTGTCACGGTTCGTAGGAACGAATCATCAAAGAGTCTTTGTAGAAAGAGTCTATGGACCCTCTAGACCACCGCAGGGAATGATGGTACTAGCCGCAGCCCAGGACCGGAGTCTAAGTGGCCCCTGGTCTTCGCCAGAGCCCGCCGCAAAGCAGGATGGTCTTGCTGCGGCAGGGTGCCACCAGGTCGTTCCACAGCTGTGACTAAGCCTGCAGTGGCAGCCAAGGTAGGGAAGCAGGAAACAGGAACCACAGGGACGGATCACCGAAGCTAGACACAGAAATAGACCTCAGGATGGCACAGGACCTTGGCTGTTTGGCAGGACCTTGGCTGGATGGCAGGACCTCTGGATGCCAGGACCTCAGGATGACCACCGGAATATTGGACACCACAGGAATACAGGACCACCACAGGAGTACGGGAATGCCACAGGAACGTGGGAACTCGGAGGAACACTGGAGTACAGACACAAGGTGGAAACCTGGGAACGCTGCAACACGGAACACGAGGAAACAGGAGGGCTTTCACTTCAGGGAAATGACTTGAAGATCCAGCAGAGAATGAAGGGAGGTGCCGGTATATAAGGGCACGCCGGATTAGCCAGCGCAAATTAGGAGGACACTGGTCCTTCAAGTCAGGACGTGTCGGTGCACGCGCACCCTAGCAGCGGGAACGCGCAGCGTAGTCAGAGGAGGCTTGTGGCCTGGCTGGGACCACAGCCTGCAGCCTGGAGAGGTAAGTACGGGCCAGGGGGAAATGCCACAAAGTGGAGCACGGGTGTACCAGCGATCCACAACATGGATCGCGGGGGCACCTGTCACAGATACATAGCTTGAAACGTTAATGCTACATAACCTGACAGCTACTGTTAGGATTCGGGGTATGTGAATCCCCTGGACCACCGCGGGAGGTGGTACCAGCCGACACCTGGGACCGGACTCCAAGTGGCACCTGGTCATCACCAGAGCCCGCTGCAAAGCGGGTTGGACATGCTGCGGCAGAGTACCACCTGGTCGTTCCACCGGTGCGACTGGCCCGCGGTGGCAGCCGAGGTCTAGGTACGTTAACAGAAGACAGTCTCATGGTCGGGTCCAGGCACAGGGTCAAGGCAGGCGGCAGGGATGCAAGGTGAAGTCCAATCCGGGGTCAGCAACAGGAGGTCCAGGCAGAAGGGGACGGGAACACAGGCACAGGAACACAGCAACACGGAGGAACACGGGTAACACAGGACTTGGGAGTGGAGACACACAGGAACGCAGGAATACACAGGAACGCAGGAATACACAGGAACGCAGGAATACTCGCTTGGAAGCTTTCTCTAAGGCTTTGAGGCACAAAGATCCAGCAAGGGTCACAGGAAGGGGAAGAAACTTATAGCAGGCCAGCACCAATTATTGGCGTGCTGGACCTTTAAATCTTAGAGTGACGGCACGCACGCGCCTTAGGAGACGGGGACGCGCGCGCTGAGCTGCAGGAGCCAGGGAGGACATCGCGGGAGCCAGGGAAGGTGAGCGGGGCCCGGGACCGGGGGCAGCAGCAGCAGGAACACGGGTGCACTCGCGATCCGAGACAGCGATCGCGGGAGCACCCGTGACAGCTACTTTGGGTAGCAAAAATAGCAATGTCCATTTCCTGGGAAAGAAAAGACATAGACAAATGCATAGTAGCATTAACGACAATATATGGATGGAGTTCTTTTCACCTGAAAGAGAAAGCAAAATATATTTTTGATAAAAACAGGCATTAAACACTGTCTCTTTCCTATAATGGAAGGCATGATGTGCAATAAATAATGAACTTTTTCCTTAGATCAACCGACCACAAGTCTCTCAGAGAGCTCTTTTAGTCCATCCTCTGGGGAAAGTCCTTGATGCAGGAAAAAGTAGAGAAATAATACAAAGGGTCTCCACTTGAGGTGAGGGATATAGTCCTTTGCAGAGTAGCTCTGCATCAGCAGAGAAGTGTGCTTTCATAGCACAACTGGGTAAAAGGTCAAGGATAGTTCTTGACTTGGTAATATATAAGGGAGTCCAGGAAAGTCTTTAGATCTTTAGAGTAATGGGTGCAGCCCAACTGGGAGAAAAATCAGCAAAAATATTGTTACATAGCAGATAATGGGCTTCAACCCATCAGGGTATTACTCCCCATCTACTAGGGCGTGCGCGCACTGGCTAACAAACATTTAAATGGCTAGTGTGCTGATAATTGGCGCTGGCCTGCCATAAGTTTCTGACCCTTCCTGTGACCCTTGCCAGATCTTTGTGCCTCACAGCCTGAGAGAAAGCTTCCAAGCGAGTATTCATGCGTTCCTGTGTATTCCTGCGTTTCTGTGTATTCCCACATTCCTGTGTATTCCTGCGTTCCTGTGTATTCCTACATTCCTGTGTGTTCCTGCTCCTGAGTCCTGTGTTGCTGTGTTACCAGAGTTCCTCCGTGTTGCTGTTTTCCTGTGTCCGGTGCCTGTGTTCCTATTCCCATCTGCCTGGACCTCCCGTTGCTGACCTAGGATTGGATTTGACCCTGCATCTCTGCCGCCTGCCTTGACCCTGTGCCTGGACCCGACCACGAGACTGTCTTCCGTTTAGGTACCTTGACCTCGGCTGCCATCGCGGGCTAGTCGCACCTGTGGAACGACCTGGTGGCACCCCGCCGCAGCAAGACCATCCCGCTTTGGAGCAGGCTCTGGTGCAGACCAGGTGTGCCACTTAGACTCCGGTCTCAGGTGTCGGCTAGTACCACCTCCCACGGTGGTCCAGAGGGTCCCTGACAGTCCCCTAAGGAGTTTTTGCAGCGGTGCCGCCAGCTGAGCAAACTCAGGGATAAATTGTTGGTACTAGCTGGCAAATCCCACAAAGCTCTTGACATCCCAGATGCTAGAGGCAGTAGGCCAGTCGTGGACAGCTGCAATCGTCTCTGGGTCTGGCTCAATTCCATCAGCGCTCAACACATGTTTTGGGTATTTTACACTAGGCTGTAACAGATGGCACTTGGACGGCTTAAACTTCAGCCCATGCTGGGTCAGGATTTGGAACATTACAGCCAGATATCGGAAGTGAAACTCATAGGTCTAGGAGTAGATGATGATATCGTCCAAGTATAGTTGGACGGTCTCAAAGTTTCTATGTCCCAAATATCTTTCCATTAGCCACTGGAACGTGACCGAGGTCTTGCATAGGCCTACGGGCATGTTGTTGAACTCGAACAGGCCTATTGGGGTGGAGAAGGCACCATGGCCACTTGCCAGCAGCCACCGGTAAGAACAATGGTGGAGAAGAAGGCAGCCAACGCTAAGGTTGCAAGGAATTCCTCAATTTGAAGCAGCGGTCCTTATGTGTGATATACAGAGGCGGAGAGTTCCATCCTTCTTTTTCACAAGGACCAGCGGGGCAGCCTACAGGCTGCAGCCTTCTTAGGGTCAGGGCGAATGATAGCCTTCCATGTCTCCTGTTGGGAAAGGGCAAAGTCCCTAAGAGATTCTTAGGGCTTCTCTCTTTTCCCACAGAACTTCTGCTTCAGCTCAGAGGCAGTACACTTTTCAAAGGTGGTGCACAGCCTAGTGAGGATTTGGGTCACACTTTGGCATTCTGTTTGGGGCTAAGATTTTCCAGAGAGCGAGTCCCTTTAACTGCCCGGTTAGAATGCCCACTTTCTGTTCTTCCTAGAGCAAGTACAGAGTGAAGGTAGCTAGCATCTTAGCTCTAAATTCGGAGAGAGTATGTAACTTTCCTTCATAGTGGGGTAACCAAGGGGGCCCCATGATAGTAGGGCATAGTTAAAGGCACTGGTGGCACAGGTTGTAGTAGAGCAAAATGGGCTCTCTGGAGTGTTTGGAAGGCTCTGATAGCCTGAAGAGGGCCCGGGTGACAGGAGTCGCTCCAGCACAGTGTCCTCTTCCTGAGTCAACATGGTTGGGCTGGTCTTTCTGAGAATGAGGAGCTAGAAGGCTAAACAATATCTGTTGCAATGGGCGATGGCTAGTAATGGGGACGGAGTCCCTTTAAGAAAAAGTCACTATTCCCTGGGAGGTGAGCCTACATACACTTAGCTTCAGAAACAATCTCTACCCCCCTTTAACTTTCCCAGCGGTGCTCACTCAGGATCAGCCACAGCGATGGGACAGCTCCAGTGCACGATAATCTTCTTTCCAGACATCCGACAGGTAGAAGGTGCTCATCGAAGAACAGCAGCACTACTTTCCAATGGCAGGGTACGTATGTCTATACTCTGACTGGTGCGCACACAGTCGGCAGGCTCGGTCGTGTCCTGCTCCGAAATCCAAGATGGGCGATTAACCCTCTTCTTTGCTGGGCCGCAGTCACTCCGGCTCCTCCTCCAAGGAATTTTGTGCCACTGCGCAGGGGCCAAGCCCAGCAAACAGCCTAGGTTTCCCACCAGTGAGGATTTTGGCGGGATGGATCTCCTTGCTGCGCCATATAGTCTTCCTGAGGTTAACACTTTGGGCGTAGCAGAGTTGGCACTGTTCTTTTGTAGGGATTAAACTTGTGGGTGCCACCGCTTGACAGCACATAGCAAGAATATAACACCAGTTTATCCTGTAGATCACAATCACTTGGGCGTTAGTCCGGATGGCTGCAAGGTTAGGCAGCACAGTCTTTTGAAAAAGGACAGTCTTAGGTGCCAGTATAAGGCACAGAAGTAAATATCCTGTTCGCGACACCACTTGCAACATCCCCCAGGGGGCCTAGCTTTTTCTTTAAGCCTGGAGGCAGCCGGGGCCCATAATACCGGAGTGGCCGGGATTTTTTAAGGTAGTTCCTCCGCCGTCCACCAGGGGGTGCTGCTGCGCTGAAAAGCATCAGAACGCACTGGAGTTCACCGGCTCGGGCTGAGTGAAGGTAAGTGCAAGCTCCGAAACAGATTTTTTGTTTTAAATGCGGCGGTTTTTCCGAATCAGTCGGGTTTTCGTTTGGCCACGCCCCCGATTTCCTTCGCGTGCATGCCGGCGCCGATGCACCACAATCCGATCACGTGCGCCAAAATCCTGGGGCAATTCAGGGGAAATCGGCACAAATCGGAAATATTCGGGTAACACGTCGGGGAAAACGTGAATCGGGCCCTTAGTAAATGACCCCCAGTGTCTTTTACAAGAGGTATTTTGATGACCTCCAGCTTATTTGGGATGGGTATCATTTATCAACGTCAACAATTGGGGGCTCACTTTCACCTTCAGCTCCTCAACCTCCGAAATTGAGTTCCTTGATCTCCATCTCAAGGCGGAAAAAGGGACTATCACCACAAAAACCTATTTTAAAAACAGCTTTTTACACTTCAAGAGCGACCAACATAGAAAGTGGTAAGAAAACATTCCATGTAGTTAGTTTCTCCAGATCAGGAGAAACTGCTCTGACACCAACACTTTCCTTGAACATAGTCAGGTACTATCATGGCGTGCGCTATGGATAGGCAAAGTGGGCTAATTGCACATTGTAATGAATGGGGAGTAAAATCCACATATACTGCCATACAGTAGTATGGCAGTATATGATAGGATGAATCAGACTACCTAGGGTTAGAGTACCCTAGGGAGTCTGAAAAATAGTATAAGTAAAAATAAAAAAAAGTTTAAAAAAAAAATTATAATAAAAAAACCTAAAAATTCAAATCACCCCCCTTTCCCTAGAACTGATATAAATATAAATAAATAGTAAAAATCATAAACACATTAGGCATCGCCGCATCCGAAAACAGGAGGTTTTAATTTTTTTCAATGTATGAAAACATTATAAAACCACGTGATTGTACCGATCCAAAGAATAAAGTAGACTCGTCATTTGGGACGCAGAGTGAAAGCTGTAAAATCCAAGCCCACAAGAAAACGTTGCAAATGTGGTTTTTCACCATTTTCACTGCATTTGGAATTTTTTTCCTGCTTCCCAGTACACGCTATGAAATATTAAATACCGTCACTATGAAGTGCAATTTGTTATGCAGAAAATAAGCCATAACACAGCTCTTTATGTGGAAAAATAAAAAAGTTATAGATTTTTGAAGGTGGTGAGTGAAAAATGGAAGTGAAAAAACTAAAAAAGGCCAAGTCGTTAAGGGGTTAAAGTGAGAATATCAGGTGCCATTTTTATATATAAAAATAACTCCCGATGGAAGTTTAACAGTTAATATATGTTTTCCTGACACTTCGAAACACAAATTTAGATTAATATAAAAGAGGAGACTCTCTTTTTTCATAGGAAAAGTGAAGTTCTATGTGTCACAGAGCCAGAGATACAGCCCCCTGAATTGTAGCCTCTCTTATTGCCTTTTATTTCATGATTTTTTTTTCGTAAAAATTGACTGATACGATGAACATTCGATCCTCTTTGCCTAATGTCTCTATTATATTAACACCGCAACATGTCCATAAAGCTATATGTAACACCAAAAACACACATGTGCTGGAATCAGGCCCGGCGCCGGCACCCGGCTAACCCGGGAAAGTGCCGGGGACCCCGGGGTACTGGAGGGGCCCGCTCTGGCCCCCAGAGCAATTGTATCAGTGTCGCCAGGGGCTTCGCTAGGTCAAAAGATCCGGGGCCCGTGCCCCGGATCTTTTGGGCGGTGCCCCGGATCTCCCCGGGTCAGCAGGACATCTGCCCCGCTGCCCGGGAGATTCCTTCCCTCTCTCATTACGATCTGTGACCTCAGGACACAGATCCTGATGAGAACATTTGCACTCACTGCTTTCCCCAGCTGCATCTTCAGAGGCTGAAGGACCTTTGATGATGTCATGGTCACATGACCTGCCGTGGAAAGCAGTGCACACACAGCCTGCATCAGTGAGGTGAGGAGGGAGACTTGAAAGGGGCCAGGGGGGGCTGTGTGGAGGAAATTCTTACTGGGGGGCTGTGTGAGGACATTACTTACTGGGGGGCTATGTGGGCACATTACTTACTGGGGGGAATGTGTGAGCACATTACTTACTGGGGGGCTGCGTGGGCACATTACTTACTGGGAGGCTGTGTGGACACATTACTTACTGGGAGGCTGTGTGGGCACATTACTTACCGGGAGGCTGTGTGGGCACATTAATAACTGGGGGGCTGCGTGGGCACATTACTTACTGGGGGGGGGGGGGGCCATGTGGGCACATTACTTACTGGGGGGCTGTGTGGGCACTACTAGAGAGCGGCTCATAAAGGGGCCCACTAAAACCTGGAGCCGGCCCTGTGTGGAATAAAGTTTTTATTTCACACCATCCTCCATTGTTTACACCTATGTTATGATGCTCTCACTCAAATTCTTATGAAGCATGAAGGGTTCTGTTATTGTGCCGATAATACAATGGCGCACACTTTTATTATCTCATTAGTAGAGATGAGCGAACATACTCGTCCGAGCTTGATGCTCGTTCGAGCATTAGCGTACTCGAAACTGCTCGTTGCTCGGACGAATACTTCGCCCGCTCGAGAAAATGGCAGCTCCCGCCGTTTTGCTTTTTGGCGGCCAGAAACAGAGCCAATCACAAGCCAGGAGACTCTGCACTCCACCCAGCATGACGTGGTACCCTTACACGTCGATAGCAGTGGTTGGCTGGCCAGATCAGGTGACCCTGGGATAGACTAGCCGCTGCCCGCGCTGCTCGGATCATTCTGTGTCTGGATGCCGCTAGGGAGAGAGCTGCTGCTGGTCAGGGAAAGCGTTAGGGTGTTCTATTAGAATAGTGTTAGGCAGGAGTGATTCAACAAGAACCCAACAGCCCTTCTTAGGGCTACAATAACGTTATACTTTTTTTTTATTTGCAGCTAGTACCATATTGTGAGGAATTTGCAGGGGGACTTGCTACCGTTGTGTTTAGCTCTTAGTGACACACATATCCACCTCAAACACCAAAGTGGGAAAATTTATTAGGGGTTTGATTTCAATTAGGCACAGTCTGGCAGTTTCTTTTTATTTTACGTTTATTTTTTCATAACTCAGCGTCATCTCATCAGTGTGCTTTCATACTTGGCTAGAAAATAGCCAAAGGAGAATCCAAACGGCTTACTTACGCCTACAATAGCGTTATATATATTTTATTTCTGGTTGATCTGCTGGTGGCTGTCCTTGCTGCAGTGCATATACTAGCCAATTGTCAGGAATTTGGAGTGAGACTTGCGACCGCTGTGTTTAGCGCTTAGTGACGCACATATCCATCGCAAAGACCGAAGTGGGAAAATTTATTAGGGGTTGGATTTCAATTAGGCACAGTCTGGCAGTTTCTTTTTATTTTACGTTTATTTTTTCATAACTCAGCGTCATCTCATCAGTGTGCTTTCCTACTTGGCTAGAAAATAGCCAAAGGAGAATCCAAACGGCTTACTTACGCCTACAATAGCGTTATATATATTTTATTTCTGGTTGATCTGCTGGTGGCTGTCCTTGCTGCAGTGCATATACTAGCCAATTGTCAGGAATTTGGAGTGAGACTTGTGACCGCTGTGTTTAGCGCTTAGTGACGCACATATCCATCGCAAAGACCGAAGTGGGAAAATTTATTAGGGGTTTGATTTCAATTAGGCACAGTCTGGCAGTTTCTTTTTATTTTACGTTTATTTTTTCATAACTCAGCGTCATCTCATCAGTGTGCTTTCCTACTTGGCTAGAAAATAGCCAAAGGAGAATCCAAACGGCTTACTTACGCCTACAATAGCGTTATATATATTTTATTTCTGGTTGATCTGCTGGTGGCTGTCCTTGCTGCAGTGCATATACTAGCCAATTGTCAGGAATTTGGAATGAGACTTGCGACCGCTGTGTTTAGCGCTTAGTGACGCACATATCCATCGCAAAGACCGAAGTGGGAAAATTTATTAGGGGTTGGATTTCAATTAGGCACAGTCTGCCATTTCCTTTTTATTTTACGTTTATTTTTTCATAACTCAGCGTCATCTCATCTGGCATAGCAGTGTGCTTTCATACTTGGCTAGAAAATAGCCATAGCAATAGGATAGCATTGTTTGGCTTTAAAAACTAAAAAACACAAAAAAAAACTAAAAAACACAAAAAAACACAAAAAAAAGTTAAAAAAAAATTAAAGTTATAACTTTCATTTTCAAAATTTTTAACCCGAGGGCTAGGGGTAGAGGACGAGGGCGGGGACGTGGGCGTCCATTTACTGCAGGGGTCAGAGGCCGTGGTCCTGGGCGGGGTGAGACACCACCTGCTGATGAGGGAGCAGGGGAACGCCGCAGAGCTACACTCCCTAGGTTCATGTCTGAAGTTACTGGGACTCGTGGTAGAGCACTGTTGAGGCCAGAACAGTGCGAACAGGTGATGTCGTGGATTGCCGACAATGCTTCGAGCAATTTGTCCACCAGTCAGTCTTCCACGCAGTCCACCCATGTCACCGAAATCAGCACTCCTCCAGCTCCTGCACCTCAGCCTCCTCCCCCCCCCAGTCTGCCCCCTCCCAGGAAAATTTGGCATTTGAACTGGCATACTCTGAGGAACTGTTTTCTGGACCCTTCCCACAGTCACAAACCACTTGTCCGGTTGCTGATGAGCAATTTTCCGATGCCCAGGTTTTCCACCAGTCGCAGTCTGTGGGTGATGATGACCTTCTTGACGTAGTGGAAGAAGTGTGTAAAGAGGTGTCCGACGATGAGGAGACACGGTTGTCAGACAGTGGTGAAGTTGTTGTCAGGGCAGGAAGTCCGAGGGGGGAGCAGACTGAGGGATCGGAGGATGATGAGGTGACAGACCCAAGCTGGGTTGAGAGGCCGGGTGAACACAGTGCTTCTGAGACGGAGGAGAGTCCTCGACCAGAACAGGTTGGAAGAGGCAGTGGTGGGGCCAGACGGAGAGGCAGGGCCAGAGCAGGTGCATCAGCGCCAAATGTGTCACGTAGTGAAGCTCCCGTGGCGAGGGCTCCCGCGGCGAGGGCTAGATTTTCAGAAGTCTGGAGGTTCTTTAAGGAAACACCGGATGACCGACGGACTGTGGTGTGCAACCTTTGCCAAACCAGGATCAGCAGGGGTTCCACCACTACTAGCTTAACTACCACCAGTATGCGCAGGCATATGAATGCTAAACACCCCACTCAGTGGCACCAAGCCCGTTCACCTCCGGCCGTGCACACCACTGCTCCTTCCCCTGTTTCAGCTGATAGTCAGCCCCCTGCCCAGGACCCTGGCACAAAAACCCCATCGTCGCCTCCACGATCCTCCACAGCATCCACCAGCGTTCAGCTCTCCATACCCCAGACGCTGGAGCGGAAACGGAAATATAGTGCAACCCACCCGCACGCCCAAGTCCTTAATGTCCACATCTCCAGACTGCTTAGCCTGGAGATGCTGCCCTATAGGCTAGTAGAGACCGAGGCCTTTCTCAACCTCATGGCGGCGGCCGCCCCTCGGTATTCGGTCCCCAGCCGCCACTACTTTTCCCGATGTGCCGTCCCAGCCCTGCACCAGCACATGTCAGACAACATCATCCGTGCCCTGACCAACGCCGTTTCTGACAAGGTCCACCTGACCACAGACACGTGGACGAGTGCTGCCGGGCAGGGCCACTATATATCGCTGACGGCACATTGGGTTAACTTGGTGGAGGCTGGGACCGAGTCTGACCCTGCGGCTGGTCATATACTGCCGACGCCGAGGATTGCGGGGCCTACCTCGGTCCAGGTCTTTCAGGCCTACTATGCCTCCTCCTCCTCCCACCCCTCCTCCACCTCCTCCTCCGAACTACCATCCGTGGGCATGCCGCCATCAGTCGGTAGCTCTAGGCACAGCAGCAGTGCCGTCGCTAAGCGACAGCAGGCGGTGCTCAAACTGCTGAGCCTAGGCGATAAAAGGCACACCGCCCAAGAGCTATTACAGGGCATCACAGCGCAGACTGATCTGTGGCTGGCACCGCTGAACCTGAAGCCAGGCATGGTTGTGTGTGACAACGGACGTAACCTGGTGGCGGCTCTGCAACTCGGCAGACTGACACATGTGCCATGCCTGGCCCATGTGTTAAATCTCATAGTTCAGCGTTTCCTCAAGACATACCCCAATCTGTCTGATTTGCTCACGAAGGTGCGCCGCATCTGTGCGCATTTCAGGAAGTCCAGCACAGATGCTGCCACTCTCAGGGCAGCGCAGCGCCGCCTCCAACTGCCCGCTCACCGACTGTTGTGCGACGTGCCCACGAGGTGGAATTCAACATTAACCATGTTATCCAGAGTTTACCAGCAGCCCAGAGCGATTGTAGACTGCCAGATGTCAACTTCCACCAGAACTGGTAGTCAGGTCAGTCAGCTTCCTCAAGTCTACAATGAGGAGTGGACGTGGATGTCTGATATCTGTCAGGTGCTGAGTAACTTTGAGGAGTCAACACAGATGGTCAGTGGCGATGCCGCCATCATCAGCCTCACCATCCCGCTGCTTGGCCTGTTGAAAAACTCTCTGGTCAGCATGAAGTCGGAAGCTTTGCGCTCCTCACAAGAGATGGGGGAAGAAGATTCCCTTGTTGATAGCCAAAGCACCCTTAGGTCTGTTTCTCAGCGCATATCGGAGGAGGTGGAGGTGGAGGAGGATGAGGAGGAAGAGGAGGAGAATGTTGGCGAGACACAAGAGGGGACCATTGTTGAGTCCTTCACTGTTCAGCGTGTATGGGCAGAAGAAGAGGAGTTAGAGGAGTTGGAGGAGGAGGAAATGGACAGTCAGGCCAGTGAGGGGAGTGAATTCTTACGCGTTGGTACTCTGGCGCATATGGCAAATTTCATGCTAGTCTGCCTATCCCGTGACCCTCGCGTTCAAAGAATTTATTCCAGCACCGATTACTGGGTATTCACTCTCCTGGACCCACGGTACAAGCAAAATCTTTCCACTCTCATCCCTGGAGAGGAAAGGAATGTGAGAATGCATGAATACCAGCAGGCCCTGGTTCACAAGCTGAAACAGTATTTCCCTTCTGACAGCGCTAGCGGCAGAGTGCGTAGTTCTGCGGGACAAGTATCGAGGGAGAGTAGGCGAGCAGGCAGCTTGTCCAGCACTGGCAAGGGTACGCTTTACAAGGCTTTTGCCAGCTTTATGTCACCCCAGCAAGACACTGTCACCTGTCCCCAGTCTCGGCAGAGTAGGGCTGATCTTTACAGAAAGATGGTGAGGGAGTAGGTAGCTGACCATACCATCATCCTAAATGATCACACAGCTCCCTACAACTACTGGGTTTCAAAGCTGGACATGTGGCACGAACTGGCGCTGTACGCCTTGGAGGTTCTTGCCTGCCCTGCCGCTAGCGTCTTGTCCGAGCGGGTTTTCAGTGCAGCTGGTGGCATCATCACCGATAAGCGTACACGCCTGTCGACTGACAGCGCTGACAGGCTGACGCTTATTAAGATGAATAAAGCCTGGATTTCTCATAATTTCCAATCTCCACCAGGTGAAGGAAGCTCAACCTGAATAATTTATCCACTCCTCCTCCTCCTCATTTTCCTCCTTCTCCTCCTCTTTGTACACTAAAGCAGAGGAAACTGGCTATTTTTTGACAGGGCCCACTGGCTCTAGCTATAGTACTTTATGCATTTAATTTTTCTGGAGGGCCACCGACCCGGTCCTCTGTTTTAAACAATTTTTGGGAGTGCCACATACAGGCACTCAATCTATTTCATTTTTCTGGAGGGCCACCTACCTGCTCCTCTGGTTTGAAAACTTTTTTGGACTGCCACATACAGGCACTCAATCTATTTCATTTTTCTGGAGGGCCACCTACCTGCTCCTCTGGTTTGAAAACTTTTTTGGACTGCCACATACAGGCACTATCCAAATTAAATTGTCTCCATAGCAGCCTCCACACGTTGTCTCCATTGCTACCTCCAAAAGTCGTCCATATAGCTGCCTCCATACATCGTCCCCTTATCAAACGAGGTGTGTCAGGCAGAAATTTGGGTTGTTTTCATGGATTCCACATCAAAGTTGTTAACTTTGTCGCCACCCTGCTGTGTTATCCACAAAATATACTGGCAAACTTTTATCATTTACCAATATTATTTCAGCGCTTCTTGCGCATCTGTTTACATTCCCCTCACCCGCCATATCCTAAACTTATAAGAACGCTACTACACTTGATCTTATACAAAAGGTTCTCTTAGAAGTGCTCTTTGGGGAGTAGCCTAGAGACAGGGGCTTGGATTGGCGAAAGCTCGCCTGGCAGCGGAGCGCCAGCTCCATGCGCATCATGCGCTTCTTGCGCATCTGTTTACATTCCCCTCACCCGCCATATCCCAAACTTATAAGAACGCTACTACACTTAACTTGGTGCAGGCTGGGACCGAGTCTGACCCTGGGGCTGGTCATATACTGCCGACGCAGAGGATTGCGGGGCCTACCTCGGTCCAGGTCTCAAAGGCCTAGTATACCTCCTCCTCCTCCCACCCCTCCTCCACCTCCTCCGAATTACCATCCGTGGCCATGGCGGCATCAGTCGGTAGCTCTAGGCACAGCAGCAGTGCCGTCGCTAAGCGACAGCAGGCGGTGCTCAAACTGCTGAGCCTAGGCGATAAAAGGCACACGCCCGAAAGCTATTACAGGGCATTCCACATCAAACTTGTTAACTTTGTCGCCACCCTGCTGTGTAATCCACAAAATATACTGGCAAACTTTTATCATTTACCGATATTATTTCAGCGCTTCTTGCGCATCTGTTTACATTCCCCTCACCCGCCATATCCCAAACTTATAAGAACGCTACTACACTTGATCTTATACAAAAGGTTCTTAGAAGTGCTGTTTGGGGAGTAGCCTAGAGACAGGGGCTTGGATTGGCGAAAGCTCGCCTGGCAGCGGAGCGCCAGCTCCATGCCAAGATCCAACTAACATAGTTTTAACTGCAGCACCTTTAATCTACTACTAGTTCACTGCCTCCATACATGGTCCCCTTATCAAACGAGCTGTGTCAGGCAGAATTTTGGGTTGTTTTCATGGCTTCCATGTTAACTTTGTCGCCACCCTGCTGTGTAATCCACAAAATATACTGGCAAACTTTTATCATGTACCGATATTATTTGAGCGCTTCTTGCTCACCTCCTTTGGTTCCTCTCTGCCACCCATTGGTTTGAAGCCTGAGTCCATTTAGGGTATGTCGCCATGCCACTCTCTAGCCTGCAGCTGCTGCCGCTGCCTCTGCATGCCGTCCCCTATAGTGTCAGGGTCAATTATTGGATGTTTTAGATGCTATCTTGCTTCATTCTGTCACTCTGTCATGGCCATGCTGTTGCCCATAATTTTGGCATAATGGTGTGATTAAGCAGCCTCAGAGGCATCCATGCATGCTGCCCCTGCTGTTTCCTGTCCATTTCCGTGGTGTTTCCATCCTTTTCTGAGGTTCCCAGGTGTTTGGCCAAGCTTCCCTGTGCAGAGCCTTGGTCCCCTTGAAAAATGCTCGAGTCTCCCATTGACTTCAATGGGGCTCGTTATTCGAGACGAGCACTCGAGCATCGGGAAAAGTTCGTCTCGAATAACGAGTACCCGAGCATTTTAGTGCTCGCTCATTAGCCATTAGCCAATTATGGATATATAGTTATTTATTTGGGTTACCATTATGTAAGGGAGCATACAATGATACATCTGTGTGAAGCTCAGTGCAATGTTCTGCAAAAATTGTTTAGTGTACCCTGTGGATTTAACGTTTCCTTTGCTGTATATTTTGGTGAATATACACATGTGTGGTCTATGATCTCCTCAAATCTTGTTTTAGGAAAGTATATTTTCTTTATATAAGTATTCTGGATTTGTACATATTTTAGAGGAAACTTTGAATGTCAAATGCATCGATTGGTTGTCTGCTTTCAAAATTAAATAGGTTTTATTTAGGCACCTTTACTTTTTATGCTGTTTTATTGCTATATTTTGCAGGTTGTGATTGTCTTTAAATTTGTAGCTGAAAAGCAGATATCTAAATATTACAGTTTTAGTGATATTATGTGGATTTATTTATGTGAACATATAAATATGGGACACTTGTGAACTCTACACATGTCCATCTAGTACATTTAGGAGATGTGAAGGTAAATATTTTCTGTTTGGAGCACATTTTTTACCATCAAAGTCAAATTTTAAGTATTTTTTTTTAAAATGTTTCAGTTCGGATCAAAATGGCATGAAGGCACCTATGTCTATAAACACTTTAATCCAATTTTGAAAATGGGGCAAGTGTCTGCTTTCAGAAAATATATGGTTTGTTGGATTAATTCTTTTTGCTGTAATTTCGATTTAAATTTTAAATGACAAAATTGTACAAATTGCTCTGGTCTATATATTTATCTCTCTAGTTATCCGTCTCCTGTAATCTGACCATTTATGTATCTCGCTTTTTTTCTATCTATTTACTAATCAATCTTCTATTTCTCTTCTACTGTATTTATCTCTCATATCTATCTACTGTATATATGATCTATTTTAAAGTTCTGCATCTAGAAATCTCTATCATCTTTCATATTTATCTTCTATCATAATAATTATAATTAAAAATTCTTTATTTATATAGCGTACACAGATTATGCAGCGCTGCACAGAGCTTGCCAGATCAGTCACGGTCCCCTCTATCTATTCAATCTACCAGTAATTTTTTATAGTGTGGGAGAAGGATGATGTGCAGAGGAAAAGTCCAGCTTGATCTGCAGTTGCTTGCACAGGGAACCCAGAACCTTTAAACAAACTGGACCCCACGGTCAGAGACAATGGGGGTCATTTACAAAGGGCCCGATTCGCGTTTTGGCCCGGGTTTTTGGCGCATGCGATCGGATTGTGGTGCATCGTCGCCGGCATGCACGCTACGGAAATGGGGGGGGGGGCGTTGGCGAACGATAACCCGACAGATTCGGAGAAACCGCCGCATTTAAAAAAAAAAAAGTGTCGCGGGACACGCACTTACCTACTACACCAAGTATAGGATCGTGCACTCCGGCGAGCCTCGGCGGACTTCGGCGCAGCAGCGACATCTGGTGGACGTTGGAGGAACTCCGAATGGCCCAATGTGTAGGGGAAGACCACCGCAGAGAATGCGCCGCTGGATCGCGAATGGCCCAATGTGTAGGGGAAGACCATGTGGCTGGAAGATATGGAGAAAGAACTGGCTGGCAAGAAGAGGAGATGACAGCAGACCTGGCACAAGGACAAAGTGAGGCATCTTGGAGAAGTGATCTGTTACCATCCAGATGACTGTATTACCAGAAGAAGATGGGAGATCCGGAGCAAAGTCCATGGCTATGTGAGTCCACAGGCAACTGGGTATTCGCAACGGCAGGAGCACATCTGCTGGCTTGAAATATGACAACTTGTTTTTTTTAACTGGAAAATTTTTATTTATTTTCATTTAATACAATGTATATATACATACAAATAGCCTTGCCATTATAAAACAGTATAGGTTTACAATATCATTTTCACTTATGTAAAATAACTTCTCTGCTTCCTTAAATGACCCATCATCTGAGCAATATAAACTCGTATGGCATAAGTAGTATTGGTACACTTTAGTATGTAATTAACATATAGAACTATTCAAAAACTGAAGAACAAAGACATTCCCTCCCCTTCCCACCCCTGTGCCTATGTGTTGATCCCAACCCCCCCACCCCCCCAAAGAGTCCCCACCCGCCTCACTAGATCTTAAGTCCTCCCAATCTTCCCCTGAGATCCTCTTGACAATACCATTGAGTATACTGGAAGGGAGTCATGAATCCCACAATATCCTGTCTACTGTAATGATTGAGTAAAGTATTTTCCACTTTCGGAAAAATGCTTTTGCCCCCTTTTCCTTATGTCGTAAAGTGTCTATCCTATCTATGTTAAACAAAAGTTTTAGTTGCTCTATCAACTCTAGGACTGTGGGAGATGAACTCTTTAACCAATGAGAGAGGACACAGCGTTTAGCTACTAGCAACACCACATGTGGAATTCGCAACTTATTCGGAACTCTACCTTCTATGATTTTCTTTTCTCCCTCCCCTTCAACATCACTCTCCTCATTTTGATTGCCAATGTCATGAAATAAACATTCTCCTGGACTCCCCGTGATGTTCGTGTCCCAATTTCTATTTATATAATCAACAGCTTGGGACCAATATCTTTGAACATTGGAGCAGGTCCACATACCATGCCATAAGTCTGGCAAAGTTGCTCCACACTTCGGGCAGTCAGTAATACAATCAGGTCTGGAGGGGGAAGGAAGAATATTTAGGCCATATATCGCCCCATGCATCAATTTAAAATAAGTCTCCCTCCATCTTTCGTAAACTATGACATGTCTGACCGTTGCCCATCCTTGCAAAATGAGCATGGTTGGGTCTGGCACTTGCAATCTCTCCCCCCATTTTTTAAAGAGATCCGAGGTCGCCTTTCCCCAGAGTTGTTGCCGCATTACTGCATATAAGAAAGATATTGTGTATTGCCCCGGAGCGATACTTAAAAGACCATCAAAGACCTGATCAGAAAGTTCCTTTCTAATGTCTCTCGACCTTTCCCTACAGAAGGACAATATCTGAAAATGTCCGATTATATTTAGCTATTATCTCCGAGGCCTTGAACCAACTGTGTGTTTTGATCCCCTCCCCCTATTCCAGTCGCTCCCCCCTATGGCCTTGCCAAGGTGATTCTGGATGCTTAATCAATGGTATATGTTTGGAGATCGTAAATGGTAACCCATAAAGGCCTCTCACTTTTTTCCATGTGATTATGGTATCTCTTAGCAAGATAGAGGACTTCACCTCTTTTAGCATTTTTGACCATCTCGTGTGCATTAATGCCATCAAATCCCAAGGTGCTGCTAGGTCAGTGATGGCGAACCTATGACACGCGTGTCAGTGCTGACACGCGTAGCCATTTTCACTGACACGCGGCCGACCGGGAGTTTCATCCTCGGCTCCTACACAGCTGAGTAGCGGTGCAGTAGCTGGGAGGCTGAGAGATTGCACTGAGCTCCCAGCACTCCCCCCTCCTCCTCCCCCGGACCGGCCCCTTCCCCAGCGTGAGCTGTGCCTCGTGTCTCCAGGTATAAGCACGGGGCACAACAGGAGAGGTGACCCGGTCATAGCAGACTCCTCTGCAGCTCCTAGTTGTTCCCCCTCCTCCTCCTCTTCCTCCCCCCTGTGTGAGCTGTGTATCATCCCGGGGCAAAGCAGGAGAGGTGACACGGCCATAGGAGACTCCACTGCAGCTCCTAGTTGTGTTGTGGAGGGGGGAGGGTGGCAGCACAGACAGAGGCTACACTGCTGCTGCCTTGTGTGATGTTCCAGCAGCTGCCACCTCTACACTGACCAGCTCCAGAGCAGGGACCAGGGAGGACAACTACTCCCATCATACAGTGAGTAATGTCAGTGTACCTCTGCCACCTCTGTCAGTGTACCTCACTGTACCTCAGCCACCTCTGTCAGTGTACCTCAGTGTACCTCTGCCACCTGTCAATGTACCTCACTGTACCTCTGTCAGTGTACCTCATTGTACCTCTGCCACCTCTGTCAGTGTACCTCACTGTACCTCTGCCACCTCTGTCAGTGTACCTCACTGTACCTCTGCCACCTCTGTCAGTGTACTTCACTGTACCTCTGCCACCTCTACACTGACCATCTTCACAGCAGGGATGAGGGAGGACAACCACTCTCATCATACAGTGAGTAATGTTAGTGACTGTATGATAGAAGATGTACAAGTTGTGATGTACAAGCCCTGAAATAATTGCAATGCCTTGCAAATCGCCAGACATTGCGGTTATTTTGCTCCTCATGAAGGAGATGTGGACAGCGGCGCCTGTGCCCTCGCTATAACCTGTGAACTTTCATGACTGAAAGTTTTCAGGTTACTAAGCATTTCCACACGTGTCTGACTGTAACCGATCTATTACAATGTGCGATGTGCACATTGTAATAAATAGATGATTTGGAAAATCCCCATATACTGCCATACTGTAGTATGGCAGTACATGGTAGGATCAATCAGACAACCTAGGGTTAAAGTACGCTAGAAGTTAAATAATTATACATATTATATACACTCACCGGCCACTTTATTAGGTACACCATGCTAGTAACGGGTTGGACCCCCTTTTGCCTTCAGAACTGCCTCAATTCTTCGTGGCATAGATTCAACAAGGTGCTGGAAGCATTCCTCAGAGATTTTGGTCCATATTGACATGATGGCATCACACAATTGCCGCAGATTTGTCGGCTGCACATCCATGATGCGAATCTCCCGTTCCACCACATCCCAAAGATGCTCTATTGGATTGAGATCTGGTGACTGTGGAGGCCATTTGAGTACAGTGAACTCATTGTCATGTTCAAGAAACCAGTCTGAGATGATTCCAGCTTTATGACATGGCGCATTATCCTGCTGAAAGTAGCCATCAGATGTTGGGTACATTGTGGTCATAAAGGGATGGACATAGTCAGCAACAATACTCAGGTAGGCTGTGGCGTTGCAGCGATGCTCAATTGGTACCAAGGGACCCAAAGAGTGCCAAGAAAATATTCCCCACACCATGACACCACCACCACCAGCCTGAACCGTTGATACAAGGCAGGATGGATCCATGCTTTCATGTTGTTGACGCCAAATTCTGAACCTACCATCTGAATGTCGCAGCAGAAATCGAGACTCATCAGACCAGGCAACGTTTTTCCAATCTTCTACTGTCCAATTTCGATGAGCTTATGCAAATTGTAGCCTCAGTTTCCTGTTCTTAGCTGAAAGGAGTGGCACCCGATGTGGTCTTCTGCTGCTGTAGTACATCTGCCTCAAAGTTCGACGTACTGTGCGTTCAGAGATACTCTTCTGCCTACCTTGGTTGTAACGGGTGGCAATTTGAGTCACTGTTGCCTTTCTATCAGCTCGAACCAGTCTGCCCATTCTCCTCTGACCTCTGGCATCAACAAGGCATTTCCGCCCACAGAACTGCTGCTCACTGGATGTTTTCCATTCTCTGTAAACCCTAGAGATGGTTGTGCGTGAAAATCCCAGTAGATCAGAAGTTTCTGAAACACTCAGACCAGCCCTTCTGGCACCAACAACCATGCCACGTTCAAAGGCACTCAAATCACCTTTCTTCCCCATACTGATGCTCGGTTTGAACTGCAGGAGATTGTCTTGACCTTGTCTACATGCCTAAATGTACTGAGTTGCCGCCATGTGATTGGCTGATTAGAAATTAAGTGTTTACGAGCAGTTGGACAGGTGTACCTAATAAAGTGGCCGGTGAATGTACATATAGTTATAAATATAAAAAAATTATGTTTTTTTGTCAAGGTGACACACCACCCGAGTTATGCTCGGTCTTTTGGCGAATTTTGACACACCAAGCTCAAAACGTTGCCCATCACTGACATAGCCGTATTCTGGAGGGAAGTAGTTTCTCTGCTGTCTGATATTCTGAATAAACCGGTCCCTACCTTGCCGGCCCTATGCCTGTTGGGAATTACCCGGGAGGATGACTGGTCCCATTATGAAGCTATTTTCTTGAAGGAAGCTCTGTTTTTGGCCCATAAGGCCATTGCCATACACTGGATGGCTGATCGCTCTCCTACTGTCTCTCAGTGGAAGAAACTAGTTAATCTGACTATACCTTACAAGAATATAGTTTACAAACACCGCGGCTGCCCTCTTGAGTCTCTTATCCCTTTTCAGTGAGTGCAATACTCGCTGTAGGTGATATTACTATAATTTTACATAATACAGTTGGGCACCCTTCCTGCACTCCTCTGTGCACTGTCGACAGTAGGGATTCCTTATTCTCCAGAAATAGGGTGGTAGGTGTCTAATAGAGATGAGCGAATATACTCGTCCGAGCTTGATGCTCGTTCGAGCATTAGCGTACTCGAAACTGCTCGTTGCTCGGACGAGTATTTCGCCAGCTCGAGAAAATGGCATCTCCCGCTGTTTTGCTTTTTGGCTGGCCAGAAACAGAGCCAATCACAAGCCAGGGGACTATGCACTCCACCCAGCATGACGTGGTACCCTTACACGTCGATAGCAGTGGTTGGCTGGCCAGATCAGGTGACCCTGGAATAGACTAGCCCCTGCCCGCGCTGCTTGCATCATTCTCTGTCTGGATGCCGCTAGGGAGAGAGCTGCTGCTGGTCAGGGAAAGCGTTAGGGTGTTCTATTAGAATAGTGTTAGGCAGGAGTGATTCTACAAGAACCCAACAGTCCTTCTTAGGGCTACAATTACGTTTTATTTTCCTTTTTTTTTGGTTTGCTTGTGGCTGGGCTTGCTGCTATTAGTAGTGCAGCTAGTACCATATTGTGAGTAATTTGCAGGGAGACTTGTGTTTAGCTCTTAGTGACACACATATCCACCTCAAACACCGAAGTGGGACAATTTATTAGGGGTTTGATTTGAATTAGGCAGAGTCTGCTGATTAATTTTTTTTTACGTTTATTTCTTTTTAGAACTCACAGTAATCTGCCAAAGCAGTGTGCTTTGAGTGTGGGCTAGAAAATAGCCATAGGAGAACCCCAACGGCTTATTTAGGCCTACAATAGTGTTATATTTTCCTTTTTTTTTGGTTTGCTTGTGGCTGGGCTTGCTGGCATTAGTAGTGCAGCTAGTACCATATTGTGAGTAATTTGCAGGGAGACTTGTGTTTAGCTCTTAGTGACACACATATCCACCTCAAACACCGAAGTGGGATAATTTATTAGGGGTTTGATTTGAAATAGGCAGATTCTGCTGATTTATTTTTTTTTACGTTTATTTCTTTTTAGAACTCACAGTAATCTGCCAAAGCAGTGTGCTTTGAGTGTGGGCTAGAAAATAGCCATAGGAGAACCCCAACGGCTTATTTAGGCCTACAATAGCGTTATATTTTACTTTTTTTTTGGTTTGCTTGTGGCTGGGCTTGCTGGCATTAGTAGTGCAGCTAGTACCATATTGTGAGGAATTTGCAGGGAGACTTGTGTTTAGCTCTTAGTGACACACATATCCACATCAAACACCGAAGTGGGACAATTTATTAGGGGTTTGATTTGAATTACGCCGAGTCTGCTGATTTTTTTTTTTTTTTACGTTTATTTCTTTTTAAAACTCACAGTAATCTGCCAAAGCAGTGTGCTTTGAGTGTGGGCTAGAAAATAGCCATAGGAGAACCCCAACGGCTTATTTAGGCCTACAATAGCGTTATATTTTCCTTTTTTATTGGTTTCCTTGTGGCTGGGCTTGCTGGCATTAGTAGTGCAGCTAGTACCATATTGTGAGGAATTTGCAGGGAGACTTGTGTTTAGCTCTTAGTGACACACATATCCACCTCAAATACCGAAGTGGGACAATTTATTAGGGGTTTGATTTGAATTACGCCGAGTCTGCTGATTAATTTTTTTTTACGTTTATTTCTTTTTAGAACTCACAGTAATCTGCCAAAGCAGTGTGCTTTGAGTGTGGGCTAGAAAATAGCCATAGGAGAACCCCAACGGCTTATTTAGGCCTACAATAGCGTTATATTTTCCTTTTGTTTTGGTTTGCTTGTGGCTGGGCTTGCTGGCATTAGTAGTGCAGCTAGTACCATATTGTGAGGAATTTGCAGGGAGACTTGCGACCGTTGTGTTTAGCTCTTAGTGACACACATATCCACCTCAAACACCGAAGTGGGACAATTTATTAGGGGTTTGATTTGAATTAGGCACAGTCTGCTGATTTATTTATTTTTTATGTTTATTTATCTTATAACTCAAAGTCATCTGGCACAGCACAAAATCCAGTTGTGTGCTGTCAGTGTAGGTTAGAAACTAGCCATAGCAATAGGATAGCATCGTTTTGTTTAAAAAAAAAACACAAAAAGCACAAAAAAAAAAAATTTGAAGTTTACACTTTAATTTTGAAAATGTTTAACCCGAGGGCTAGGGGTAGAGGACGAGGGCGTGAACGTGGGCGTCCAACTACTGCAGGGGTCAGAGGCTGTGGTCCTGGGCGGGGTGAGACACCACCTGCTGATGAGGGAGCAGGGGAACGCCGCAGAGCTACACTCCCTAGGTTCATCATGTCTCAAGTTACTGGGACTCGTGGTGGAGCACTGTTGAGGCCAGAACAGTGCGAAGAGGTGATGTCGTGGATTGCGGACAATGCTTCTAGCCATTTGTCCACCAGTCAGTCTTCCACGCAGTCCACCCATGTCACCGAAATCAGCACTCCTCCAGCTCCTCCACCTCAGCCTCCTTCCCCCCAGTCTGCCCCCTCCCAGCAAAATTTGGCATTTGAACCGGCATACTCTGAGGAACTGTTTTCTGGACCCTTCCCACAGTCACAAAGCACTTGTACGGTTGCTGCTGAGCAATTTTCCGATGCCCAGGTTTTCCACCGGTCGCAGTCTGTGGGTGATGATGACATTATTGACGTAGTGGAAGAAGTGTGTAAAGAGGTGTCGGACGATGAGGAGACACGGTTGTCAGACAGTGGTGAAGTTGTTGTCAGGGCAGGAAGTCCGAGGGATCGGAGGATGAGGAGGTGACAGACCCAAGCTGGGTTGATAGGCCGGGTGAACACAGTGCTTCTGAGACGGAGGCGAGTCCTATAGTAGAACAGGTTGGAAGAGGCAGTGGTGGGGCCAGATGAAGAGGCAGGGCCAGAGCTGGTGCATCAGCGCCAAATGTTGCCCGTAGTCAAGCTCCCGTGGCGAGGGCTAGATTTTCAGAAGTCTGGAGGTTCTTTAAAAAACACTGGATGACCGACGGACTGTGGTGTGCAACCTTTGCCAAACCAGGATCAGCAGGGGTTCCACCACTACTAGTTTAACTACCACCAGTATGCGCAGGCATATGAATGCTAAACACCCCACTCAATGGCACCAAGCCCGTTCTCCTCCGGCCGGGCACACCACTGCTCCTTCCCCTGTGTCATCAGCTAGTCAGCCCCCTGCCCAGGACCACGGCCCAAACACCTCCCGTGCGAAAACCCCATCTTCGCCTCCACGATCCTCCACAGCATCCACCAGCGTTCAGCTCTCCATACCCCAGACGCTGGAGCGCAAAAGGAAGTATAGCGCAACCCACCCACACGCCCAAGCCCTCAACGTCCACATCTCCAAGTTGCTTACCCTGGAGATGCTGCCCTATAGGCTGGTAGAGACCGAGGCCTTTCGAAACCTCATGGCGGCGGCCGCCCCTCGGTATTCGGTCCCCAGCCGCCACTACTTTTCCCGATGTGCCGTCCCAGCCCTGCACAAGCACGTGTCAGAGAACATTATCCGTGCCCTGACCAACGCTGTTTCTGACAAGGTCCACCTGACCACAGACACGTGGACGAGTGCTGCCGGGCAGGGCCACTATATATCGCTGACGGCACATTGGGTTAACTTGGTGGAGGCTGGGACCGAGTCTGACCCTGGGGCTGCTCATATACTGCCGATGCCGAGGATTGCGGGGGCCTACCTCGGTCCAGGTCTCAAAGGCCTAATATGCCTCCTCCTCCTCCCACCCCTCCTCCACATCCTCCTCTGAATTACCATCCGTGGGCATGGCGCCATCAGTCGGTAGCTCTAGGCACAGCAGCAGTGCCGTCGCCACACCGCCCAAGAGCTATTACAGGGCATCACGGCGCAGACTGATCTGTGGCTGGCACCGCTGAACCTGAAGCCAGGCATGGTTGTGTGTGACAACGGACGTAACCTGGTGGCGGCTCTGCAACTCGGCAGACTGACACATGTGCCATGCCTGGCCCATGTGTTAAATCTCATAGTTCAGCGTTCCCTCAAGACATACCCCAATCTGTCTGATTTGCTCAAGAAGGTGCGCCGCATCTGTGCGCATTTCAGGAAGTCCAGCACAAATGCTGCCACTCTCAGGGCAGCGCAGCGCCGCCTCCAACTGCCCGCTCACCGACTGTTGTGCGACGTGCCCACGAGGTGGAATTCAACATTAACCATGTTATCCAGAGTTTACCAGCAGCGCAGAGCGTTTGTAGACTGCCAGATGTCAACTTCCACCAGAACTGGTAGTCAGGTCAGTCAGCTTCCTCAAGTCTACAATGAGGAGTGGACATGGATGTGAGATATCTGTCAGGTGCTGAGTAACTTTGAGGAGTCAACACACATGGTCAGTTACGATGCCGCCATCATGAGCCTCACCATCCCGCTGCTTGGCCTGTTGAAAAACTCTCTGGTCAGCATGAAGTCGGAAGCTTTGCGCTCGTCACAAGAGACTGGGGAAGAAGATTCCCTTGTTGATAGCCATAGCACCCTTAGGTCTGTTTCTCAGTGCATATTGGAGGAGGTGGAGGAGGATGAAGAGGAAGAGGAGGAGAATGTTGGCGAGACACAAGAGGGGACCATTGTTCAGTCCTTCACTGTTCAGCGTGTATGGGCAGAAGAAGAGGAGTTGGAGGAGTTGGAGGAGGAGGAAATGGGCAGTCAGGCCAGTGAGGGGAGTGAATTCTTGCGCGTTGGGACTCTGGCGCATATGGCAGATTTCATGCTAGTCTGCCTATCCCGTGACCCTCGCGTTCAAAGAATTTATTCCAGCACCGATTACTGGGTATTCACTCTCCTGGACCCACGGTACAAGCAAAATCTTTCCACTCTCATCCCTGGAGAGGAAAGGAGTGTGAGAATGCATGAATACCAGCAGGCCCTGGTGCACAAGCTGAAACAGTATATCCCTTCTGACAGCGCTAGCGGCAGAGGGCGTACTTCTGCGGGGCAAGTAGAGAGGGAGAGTAGGCGAGCAGGCAACTTTTCCAGCACTGGCAGGGGTACGCTTTACAAGGCCTTTGCCAGTTTTATGTCACCCCAGCAAGAGTAGGGCTGATCTTTACAGAAAGATGGTGAGGGAGTACGTAGCTGACCATACCATCGTCCTAAATGATCACACAGCTCCCTACAACTACTGGGTTTCAAAGCTGGACATGTGGCACGAACTGGCGCTGTACGCCTTGGAGGTTCTTGCCTGCCCTGCCGCTAGCGTGTTGTCCGAGCGGGTTTTCAGTGCAGCTGGTGGCATCATCACCAATAAGCGTACACGCCTGTCGACTGACAGCGCTGACAGGCTGACGCTTATCAAGAAGAATAAAGCCTGGATTTCTCCGAATTTTCATTCTCCACCAGGTGAAAGAAGCTCAACCTGAATAATGTATGCACTCCTCCTTCTCATTGTCCTCCTTCTCCTCCTCTTTGTACACTAAAGCATAGGAAACTGGCTATTTTTTGCCAGGGCCAACTGGCTCTAGCTATAGTACTCTATGTAATTAATTTTTCTGGAGGGCCACCTACCCGGTCCTCTGTTTTAAGCAATTTTTGGGAGTGCCACATACAGGCACTCAATCTATTTAATTTTTCTGGAGGACCACCTACCTGCTCCTCTGGTTTGAAAACCTTTTTGGACTGCCACATACAGGCACTCAATTTATTTAATTTTTCTGGAGGACCACCTACCTGCTCCTCTGGTTTGAAAACTTTTTTGGACTGCCACATACAGGCACTGAATTTATTTAATTTTTCTGGAGGACCACCTACCTGCTCCTCTGGTTTGAAAACTTTTTTGGACTGCCACATACAGGCACTCAATTTATTTAATTTTTCTGGAGGACCACCTACCTGCTGCTCTGGTTTGAAAACTTTTTTGGACTGCCACATACAGGCACTATCCAAATTAAATTGTCTCCATAGCAGCCTCCACATGTCGTCTTTTTAGCTGGCTCCACACGTTGTCTCCATTGCTACCTCCACACGTCATCGCCATAGCTGCCTTCAAAAGTCGTCCATATAGCTGCCTCCATACATGGTCCCCTTATCAAACGAACTGTGTCAGGCAGAATTTTGGGTTGATTTCATGGCTTCCACATCAAACTTGTTAACTTTGTTGCCACCCTGCTGTGTAATCCACAAAATATACTGGCAAACTTTTATCATTTACCGATATTATTTCAGCGCTTCTTGCGCATCTGTTTACATTCCCCTCACCCGCCATATCCCAAACTTATAAGAACGCTACTACACTTGATCTTATACGAAAGGTTCTTAGAAATGCTGTTTGGGGAGTAGCCTAGAGACAGGGGCTTGGATTGGCGAAAGCTCGCCTGGCAGCGGAGCGCCAGCTCCATCTCAAGATCCAACTAACATAGTTTTAACTGCAGCACCTTTAATCTACTACTAGTTCACTGCCTCCTTACATGGTCCCCTTATCAAACGAGCTGTGTCAGGCCGAATTTTGGGTTGTTTTCATGGCTTCCACATCAAACTTGTTAACTTTGTCGCCACCCTGCTGTGTAATCCACAAAATATACTGGCAAACTTTTATCATTTACCGATATTATTTCAGCGCTTCTTGCGCATCTGTTTACATTCCCCTCACCCGCCATAACCCAAACTTATAAGAACGCTACTACACTTGATCTTATACAAAAGGTTCTTAGAAGTGCCGTTTGGGGAGTAGCCTAGAGACCAGGGCTTGGATTGGCAAAAGCTCGCCTGGCAGCGGAGCGCCAGCTCCATCCCTAGATCCAACTAACATAGTTTTAACTGCAGCACCTTTAATCTACTACTAGTTCACTGCCTCCATACATGGTCCCCTTATCAAACGAGCTGTGTCAGGCAGAATTTTCAGGTGTTTCACCAGATACATAGTGGAACTCGGCCCATCTGTCGCCGCCATGCAGGAGACCTGAAGTTGCAATCATAGCAGCGCAATATGGATGCCCCATACTGTCGCTCTTAATCATGGAACCATTTCCGTAAAAACAATTAAAAATAGAACCACTATGCTATTCCATTATTCCTAGGTGAAATATTCAAACGACCCGGCCTGCTTTGAAAATTATAATTTTTTCAAAGTAAACGCTTCTGGCCCCCAGGCCCATTTTGGGTGGGGAGGAGCCGAGAGACAGGGGCTTGGACAGGCGAAATCTCGCCTGGCAGTGGACCGCCAGCTCCATCCCAAGATTAGGCAGCCTCAGAGGCATCCATGCATGCTGCCCCTGCTGTTTCCTGTCCATTTTGCCTCCACGATCCTCCACAGCGTCCACCAATGTCTCATTTCAACTCTCTATACCCCAGACGCTGGAGCATGAGAGGATATTTAGCCCATCATCCCCTTATCAAACGAGCTGTGTCAGGCAGAATTTTCAGGTGTTTCACCAGATACATAGTGGAACTCGGCCCATCTGTCGCTGCCATGCTGGAGACCTGAAGTTGCAATCATAGCAGCGCAATATGAATGCCCCATACTGTCGCTCTTAATCATGTAAGTCGTCTCCATGGCTGCCTCCACATGTCGTCCCCTTATCAAAAGAGCTGTGTCAGGCTCATTTTTCGGGTGTTTCACCAGATACGTTATGGAACTTGGTCACTATGTCGCCACCATGCTGTGTTATCGACTAAATATACCGTCAACCTTTTGTTCACATAGGAAATCATTTCACCTCCTTTGGTGAAACCTGAGTCCATTTAGGGTATGTCGCCAAGACACTCTCTAGCCTGTCACTGCTGCCGCTGCCTCTGCATGCCGTCCCTTATAGTGTCAGGGTCAATTATTGGATGTTTTAGATGCTATCTAGCCTCATTCGGTCACTCTGTCATGGCCATGCTGTTGCCCATAATTTTTGCATAATGGTGCGATTAAGCAGCCTCAGAGGCATCCATGCATGCTGCCCCTGCTGTCTCCTGTCCATTTCCGTGGTGTTTCCATCCTTTTCTGAGGTTCCCAGGTGTTTGGCCAAGCTTCCTTGTGCAGAGCCTTGGTCCCCTTGAAAAATGCTCGAGTCTCCCATTGACTTCAATGGGGCTCGTTATTCGAGACGAGCACTCGAGCATCGGGAAAAGTTCGTCTCGAATAACGAGTACCCGAGCATTTTAGTGCTCGCTCATCTCTAAACGCTACTACACTTGATCTTATACAAAAGGTTCTTAGAAGTGCTGTTTGGGGAGTAGCCTAGAGACAGGGGCTTGGATTGGCAAAAGCTCGCCTGGCAGCGGAGCGCCAGCTCCATCTCAAGATCCAACTAACATAGTTTTAACTGCAGCACCTTTAATCTACTACTAGTTCACTGCCTCCATACATGGTCCCCTTATCAAATGAGCTGTGTCAGGCAGAATTATGGGTTGTTTTCATGGATTCCACATCAAACTTGTTAACTTTGTCGCCACCCTGCTGTGTAATCCACAAAATATACTGGCAAACTTTTATCATTTACCGATATTATTTCAGCGCTTCTTGCGCATCTGTTTACATTCCCCTCACCCGCCAAATCCTAAACTTATACGAACGCTACTACACTCGATCTTATACAAAAGGTTCTTAGAAGTGCTGTTTGGGGAGTAGCCTAGAGACAGGGGCTTGGATTGGCGAAAGCTCGCCTGGCAGCGGAGCGCCAGCTCCATCTCAAGATCCAACTAACATAGTTTTAACTGCAGCACCTTTAACCCTTTCAGGACCTGGCCCTTTTTTGTTTTTTCATTTTCATTTTTTACTCCCCATGATCAAAAATCCATAACTTTTTTATTTTTCCATGTACAGAGCTGTGTGACGGCTTATTTTCTGCGTAACAAATTGCACTTCATGGAGATGGTATTGAATATTCCATGCCGTGTACTAGGAAGCGGGAAAAAAATTCCAAATGCAGTGAAATTGGTAAAAAAACGCATTTGTGCCGCCTTCTTGTGGGCTTGGATCTTACGGATTTCACTGTGCGCCCCAAATGACATGTCTACTTTATTCTTTGGGTCGGTACGATTACGGGGATACCAAATTTGTATAGGTTTTATAATGTTTTCATACATTTAAAAAAATTAAAACCTCCTGTACAAAAAATGTTTTTGGGATTTTGCCATCTTCTGGCACTAATAACTTTTTTATACTTTGGTGTACTGAGCTGTGGGTGGTGTCGTTTTTTGCGGATTTTGATGACGTTTACAATGTTATCAATTTTAGGACTGTACGACCTTGTGATCACTTTTTATAGAATTTTTTAATTTTTTTAAATGACAAAAAAAGTGCCATTTTCGAATTTGGGCGCGATTTTCCGTTACGGGATTAAACGCAGTGAAAAACCGTTATCATATTTTGATAGATCGGGCATTTTCGGACGCGGCGATACCTAATGTGTTTATGATTTTTACTGTTTATTTATATTTATATCAGTTCTAGGGAAAGGGGGGGTGATTTGAGTTTTTAGGGTTTTTTATTATAATTTTTTTTTTTTTAACTTTTTTTTATTTTTTTTTTTAGTACTTTTCACACTCCCTAGGGTACTTTAACCCTAGGGGGTCTGCACGATCCTATCATATACTGCCATACTACAGTATGGCAGTATATGGGGATTTTACTCCTCATACATTACAATGTGCTGATAGCACATTGTAATGCATGGGTTAACCAGAAGTAGCCTCGGGTCTTCGCGAGACCCGAGGTTACCATGGCGACGGATCGCCGCTCCCCGATGACGTCACGGGGAGCGGCGATCCTCGAAAAGATGGCGGCGCCCACGCGCCGCCATGCTTTTGAAGCCGCCGGCAGCATTGCCGGCGGCGATCGAGGTGAAAACACCCGCGATCGGTGCTAGCACCGATCGCGGGTGTTACCGGTAAGCCTTTGCTGCAATATGCAGCAAAGACTTACCGGCTATGGAGAGGGCTCAGCGCGTGAGCCCTCTCCATGCACCCGCGGCCGACCCGTGACGTGCTATTACGTCACGGGTCGTGAAAGGGTTAATCTACTACTAGTTCACTGCCTCCATACATGGTCCCCTTATCAAACGAGCTGTGTCAGGCAGAATTTTGGGTTGTTTTCATGGCTTCCACATCAAACTTGTTAACTTTAATGCCACCCTGCTGTGTAATCCACAAAATATACTGGCAAATGTTTATCATTTACCGATATTAATTTAGCGCTTCTTGCGCATCTGTTTACATTCCCCTCACCCGCCATATCCTAAACTTATAAGAACGCTACTACACTTGATCTTATACAAAAGGTTCTTAGAAGTGCTGTTTGGTTAGTAGCCTAGAGACAGGGGCTTGGATTGGCGAAAGCTCGACTGGCAGCGGAGCGCCAGCTCCATCTCAAGATCCAACTAACGTAGGTTTAACTGCAGCACCTTTAATCTACTACTAGTTCACTGCCTCCATACATCGTCCCCTTATCAAACGAGCTGTGTCAGGCAGAATTTTCAGGTGTTTCACCAGATACATAGTGGAACTCGGCCCATCTGTCGCCGCCATGCTGGAGACCTGAAGTTGCAATCATAGCAGCGCAATATGGATGCCACATACTGCCACATCATGGAACCATTTCCGTAAAAACAATTAAAAATAGAAACACTATGCTATTCCATTATTCCTAGGTGAAATATTCAAACGACCCGGCCTGCTTTGAAAATTATAATTTTTTCAAAGTAAACGCTTCTGGCCCCCAGGCCCATTTTGGGTGGGGAGGAGCCAAGAGACAGGGGCTTGGACAGGCGAAATCTCGCCTGGCAGTGGACCGCCAGCTCCATCCCAAGATTAGGCAGCCTCAGAGGCATCCATGCATGCTGCCCCTGCTGTTTCCTGTCCATTTTGCCTCCACGATCCTCCACAGCGTCCACCAATGTCTCATTTCAACTCTCTATACCCCAGACGCTGGAGCATGAGAGGATATTTAGCACATCATCCCCTTATCAAACGAGCTGTGTCAGGCAGAATTTTCAGGTGTTTCACCAGATACATAGTGGAACTCGGCCCATCTGTCGCTGCCATGCTGGAGACCTGAAGTTGCAATCATAGCAGCGCAATATGAATGCCCCATACTGTCGCTCTTAATCATGTAAGTCGTCTCCATGGCTGCCTCCACATGTCGTCCCCTTATCAAAAGAGCTGTGTCAGGCTCATTTTTCGGGTGTTTCACCAGATACGTTATGGAACTTGGTCACTATGTCGCCACCATGCTGTGTTATCGACTAAATATACCGTCAACCTTTTGTTCACATAGGAAATCATTTCACCTTCTTTGGTGAAACCTGAGTTAATTTAGGGTATGTCGCCATGAGACTCTCTAGCCTGCCACTGCTGCCGCTGCCTCTGCATGCCGTCCCTTATAGTGTCAGGGTCAATTATTGCATGTTTTAGATGCTATCTAGCCTCATTCGGTCACTCTGTCATGGCCATGCTGTTGCCCATAATTTTGGCATAATGGTGCGATTAAGCAGCCTCAGAGGCATCCATGCATGCTGCCCCTATTGTTTCCTGTCCATTTCCGTGGTGTTTCCATCCTTTTCTGAGGTTCCCAGGTGTTTGGCCAAGCTTCCCTGTGCAGAGCCTTGGTCCCCTTGAAAAATGCTCGAGTCTCCCATTGACTTCAATGGGGCTCGTTATTCGAGACGAGCATTCGAGCATCGGGAAAAGTTTGTCTCGAATAACGAGTACCCGAGCATTTTAGTGCTCGCTCATCTCTAGTGTCTAACCATTGTTACTACCTTTTCTTTAACTCCATTTCTCTCTTGACACCACTTGACCAGGTTGGTTACTGTTCTATGTATGGGTTGGGGAGGGGTTTACTGGATCGCTGTTTTTGTACAGATGTTGTCACACATGACAAATGATTGTGTAAAGATATTTATTATTATATCTGATGTACCGCAGCTAATGCTCCTTGTGTTGTGATGTTGCACCATTTTATTTCTTTGCCAATAAAGCGATTTAAAAAAAAAAAAAGATTCATCATCCCAGTAACCTGATGATTACTGATGATGACAACCTGATGATGATAACCTGATGATTACTGATGATTACTGATGATTACTGATTACTGATGATTACTGATGATGATAACCTGATGATGACAACAGAAGTATATGCTTCAACCACAACAACCTCAAATTTGTCGACCCCACAGTACAATTGCACTTATTGTGAAAAAGAAGCTGCAGAGATTCTTTCCAATTGCATCTATTGTGGAGTCATATTATAAGAAAAACCTCTATAAAAGGCACAAAATAAAAGGCAATAAGAGATAGTTCTGCATAGAGAAAAACATGAATATTAGTTGATATTATCCCTTCTCAAAATGTAGTAACATATAAAGTGAATATCTCCATTATCTGTGAGGTGCAGCAGCCCCTGTGTGCAGCAAATTCTCCCTGTAGACTGATGGCTAAGAATCTGGAGGGGCTACACTTCAGGGGGCTGTATCTCTGGCTCTGTGGCACATGGAACCTCACTTCTTTTTTTCCTATGAAAAAGGAAAGTCTCCTCTTTTATATGAATCTTTAAAAATTTGAAATCTGAAAAATTTGTGTTTCTAAGTGTCAGGAAAATGGAGATATTAACTGTTAAACTGCCGAGGGGAGGTGCATGTGAGCGGATGTGACGTAACGCCGCCCCGCTACCTCCGCTCCACCTGGAACCCTGGCGGCGAGTGCTAGCCCGGACGCTTGAGGGTGCCGTGCAAGCCCCAGTCGGACAAGGAGAGCGGCAAACGGAACGGAGAGCGTCCTCATGAGCCAGCCGTGGTGTAGCAGGTGCTGCCTGGTTTGATGTGTCGCCACTGTCGTGTCTGGAAGAAGTCTGCAGTTTTTCGGTCATACGGTTATTGATACTGCCACAGCCGTCTGCCTAACGCCATCCAAGTTTAATCTGCTCTACCCCGAGTCACCATCTTAGCAGCGCACAGGGGTTCCGTTGGTATCCGGTCAGTGAGCTACAGTGGTCGTTGGCGTCCTGAAGAGGAGGTTCGTGGACCGCTAGTGGGCTCGGGAGCCGGTTCGCCTGGGACCCTCGAAGCTGCGGGGGAGTGAAGCCCGGATTTTATTGGCGCTACAGGTCTTATTATTTTGCTCAGCAGGACACTGCATTTTTACTGTGTTACGACTTCAGGCACGCTTTGTTGCTCTCTCATCTAAAATCTCCGCTTTGCTTTTCCATTTTACTCATACCTATTTGGAGCTAATTGAATAACACCTAACAACTAACTTGCTGCCTTTATCTGAGACTTCCTCTAATGATCGTGGCCTTAACAACACCTTCTTAGCCTTACGTGTGGCTTGGTGTGCTTACACTTTAAGTGAACTATGCTACTAACAACAGACCCTTGCTGCATCCACTGACTCTTTACTTCTGGCCTGGGGCCTATTTCCTGGCCGCAGATTCTCCCACGTATGCTAGTATTCTTCTCTGCAAACTGATGATTGTTTGGTGTCATTAATGTGGTACTGTTTTTGCTTGTTTGCTGTATAAATTAAGAACGTTCTAGATTAATCGGATGTACAACTATTTTTGTTAGTATTAATATCTTTTCAGGTCGCTAATTGCGAGTTTCTGTACTAATATTAGACTTCCACTGCTATTATTTGATTCCAACCTATGCGCTGATGTTTATTCACTAACAAACAAGCTTCTTTTCTATAACTTGCACTGTATCCTACAAATTCTCACCTTCAAGCTCTAGCTAGGTGGTTTGTCACCACAGTAACGTCTGGTTTATAATCTAGTATAGATTTAGCTCTAATTGTTGTATAGCCATTTCTGTGCATATTGAAACTCATCTTTATAGTAGGGGGTTGTGCTTTACAGTACCTTAGGCCCCCTTAGCACTTAGGGTTCAGTATAGTACGGCTGGAAGATCAGCTCTAGCGGCGCCTGGTAAATCGAGATGACACGTCCAGGAATGAAAAGAAAAGGTGCCAATGTCGGGGCGTGGTCTAGCGGCGCATGGAGCTGGACGCATAAGCGGGTAGCTCCGGGGCCGAAGTCCTATTGCAGCGGCACATCGCGACATCCCCCCGTCGGATCCAGCCTTACCTTGCACAGCAAGGAGAGAAGAATGTCCCCAGCATCGAGGGCAGCAAAAAAATGGGCTAAAAAGAGCCCAGCGAAGCTCTCCTCCTTCGAGCCCGCACTCCGGTCTCCACAAAATGACGCTGGCACCAGCGTGGAGCAACAAGAAGAGCTCCTCCTGCAAAGTGGAGGATCGTCTCCACTAAGCCTGAACACAGCGCTGACTCCCTCCAGCTCATCCCCGGCAAGTATTATCTCTACTAAATCTGTAGCTGCAGCTCAAGCCTCCTCCTCAAACAGCAGCCTTAAAGTCTTAAGTAAAAAGGGGAAAGGGAGAGGAGATACAGAACAGGACATAACAGTATCATTTATACCACAAGACAGCTCTCAAACCTCACAGAACACTCCTGTTACAGAGAATTTGATGAGAGCTTTAATTGCTCATCTAAAAGTATCTATTCAAGCTCATCTGCAATCAGTTTTCTCCAACTTACACCAGGAAATAGTAGGTAATAGAACCACTCACATAGAAAACAAAATGGCGGAAATAACATCAGCGCACAACGAAATAGTTGATGTCACCAATTCTGTAGAGGATGAAATAACAACCCTCAAAAATAAAATTGCTGACATGGAAGACCGTTCCAGGAGGAACAATATTAGATTTAGAGGAATTCCAGAAAACGTCAAAACAGACGAACTGCATGTCTTTCTGACTGATATGTTCACTTGTATGATACCGGATGCATCAGAGTGTGATTTAACAATTGATAGAGTGCACCGTTTACCCAAACCCAAGTCGCTTCCACAATCCGTTCCAAGGGATGTAATAGCAAGAATTCATTTCTTTCACATAAAAGAAAAACTAATGGAGATTTTGCGTACTAAATTACAGCTACCTGAAAGATTCCAAAATATTACTTTTTTTACAGATCTCTCTGCCGCAACTCTCTCAAGAAGAAGAGAATTCATACATAGCACAAAATTACTACGCACTAATAACGTGCAGTACAAATGGGGATTCCCTGTTAAATTGATAATTACAAAAAACGGATATAAGCACATAGCAAATTCACCAGAAGAAGCTATTAAAATATGTAAAGAGTGGGATCTCACTTCAGAAGAAGATACTCCAGCTCTGAACAACGAAAACTCATCACCACAACGCTTAACAGAAGAATGGATCACCGTGTCGCACCGTAAAAGGAAAACTATGTGAATGGGGTGAGATGTAAAGAAATTTTTTTTCTGTGCCTTTTACATACATTGGCCACAAGAGGGCCTTAATCTCTTCCCCTTACCGTATAACCACATGTGATCTTTCTATGGATAATTCTTTCATATATTGTTAGAATGTTTTTCTTCTTTTTTATTCCTTCTCTCCCCCCCTTCCCTTATATACATTATGTTAACCATTTAAATGCTCGTCTACACTTATGTTCTGGATCTGGCGGTGTGGGCTACCTTAAATTCACTTGAATGGCATAGGCCCCAGCCACAGAACATAATTGCTCTGGTAACCTGGACAACCCAAGTCCCCGGTACAAAACAACTATGTACACACTTAGAATATTGTTTTTGGTCACTACATTGATCATCGCATTGTTTCTGTTTTTGTTTTATTGTATAATTGCCCATCCTCCGCATATTGGTACACACGCTACAATAGTGAAACTCTATACAAAATACATACCCAATATTTTGGCCTTTATAAGATCAATCCACAAAATCAATGTTAATTAGAAATGGTTTTCAATATATTATCAATTAATGTAAAGGGTCTAAACTCGCCTTTTAAAAGATCTTTAGTATGGAAAGAGGCCAAAATTCATAAAGCGGATATTCTATGTCTTCAAGAGACTCATTTACATTAAATAAATCAATAATTGATAAAGAAGGGAGATACATTATATTAAATTGCATAATAAACAATATAACATACTCCCTAACAACGATCTATGCCCCCAACAAAAAACAAAAAAAATTCATAGAAAAAATTCTAACAAAAATACAAAAAATTAGGCAAAATTCTACTATAATAGTTGGGGACGTTAACTCTACGATTTGGCCGACAGTAGACTCCACTTCTCAGAGAAGTAATAATAACCCCCCTTTCTTACCAGATCTATTACACAAATATGATATATTTGATGTATGGAGAGCCCAACATCCCCTGGATAGGGATTTCACCTTCTATTCCCATCCACACAAAATATATTCAAGGATAGATTTCTTTCTCACAGATAAGTACTTACTACATAGAGTGCTTAATTCTAACATACATACAATTTCATGGTCAGACCATGCTCCAATTTCAATAAAAATCAACGAACAATATAACACATCACCCAATGCTTTGTGGAGATTAAATAATTATTTACTACAGAATAAAAAATATACAGAACAGACTATTTCCTACATTAAAGAGTTCTTTGAACAAAATAATTGCCAAGCTATGTCACAGAGTAAATTCTGGTGTGCCTTCAAAAACTCAGTTAGAGGCCATTATATGTGTATAGCAGCACACGAAAAGAAGATTAGAAACAAGCAAACATTTTCAATTAACAAAGAATTAGCTGAACTGCATAGATTAAATAAAATTTCATTTTCCCACGAAAGAGCAAAAAATATATCAGCACTTCAGAACCAACTGCATGCCATTAACAATTTCAAACATGAATTGGCAATTCAAAGATTAAAAATGAACCATTATTGGCAGGGTAACAAGTCAGGGGCATTATTAGCCAAACAACTAAAGACACAAATACAAAAAACAAAGATTCCATATATAATCTCTCCTAACAATAATAAAATAATGGATCCGAAGGGTATAGCTAACAAATTTGCTGACTACTATTTTTATAATTTACATAAAGATGTCAAGACACCCCAACCAACCATAAATGATATTAAAAAATTCCTAAAAAAAGCAAATCTCTCTACCATTTCACAAAACGATATACCATCTTTAACTAAACCATTCACAGAAGAAGAGAGTAGAGACACGATTGGCACATTAAAACTTAACAAAGCACCGGGACCAGATGGACTCACTAATAATTTTTATAAAAAATACCAAAACCTCCTCATTCCACATATGGAAAAAAGCTTTAACAGTATTTTTAAAGTGCAGCACTTTCCAATCGAAATGTTAGAAGTAGAGATGAGCGAACATACTCGTCCGAGCTTGATGCTCGATCGAGCATTAGCGTACTCGTAACTGCTCGTTGCTCGGACGAGTATTTCGCCCGCTCGAGAAAATGGCAGCTCCCGCCGTTTTGCTTTTTGGCGGCCAGAAACAGAGCCAATCACAAGCCAGGAGACTCTGCACTCAACCCAGCATGACGTGGTACCCTTACACGTCGATAGCAGTGGTTGGCTGGCCAGATCAGGTGACCCTGGGATGGACTAGCCGCTGCCCGCGCTGCTCGGATCATTCTCTGTCTGGATGCCGCTAGGGCAGCGATGGCAAACCTTTAAGAGTCTCAGTGCCCAAACTTCAACCAAAAGCCACTTATTTATTGCAAAGTGCCAGCGCAGCAATTTAAGCAGTAATGTATTTCTCCTTGTACATTGACAACTTTCAATCATTCAGCCTCCCAAGGACACCAACGCAGTTGAAAGGAGGAGGGCAAATTCATATATCATTGTAGGAAGGTTCTGCAGGCAGATTCTTTGAGTTCTGTCTGGTGAAATTCATTCTGGGTCGATGGCCTGGGTGCCCACAGAGAGGGCTCCGAGTGCCGCCTCTGGCACCAGTGCCATAGGTTCGCCACCCCTGCGCTAGGGAGAGAGCTGCTGCTGGTCAGGGAAAGCGTTAGGGTGTTCTATTAGCTTACTGTTAGGCAGGAGTGATTCTACAACAACCCAACAGCCCTTCTTAGGGCTACAATAACGTTATACTTTTTTTTTTAATTTGCTTGTGGCTGGGCTTGCTGGCACTAGTAGTGCAGCTAGTACCATATTTTGAGGAATTTGCAGGGGGACTTGCTACCGTTGTGTTTAGCTCTTAGTGACACACATATCCACCTCAAACACCAAAGTGGGAAAATTTATTAGGGGTTTGATTTCAATTAGGCACAGTCTGCCAGTTTCTTTTTATTTTACGTTTATTTTTTTAATAACTCAGTGTCATCTCATCTTGCATAGTAGTGTGCTTTAATACTTGGCTAGAAAATAGCCATAGGAGAATCCAAACGGCTTACTTACGCCTACAGTAGCGTTATATATATTTGATTTCTGGTTGATCTGCTGGTGGCTGTAGTTGCTGCAGTGCATCTACTAGCAAATTGTGAGCAATTTGGAGTGAGACTTGCGACCACTGTGTTTTGCGCTTAGTGACGCACATATCCATCGCAAAGACCGAAGTGGGAAAATTTATTAGGGCCCGGGGTTGGATTTCAATTAGGCACAGTCTGCCATTTCCTTTTTTATTTTACGTTTATTTTTTTCATAACTCAGCGTCATCTCATCTGGCATAGTAGTGTGCTTTAATACTTGGCTAGAAAATAGCCATAGGAGAATCCAAACGGCTTACTTACGCCTACAGTAGCGTTATATATATTTGATTTCTGGTTGATCTGCTGGTGGCTGTAGTTGCTGCAGTGCATCTACTAGCAAATTGTGAGCAATTTGGAGTGAGACTTGCGACCACTGTGTTTTGCGCTTAGTGACGCACATATCCATCGCAAAGACCGAAGTGGGAAAATTTATTAGGGCCCGGGGTTGTATTTCAATTAGGCACAGTCTGCCATTTCCTTTTTTATTTTACGTTTATTTTTTTCATAACTCAGCGTCATCTCATCTGGCATAGTAGTGTGCTTTAATACTTGGCTAGAAAATAGCCATAGGAGAATCCAAACGGCTTACTTACGCCTACAGTAGCGTTATATATATTTGATTTCTGGTTGATCTGCTGGTGGCTGTAGTTGCTGCAGTGCATCTACTAGCAAATTGTGAGCAATTTGGAGTGAGACTTGCGACCACTGTGTTTTGCGCTTAGTGACGCACATATCCATCGCAAAGACCGAAGTGGGAAAATTTATTAGGGCCCGGGGTTGGATTTCAATTAGGCACAGTCTGCCATTTCCTTTTTTATTTTACGTTTATTTTTTTCATAACTCAGCGTCATCTCATCTGGCATAGTAGTGTGCTTTAATACTTGGCTAGAAAATAGCCATAGGAGAATCCAAACGGCTTACTTACGCCTACAGTAGCGTTATATATATTTGATTTCTGGTTGATCTGCTGGTGGCTGTAGTTGCTGCAGTGCATCTACTAGCAAATTGTGAGCAATTTGGAGTGAGACTTGCGACCACTGTGTTTTGCGCTTAGTGACGCACATATCCATCGCAAAGACCGAAGTGGGAAAATTTATTAGGGCCCGGGGTTGTATTTCAATTAGGCACAGTCGGCCATTTCCTTTTTTATTTTACGTTTATTTTTTTCATAACTCAGCGTCATCTCATCTTGCATAGTAGTGTGCTTTAATACTTGGCTAGAAAATAGCCATAGGAGAATCCAAACGGCTTACTTACGCCTACAGTAGCGTTATATATATTTGATTTCTGGTTGATCTGCTGGTGGCTGTAGTTGCTGCAGTGCATCTACTAGCAAATTGTGAGCAATTTGGAGTGAGACTTGCGACCACTGTGTTTTGCGCTTAGTGACGCACATATCCATCGCAAAGACCGAAGTGGGAAAATTTATTAGGGCCCGGGGTTGTATTTCAATTAGGCACAGTCTGCCATTTCCTTTTTTATTTTACGTTTATTTTTTTCATAACTCAGCGTCATCTCATCTGGCATAGTAGTGTGCTTTAATACTTGGCTAGAAAATAGCCATAGCAATAGGATAGCATCGTTTGGTTTTAAAAACTAAAAAACACACACAAAAAAAAAAAACACAAAAAAAAGTAAAAAAAAAAATTAAAGTTATAACTCTCATTTTCAAAATGTTTAACCCGAGGGCTAGGGGTAGAGGACGAGGGCGGGGACGTGGGCGTCCAACTACTGCAGGGGTCAGAGGCCGTGGTCCTGGGCGGGGTGAGACACCACCTGCTTATGAGGGAGCAGGGGAACGCCGCAGAGCTACACTTCCTAGGTTCATGTCTGAAGTTACTGGGACTCGTGGTAGAGCACTGTTGAGGCCAGAACAGTGCGAACAAGTGATGTCGTGGATTGCCGACAATGCTTCGAGCAATTTGTCCACCAGTCAGTCTTCCACGCAGTCCACCCATGTCACCGAAATCGGCACTCCTCCAGCTCCTGCACCTCAGCCTCCTCCCCCCCAGTCTGCCCCCTCCCAGCAAAATTTGCCATTTGAACCGGCATACTCTGAGGAACTGTTTTCTGGACCCTTCCCACAGTCACAAACCACTTGTCCGGTTGCTGATGAGCAATTTTCCGATGCCCAGGTTTTCCACCAGTCGCAGTCTGTGGGTGATGATGACCTTGTTGACGTACTGGAAGAAGTGCGTAAAGAGGTGTCCGACGATGAGGAGACACGGTTGTCAGACAGTGGGGAAGTTGTTGTCAGGGCAGGAAGTCCGAGGGGGGAGCAGACTGAGGGATCGGAGGATGATGAGGTGACAGACCCAAGCTGGGTTGAGAGGCCGGGTGAACACAGTGCTTCTGAGACGGAGGAGAGTCCTCGACCAGAACAGGTTGGAAGAGGCAGTGGTGGGGCCAGACGGAGAGGCAGGGCCAGAGCTGGTGCATCAGCGCCAAATGTGTCAACTAGTGAAGCTCCCGTGGCGAGGGCTCCTGCGGCAAGGGCTAGATTTTTAGAAGTCTGGAGGTTCTTTAAGGAAACACCGGATGACCGACGGACTGTGGTGTGCCACATTTGCCAAACCAGGATCAGCAGGGGTTCCACCACTAATAGCTTAACTACCACCAGTATGCGCAGGCATATGAATGCTAAACACCCCACTCAGTGGCAACAAGCGCGTTCACCTCCGGCCGTGCACACCACTGCTCCTTCCCCTGTGTCAGCTGATAGTCAGCCCCCTGCCCAGGACCCTGCCACAAAAACCCCATCGTCGCCTCCACGATCCTCCACAGCATCCACCAGCGTTCAGCTCTCCATACCCCAGACGCTGGAGCGGAAACGCAAATATAGTGCAACCCACCCGCACGCCCAAGCCCTTAATGTGCACATCTCCAGATTGCTAAGCCTGGAGATTCTGCCCTATAGGCTAGTAGAGACCGAGGCCTTTCGCAGCCTCATGGTGGCGGCCGCCCCTCGGTATTCGGTCCCCAGCCGCCACTACTTTTCCCGATGTGCCGTCCCAGCCCTGCACCAGCACGTGTCAGACAACATAATCCGTGCCCTGACCAACGCCGTTTCTGACAAGGTCCACCTGACCACGGACACGTGGACGAGTGCTGCCGGGCAGGGCCACTATATATCGCTGACGGCACATTGGGTTAACTTGGTGGAGGCTGGGACCGAGTCTGACCCTGCGGCTGGTCATATACTGCCGACGCCGAGGATTGCGGGGCCTACCTCGGTCCAGGTGTTTCAGGCCTACTATGCCTCCTCCTCCTCCCACCCCTCCTCCACCTCCTCCTCCGAACGACCATCCGTGGGCATGGCGCCATCAGTCGGTAGCTCTAGGCACAGCAGCAGTGCCGTCGCTAAGCGACAGCAGGCGGTGCTCAAACTGCTGAGCCTAGGCGATAAAAGGCACACCGCCCAAGAACTATTACAGGGCATCACGGCGCAGACTGATCTGTGGCTGGCACCGCTGAACCTGAAGCCAGGCATGGTTGTGTGTGACAACGGCCGTAACCTGGTGGCGGCTCTGCAACTCGGCAGACTGACACATGTGCCATGCCTGGCCCATGTGTTAAATCTGATAGTTCAGCGTTTCCTCAAGACATACCCCAATCTGTCTGATTTGCTCACGAAGGTGCGCCGCATCTGTGCGCATTTCAGGAAGTCCAGCACAGATGCTGCCACTCTCAGGGCAGCGCAGCGCCGCCTCCAACTGCCCGCTCACCGACTGTTGTGCGACGTGCCCACGAGGTGGAATTCAACACTGACCATGTTATCCAGAGTTTACCAGCAGCGCCGAGCGATTGTAGACTGCCAGATGTCAACTTCCACCAGAACTGGTAGTCAGGTCAGTCAGCTTCCTCAAGTCTACAATGAGGAGTGGACGTGGATGTCTGATATCTGTCAGGTGCTGAGTAACTTTGAGGAGTCAACACAGATGGTCAGTGGCGATGCCGCCATCATCAGCCTCACCATCCCGCTGCTTGGCCTGTTGAAAAACTCTCTGGTCAGCATGAAGTCGGAAGCTTTGCGCTCGTCACAAGAGACGGGGGAAGAAGATTCCCTTGTTGATAGCCAAAGCACCCTTAGGTCTGTTTCTCAGCGCATATCGGAGGAGGTGGAGGTGGAGGAGGATGAGGAGGAGAATGTTGGCGAGACACAAGAGGGGACCATTGTTGAGTCCTTCACTGTTGAGCGTGTATGGGCAGAAGAAGAGGAGTTGGAGGAGTTGGAGGAGGAGGAAATGGACAGTCAGGCCAGTGAGGGGAGTGAATTCTTACGCGTTGGTACTCTGGCGCATATGGCAGATTTCATGCTAGGCTGCCTATCCCGTGACCCTCGCGTTCAAAGAATTTATTCCAGCACCGATTACTGGGTGTTCACTCTCCTGGACCCACGGTACAAGCAAAATCTTTCCACTCTCATCCCTGGAGAGGAAAGGAGTGTGAGAATGCATGAATACCAGCAGGCCCTGGTGCACAAGCTGAAACAGTATTTCCCTTCTGACAGCGCTAGCGGCAGAGTGCGTAGTTCTGCGGGACAGAACCATCGTCCTAAATGATCACACAGCTCCCTACAACTACTGGGTTTCAAAGCTGGACATGTGGCACGAACTGGCGCTGTACGCCTTGGAGGTTCTTGCCTGCCCTGCCGCTAGCGTCTTGTCCGAGCGGGTTTTCAGTGCAGCTGGTGGCATCATCACCGATAAGCGTACACGCCTGTCGACTGACAGCGCTGACAGGCTGACGCTTATCAAGATGAATAAAGCCTGGATTTCTCCTAATTTCCAATCTCCACCAGGTGAAGGAAGCTCAACCTGAATAATTTATCCACTGCTCCTCCTCCTCATTTTCCTCCTTCTCCTCCTCTTTGTACAGTAAAGCAGAGGAAACTGGCTATTTTTTGACAGGGCCCACTGTCTCTAGCTATAGTACTTTATGCATTTAATTTTTATGGAGGGCCACCGACCCGGTCCTCTGTTTTAAACAATTTTTGGGAGTGCCACATACAGGCACTCAATCTATTCAATTTTTCTGGAGGGCCACCTACCTGCTCCTCTGGTTTGAAAACTTTTTTGGACTGCCACATACAGGCACTCAATCTATTCAATTTTTCTGGAGGGCCACCTACCTGCTCCTCTGGTTTGAAAACTTTTTTGGACTGCCACATACAGGCACTCAATCTATTCCATTTTTCTGGAGGGCCACCTACCTGCTCCTCTGGTTTGAAAACTTTTTTGGACTGCCACATACAGGCACTCAATCTATTCCATTTTTATGGAGGGCCACCTACCTGCTCCTCTGGTTTGAAAACTTTTTTGGACTGCCACATACAGGCACTCAATCTATTCCATTTTTATGGAGGGCCACCTACCTGCTCCTCTGGTTTGAAAACTTTTTTGGACTGCCACATACAGGCACTCAATCTATTCCATTTTTCTGGAGGGCCACCTACCTGCTCCTCTGGTTTGAAAACTTTTTTGGACTGCCACATACAGGCACTCAATCTATTCCATTTTTCTGGAGGGCCACCTATCTGCTCCTCTGGTTTGAAAACTTTTTTGGACTGCCACATACAGGCACTCAATCTATTCCATTTTTCTGGAGGGCCACCTACCTGCTCCTCTGGTTTGAAAACTTTTTTGGACTGCCACATACAGGCACTCAATCTATTCCATTTTTATGGAGGGCCACCTACCTGCTCCTCTGGTTTGAAAACTTTTTTGGACTGCCACATACAGGCACTCAATCTATTCCATTTTTATGGAGGGCCACCTACCTGCTCCTCTGGTTTGAAAACTTTTTTGGACTGCCACATACAGGCACTATCCAAATTGAATTGTCTCCATAGCAGCCTCCACACGTTGTCTCCATTGCTACCTCCAAAAGTCGTCCATATAGCTGCCTCCATACATCGTCCCTTTATCAAACGAGGTGTGTCAGGCCGAAATTTGGGTTGTTTTCATGGATTCCACATCAAAGTTGTTAACTTTGTCGCCACCCAGCTGTGTTATCCACAAAATACACTGGCAAACTTTTACCATTTACGGATATTATTTCAGCGCTTCTTGCGCATCTGTTTACATTCCCCTCACCCGCCATATCCTAAACTTATAAGAACGCTACTACACTTGATCTTATACAAAAGGTTCTTAGAAGTGCTGTTTGGGGAGTAGCCTAGAGACAGGGGCTTGGATTGGCGAAAGCTCGCCTGGCAGCGGAGCGCCAGCTCCATGCCAAGAACCAACTAACATAGTTTTAACTGCAGCACCTTTAATCTACTACTAGTTCACTGCCTCCATACATGGCCGCCTTATCAAACGTGCTGTGTCAGGCAGAATTTTGGGTTGTTTTCATGGCTTCCACAACAAACTTGTTAACTTTGTCGCCACCCTGCTGTGTAATCCTCAAAATATACTGGCAAACTTTTACCATTTACGGATATTATTTCAGCGCTTCTTGCGCATCTGTTTACATTCCCCTCACCCGCCATATTCCAAACTTATAAGAACGCTACTACACTTAACTTGGTGCAGGCTGGGACCGAGTCCGACCCTGGGGCTGGTCATATACTGCCGACGCAGAGGATTGCAGGGCCTACCTCGGTCCAGGTGTTTCAGGCCTACTATGCCTCCTCCTCCTCCCACCCCTCCTCCACCTCCTCCGAATTACCATCCGTGGGCATGGCGCCATCAGTCGGTAGCTCTAGGCACAGCAGCAGTGCCGTCGCTAAGCGACAGCAGGCGGTGCTCAAACTGCTGAGCCTAGGTGATAAAAGGCACACCGCGCAAGAGCTATTACAGGGCATTCCACATCAAACTTGTTAACTTTGTCGCCACCGTGCTGTGTAAGCCACAAAATATACTGGCAAACTTTTACCATTTACGGATATTATTTCAGCGCTTCTTGCGCATCTGTTTACATTCCCCTCACCCGCCATATTCCAAACTTATAAGAACGCTACTACACTTAACTTGGTGCAGGCTGGGACCGAGTCTGACCCTGGGGCTGGTCATATACTGCCGACGCAGAGGATTGCGGGGCCTACCTCGGTCCAGGTGTTTCAGGCCTACTATGCCTCCTCCTCCTCCCACCCCTCCTCCACCTCCTCCTCCTCCGAATTACCATCCGTGGGCATGGCGCCATCAGTCGGTAGCTCTAGGCACAGCAGCAGTGCCGTCGCTAAGCGACAGCAGGCGGTGCTCAAACTGCTGAGCCTAGGTGATAAAAGGCACACCGCGCAAGAGCTATTACAGGGCATTCCACATCAAACTTGTTAACTTTGTCGCCACCGTGCTGTGTAAGCCACAAAATATACTGGAAAACTTTTTTCATTTACGGATATTATTTCAGCGCTTCTTGCGCAGATGTTTACATTCCCCTCACCCGCCATATCCCAAACTTATAAGAACGCTACTACACTTGATCTTATACAAAAGGTTCTTAGAAGTGCTGTTTGGGGAGTAGCCTAGAGACAGGGGCTTGGATTGGTGAAAGCTCGCCTGGCAGCGGAGCGCCAGCTCCATGCCAAGATCCAACTAACATAGTTTTAACTGCAGCACCTTTAATCTACTACTAGTTCACTGCCTCCATACATGGTCCCCTTATCAAACGAGCTGTGTCAGGCAGAATTTTGGATTGTTTTCATGGCTTCCATGTTAACTTTGTCGCCACCCTGCTGTGTAATCCACAAAATATACTGGCAAACTTTTATCATGTACCGATATTATTTGAGCGCTTCTTGCTCACCTCCTTTGGTTCCTCTCTGCCACCCATTGGTTTGAAGCCTGAGTCCATTTAGGGTATGTCGCCATGCCACTCTCTAGCCTGCCGTTGCTGCCGCTGCCTCTGCATGCCGTCCCCTATAGTGTCAGGGTCAATTATTGCATGTTTTAGATGCTATCTAGCCTCATTCTGTCACTCTGTCATGGTCATGCTGTTGCCCATACTTTTGGCATAATGGTGCGATTAAGCAGCCTCAGAGGCATCCATGCATGCTGCCCCTGCTGTTTCCTGTCCATTTCCGTGGTGTTTCCATCCTTTTCTGAGGTTCCCAGGTGTTTGGCCAAGCTTCCCTGTGCAGAGCCTTGGTCCCCTTGAAAAATGCTCGAGTCTCCTATTGACTTCAATGGGGCTCGTTACTCGAAACGAGCACTCGAGCATCGGGAAAAGTTCGTCTCGAATAATGAGTAGCCGAGCATTTTAGTGCTCGCTCATCTCTAGTTAGAAGCAATAATTATAACATTGCCAAAACCAGGAAAACCAACTACAAATCAAGCTAATTTTAGACCCATTTCACTACTAAATTCTGACTTAAAGGTATATGCAAAAATACTTGCAAATAGATTAGTAGATATTTTACCAACCATAGTCCATTATGACCAGGTGGGGTTTGTCAAAGGACGTCAGACGGTGGATGCATCTAGACGCTTCATTAATATCATAGCAAAAGCATAAGCGGCCTGAACGCCTTCTCTGCTTCTATCCTTGGATGCAGAGAAGGCGTTTGACAGGATTCATTGGTCATATATGAGGGAAACTTTGAAAGAATTTGGGTTACCACAGCAATTTATTTTACTAACAGAAGCTCTCTATAATAACCCAACAGCAAGGGCTTACACATCAGGCTCTGTATCCAAATACTTCAAAATAAAAAATGGAACACGGCAAGGGTGTCCCCTATCACCATTAATTTTTGCTCTTATTATGGAACCTTTTGCACAACAAATAAGAAACTCTCCACATATAACAGGGATCCAAATAGGACCCATAAATCACAAAATAGGTCTGTTTGCGGACAATGTAATCATCTGTCTGACGTCCCCAGAAAATTCCCTATTTCACGTATCTCAAATTATTAGTGAATTTAGTTCAGTGAGCTACTATAAAGTCAATGAGTCAAAATCCTTGATTCTGAACATGGGAATATCCCAAACCTCTAAAGAAATAATTGAAGCTAAATTCCCATATACATGGGTTAAAGATAAATTACCATACCTGGGAATATCACTTACCTATCCCTTAAGAAACATTACTTCAATTAACTATTCTTCCCTTATAGAGCAACTACAAAAGGATGTTCACTCTTTCTCTAACTATCCAATCTCTTGGCTAGGTAGAATAGCAGTAACTAAAATGATATTATTACCTAAAATACTGTACTTCTTTCGTAATATTCCTGTTACAGTTCCAAACAATACCCTCTTACGCATACAACAAGTTCTGCAGAAATTTATTTGGAAGTCTAAAAAAGCCAGGGTTGCAGCCAAAATATTACATCTACCCATGGAAAAAGGTGGGGTAAACAGCCCCTTTATAAAAGCATACTATCAAGCTACAATACTAGACCAAGTGAAAACCTGGTGGAATAATGATCCCACTAAACAATGGGTCAAAATTGAATCTGATATAACGAACCAAATTAATATGCATTCCTTGTTATGGCAGACAGCTATTACAAGGAAATTTAAGAAATGTATCTTACCTACCGTTAATGCAGGATTATCTTTATGGAATAGAGACTTCCCCACAAAGAAGTTAATTTCACTTGATATAACAGAAATATCTATGGATACGATTCAAAGAATCCTACACAAAATAGATTACTCAAACTGGTCCAACTCAGGGATCACCAGTATCAAGGATATTTCTTCTTCGGATAAGTTATTAAATACTTTCCAAAATATTAGAGAAAAATACCAGCTTCCTAAAAGTGATTTCTATAAATACCTTAGAATAAAAGAAATCCTGAATATTTTTCAATCTCACCCTAAATGTCAGGGGCCACTATATAGTGCTTTCTGCCACAACAAGGAAGCCACAAAGAAGGATATTAGTAAAGGATATAAAGAAATACTTCTTCTAGATAACGAAAACAAACTACCATTCCAGATAAAATGGGAACAAGAAACAAGAACTGGATAAAATCTATGAATCATCTTCATGGGATTATGCCTTTTCCCTCTCTGCAAGAACGTCCAAATGTATCAATCACCAAGAGACAGCAAGGAAACTAATGTATAGGTGGTACCTAACACCATATAGATTAGCAAAAATCTACCCAAACTCTACAAACCTGTGTTGGAGATGTAATAAAGAAATAGGCTCCCTACTTCACATTTTTTGGCATTGTAGAAATGTTCAGAAACTGTGGAATTCAATATATCTTAAATTAAGAGCTATTATCCCATATCCAATCCCATGGGACCCAGGTATTGCCTTGCTGTCTCTTGGTATGGAAAATATTCCACTCAATCATGCGACAATTATTTCTCATTGCTTAAATGCAACTAGGAATCTTATAGCTAAAAATTGGAAATCTTCTAGTCTCCCCTCTATACAAGAAATTTTTCATACAGTTAATAATAATTATAAGATGGAAATTCTTATTGCAAAAACAAAAGGTCAACAAAGCATATGCGAAAAACAATGGGCAGTATGGACTGAGTTCCTGTCTGCTCATCCATTATGATTAACAATATGGGCTATGTAACTCTTAGCAGCATTTCATTTATTACAGTTCTGGAGGAAATTTATATGGGCAATATTTTATGTTCTATATTTTATGTTCTATGTTACATGTTAATTATTTTTCTGTTATAACATGCATTGCTTGACTTACGTCTACATTTTGAAAATCTGATTTCATGTGCCAACAATTGTAACCACGGTAATACATGCATTGTATTTTTGTTACATATTGTTTTTTTTTAAAAAAAAACAATAAAAAGAAAGATACAAAAAAGAAAAGGTGCCAATGTCACTCCGATAACCTCCCCAATTAAGACACCTAAATCACAAAACAAAATAGAGAAAGTAAGGGAAAACGCTATGAAGAAATTGGACAAATTCTCCCTATTACCCCGTCCCTCAGAGAGGAAATTAAATAACTCGAGACAGGAGGCTACGGAGTCTAACAGTAATATGGATTCCGTGATCTCAGGGGAAGCTCCTGGGGAAGAAGGACGAACATGTCCAGCGATGGGGGAAATGAGCCAACAGGGCAATGTGGAGGGAAATGGGCCAGACACAGGGTCCCCTCCATTGCTACCCTTAAAAGAACTAGCCGAGAAGGATAATACTAGTGAGGGAACTCCAACTCTCTGCAATTTTTGAGGCAATTATGCAATGTAATGGGGCTATAAAATCACTCACTGCTGAAGTGGGGCAATTTAAGGAAGAGCTAATTCAAATTAGATCTATGGCCCAAAAACAGATGGAATGTCTAGATGAGGCCGAAACTAGAATTTCGGATTTGGAGGATGGGTATAGCAAAATACGCAAAGATGTATTGAAACATGCAACTGAGGAACAGAAAAAGAAAATAGTAGACCTTGAAAATCGGTACCGTAGGTCTAACATCCGCTGCACAGGTTTTCCTGAGGGGGTTGAGGGGGATGATGTGGTGGAATTTATGTACGGCTGGTTGAATGACTTATTGGGGGAGGGTTTTGCCACCCTCCCCACATATATCGAAAGAGCCCACTGGGTTCCGGGTAAAGCCCCACCACCAGGGAGGTACCCTTGGCCGATTCTCGTGAAATTGTTGGTCTCTAAAGATAGGGACGAAATATTGAGGAAGACTAGGCAGCTGAAAAAAGCGACGTATAATGGTCATTTGATAAAAATTTTTCCGGACTATGCACTTGAGACCCAAAGAAAAAGGAAAGGTTTCTTCGAAGTTAAAAATAAGCTTAGGCAAAAAGAGATTGTGTACTCTATGTTGTTCCCGGCTAAATTGAGGGTCATCTGGAAGGGAAAGACACTTTTCTTTGAGGATCCAGAGAATGCATTAGACTGGATTAACCACACTGTAAATTAACGACGTTAGATTTCTATGGTGTACCAGCCTTGCTGGTGAAATAAGAAGTTGGCATGGGGATGGGTGGGGGTGGGTTTTTGGGATGCTCAGTGGAGAAGTTTGAGGATGGGCTTCGACTGGGATTTTTCCTGGCCGACGCCGATTTCTCGGCTAATTGGTTGTGGGGTTAGTGGGTTAGGGGTGGGTTTAGGGAAATCAATTTTTTTTTTCTTCTTCCGTTGTCCTCTTCTTCCCTTCTCTGCTCCTCCTCCTCCTCTCTCTCCTCGCCCTTGCCCAGGGCTCCCCTGTCTGGGTCAGTACCCATAGATTATTATTTAATTATTTTATTTAATTCCATTATTAACTTACATTCTAATTTATGAAAACTTTGTCATGGAATGTTAGGGGACTGGGATCCCCGCAAAAGCGAGTAGCAGTTTGGGATTTAATAAACTGTCATCGCCCCGATATTATAGCGCTTCAGGAACCACATTTAGTAAAAGATAAGGTGGAGGTATTAAAAAAAAGTTGGTTAGGGAAGGGGTACCACTCTTTTTGCTCCTCATATTCTAGAGGGGTCTCACTTATGTTTCACAGGGATCTTCAAATGCAAGAAGAAAAAGTTATAATCGACACGGAGGGGAGATATATATTTTGGTATGGAACACTAGAAGGAAATAAATGGGCGATAGCAAACGTGTATATCCCCCCACCTTACTCACCAGTGATAATAACACAATTTTACACTTTTAGTTTGACATGGGGGGACTCCTATACTATGATGATAGGGGATTTCAATACTGTTCTGAACTCCCACTTAGACACAATTCAGGTTACACAGAGTATTAGTTCGACTCATAGGCACTCAACACTAGAGAGTATGCTGCAAAACTTCAAATGGGTGGATGTATGGAGGGTGTTTAACCCCAAGAAACGTATATACTCGTGTTTTTCCAAGACACATATGGTATTCTCACGTCTAGATATGGCTATTATGAATAATAAGGCAATTCACTTTGTTAAGAAGGTGGTATATGGGAAGAGAGGGGTCTCGGATCATTCCCCATTAATATTATCATTGGAAAGGAAAAAGCTCAGATACACTAGATCTATTAGGATAGCACCTTTTTGGTTAAATTTCTTAGGGAAAAGGAGCGCTTTGTTAACGGAATAAATAATTTTTTTTGTAGTAATAAAGGCACAGTCAGTGAAGAGGTGGTTTGGGACACGGCTAAGGCGTTCATAAGAGGGGAGTATAAATCGCAAGTCTGCTATTATAAACAAAAGGAGGATAAAACCATGCGGGAGTTGGAAGCTCGGGTCGAGGCGTTAGAAGATATTTTTATTAAGACCCCTACAGAAGCCACCAGGCGGGCCTGGGAGGAAGCCCAGACATGTTATGTGGATCTGATTAAATTACAGGCGGATCGGAAGGTTTCTGCGCAGGTCAGGAGAGGATATATGGAAGCTAATGTAGCAGGTAAAACGCTAGCAAGGTTAGTTAAAGCGGACAAGGAAAAAGAGCATATTTGCACCATTGAGAGACCGGAAGGAGGGGAGACGGACTAAATATTATGAAGACCTTTATACATCCAAAAATACTAAATCCCAGGAAGAACTTCATGAGTACTTTGGAGCCACTTTGATCCCCGTAGTGTCAGAAATGGGGAAAGAGAGTCTTGACCAGGATATAACAAGGTCGGAGGTTCTGGAGGTGTTATCCCAGTCGGCTGGAGGTAGTGCACCAGGGTTGGATGGCATTCCATTTGAGTTCTATACGCTCTATAAGGATGAGATTATAGAACATTTAATAAATATATGGAACCACTCATACCAAAGAGAAATTCTTCCTCCATCAATGAGGGAAGCACTAATAGTCTTAATCCATAAGAGCGGAAAAGATAAGAGAAAAGTAGATGCATATCGTCCAATCTCATTAATTAATGTAGATAATAAATTATTAGCCAAGGTGTTGGCAGAAAGACTTAAAAAAATAATTAGAGAAATAGTTCATATGGACCAAAAGGGTTTCATGCCCGGAGGTTCAACATCTGACAATCTGCGTAGACTATTTTTAAATATGCAACTCAAGCCATCCAGCCCTGGTCACAGATCCCTGTTGTTCCTGGACGCATCCCGAGCCTTCGATACCTTAGAATGGTCCTTCCTGTGGTTTACATTGGAGAAAATGGGGTGTGGCCCTAGATTTATAACCTGGGTGAAACTTTTATATACTGACCCAACGGCAAAAATCTTAGTTAACGGGGAAACATCAAGATCAATCAAGCTTGGCAGAGGTTCCAGACAGGGATGTCCTCTGTCCCCCCTACTATTTGCCATTGCCATGGAACCTTTGGCCTGTAAAATCCGACAGGATAGGGACATCATGGGTTTTAGACAGGGAGAAACGCAGGAAAAAATTTCTCTTTATGCAGACGACGTTCTCCTCTACTTAGGTTCTCATGGTTCAATAGACAAAGTATTTAGAGTATTTGAGAATTTCGGACAGTTTTCTGGCCTGTGCATAAATTGGCACAAATCCGCCTGGTTGCCGCTAGAGAAGGTGGGTACTTATACCCCCCAAAAAGTGATGGTTATTGGTAAAGGGGAAAGTACTAAATATTTGGGGATACAGATCTCAGAAAATATCCTGGAATATATAGAAAGAAATGTCATACCGATTTTAGGTGAAGTGAGGAAAAAGGTCCAACTGTGGAAAAAGCTCCCGATTAACATGCTAGGTAGAGTGGCCCTCATTAATATGATATTGTTCCCTAAGTTACTTTATGTGTTATCTGTAACTCCGATAATTATACCGGAAAAGATTTTCAAGATCATAGAGAGCTTGTTTGCAGATTTGGTGTGGAGAGGTAAACATCCCCGCTTAACCCCTTAAGGACGCAGCCTGTTTGCAGGTTAAGGCTCGCAACTTTTTTTGGAAATTTGACCAGTGTCTCTTCCTGTGGTAATAACTTTTCAACGCTTTAAGATATCTCTGTGATTTTGAGATTGTTTTCTCGTGAGACATTGTAGTTTATGTTAGTAGTGTCATTTCGGTGATCCGTTCCTTTTTTGGGGGGTAAAAATTCAAAAATTTAGGAAAAATTTGAAAAAAATGACTATTTTCAAAGTTTCAAATGTTATAATTTTTAGACAAAAAGTGATACCACAAATTTTTTTTGATAGAAACCTTTTGCCATTGGTCTTCTTTTTATATCCATAATTTGTTTTACGTTTCCATTATTTTTATGGATGTGAGAAGGTTTGAAGTTTTAGTAGCAACTTCTCAGATTTTCTTGAAATTTGAAAAATGCGAACTTTTTGGTGATCAATTCAGTTTGGAAGTGCCGTATAAAGGCTTATGTGCTATATACCCCCACAAGTAACACCATTTTATGAACCTAACATCTCAACCTATTCAAATCAGCATTTAAGAAGTCTGTTAACCCTTTAATTATTTTTCCGGAAGCATATGAAAATGGAGTGGAAATTTTGAAATTTCAATTTTTGATTTCAATCTTTCCAATTTAGCCCTAAAACGGATACATTCAGAAGGAATTTGAGGTAAATATATATTCCTAATTTCTTGCCCTGCTTCTTCCGAGTACGGCAATACCAGACATGTGGATGTCAGCTGCTGTTTCCCCGCACATCGATGTCCAGAACAGAGTTAGCGATACCGGGAATTTGGAAGGCCAATTTATTTTGTGGTGCCACAGTGTAATTGAAGAGCCCCTGAAGTAAAAGTACAATAGAAAACCCCCCAAAATGTCACCATTTCGGAAACTAGACCCCTCAAAGAATTTATCGGTGGTTGTGGTGAGCATTTTAACCCCCGACACGCTGGTCAAAATTGAATGCAAAGTAAATGGTGCAGAGTAAAAATTGTGTTTTTATCTCAAAAATGTCATTTTAGTGCCTCATATACTGTGCCCAACTCATGCCACTTTAGACAAACACCCCAAAAATCATTCTGCGGGTTGTCCCGAGTACAGCAATACCACACATGTGCCAATAATTTACAGACTGGGCGCACAGAAGGGATGAGAACGGAAGGAGTGAAATTTTGATTTTCCAGCTCCGTTTTCACATGTTTGGATTTGGAGTGCCATGTCATGTTGGCAGGGCCCGTGAGGTGCCAGTGCAATAGAAACCCCCAATAAATGATACCATTACGGAAACTAGACCCCTCAAAGAATTTATCGGTGGTTGTGGTGAGCATTTTAACCCCCGACACGCTGGTCAAAATTAAATGCAAAGCAAATGGTGCAGAGTAAAAATTGCGTTTTTATCTCAAAAATGTCATTTTAGTGCCTCATATACTGTGCCCAACCCGTGCCACTTTAGACAAACACCCCAAAAATCATTCTGCAGGTTGTCCCGAGTACAGCAATACCACACATGTGCCAATAATTTACAGACTGGGCACACAGAAGGGATGAGAACGGAAGGAATGAAATTTTGATTTTCCAGCTCCGTTTTCACATGTTTGGATTTGGAGTGCCATGTCATGTTGGCAGGGCCCGTGAGGTGCCAGTGCAATAGAAACCCCCAATAAATGATACCATTACGGAAACTAGACCCCTCAAAGAATTTATCGGTGGTTATGGTGAGCATTTTAACCCCCGACACGCTGGTCAAAATTAAATGCAAAGCAAATGGTGCAGAGTAAAAATTGCGTTTTTATCTCAAAAATGTCATTTTAGTGCCTCATATACTGTGCCCAACCCGTGCCACTTTAGACAAACACCCCAAAAATCATTCTGCAGGTTGTCCCGAGTACAGCAATACCACACATGTGCCAATAATTTACAGACTGGGCACACAGAAGGGATGAGAACGGAAGGAATGAAATTTTGATTTTCCAGCTCCGTTTTCACATGTTTGGATTTGGAGTGCCATGTCATGTTGGCAGGGCCCGTGAGGTGCCAGTGCAATAGAAACCCCCAATAAATGATACCATTACGGAAACTAGACCCCTCAAATAATTTATCGGTGGTTGTGGTGAGCATTTTAACCCCCGACACGCTGGTCAAAATTAAATGCAAAGAAAATGGTGCAGAGTAAAAATTGCGTTTTTATCTCAAAAATGTCATTTTAGTGCCTCATATACTGTGCCCAACCCATGCCACTTTAGACAAACACCCCAAAAATCATTCTGCGGGTTGTCCTGAGTACAGCAATACCACACATGTGCCAATAATTTACAGACTGGGCACACAGAAGGGATGAGAACGGAAGGAGTGAAATTTTGATTTTCCAGCTCCGTTTTCACACGTTTGGATTTGGAGTGCCATGTCATGTTGGCAGGGCCCGTGAGGTGCCAGTGCAATAGAAACCCCCAATAAATGATACCATTACGGAAACTAGACCCCTCAAAGAATTTATCGGTGGTTGTGGTGAGCATTTTAACCCCCGACACGCTGGTCAAAATTGAATGCAAAGTAAATGGTGCAGAGTAAAAATTGCGTTTTTATCTCAAAAATGTCATTTTAGTGCCTCATATACTGTGCCCAACCCATGCCACTTCAGACAAACACCCCAAAAATCATTCTGCGGGTTGTCCCGAGTACGGCAATACCACACATGTGCCAATAATTTACAGGCTGGGCACACAGAAGGGATGAGAACGGAAGGAGTGAAATTTTGATTTTCCAGCTCCGTTTTCACACGTTTGGATTTGGAGTGCCATGTCATGTTGGCAGGGCCCGTGAGGTGCCAGTGCAATAGAAACCCCCAATAAATGATACCATTACGGAAACTAGACCCCTCAAAGAATTTATCGGTGGTTGTGGTGAGCATTTTAACCCCCGACACGCTGGTCAAAATTGAATGCAAAGTAAATGGTGCAGAGTAAAAATTGCGTTTTTATCTCAAAAATGTCATTTTAGTGCCTCATATACTGTGCCCAACCCATGCCACTTCAGACAAACACCCCAAAAATCATTCTGCGGGTTGTCCCGAGTACGGCAATACCACACATGTGCCAATAATTTACAGGCTGGGCACACAGAAGGGATGAGAACGGAAGGAGTGAAATTTTGATTTTCCAGCTCCGTTTTCACACGTTTGGATTTGGAGTGCCATGTCATGTTGGCAGGGCCCGTGAGGTGCCAGTGCAATAGAAACCCCCAATAAATGATACCATTACGGAAACTAGACCCCTCAAAGAATTTATCGGTGGTTGTGGTGAGCATTTTAACCCCCGACACGCTGGTCAAAATTGAATGCAAAGTAAATGGTGCAGAGTAAAAATTGTGTTTTTATCTCAAAAAAGTCATTTTTGTGCCTCATATACTGTGCCCAACCCATGCCACTTTAGACAAACACCCCAAAAATCATTCTGGGGGTTGTCCTGAGTACGGCAATACCACACATGTGCCAATAATTTACAGGCTGGGCACACGGCAGGGGTCAGGAAGAAAGAAGCACAATTTAGGTTTTCAAGCTTTGTTTTCACTAGATTGGAAATGGGGGGTACCCCCGAGGTACCAGTACAATAGAAACTCCCAAGTAGTGAACCCATTTTGGAAAGGGCACCCCTCAAAGAATGTATGTAGGCTTGTATGATCATTTTAACCCCCAACACGCTGGTCAAAATTGAATGCAAAGTAAATGGTGCAGAGTAAAAATTGTGTTTTTATCTCAAAAAAGTCATTTTGTGCCTCATATACTGTGCCCAACCCATGCCACTTTAGACAAACACCCCAAAAATCATTCTGGGGGTTGTCCTGAGTACGGCAATACCACACATGTGCCAATAATTTACAGGCTGGGCACACGGCAGGGGTCAGGAAGAAAGAAGCACAATTTAGGTTTTCAAGCTTCGTTTTCACTAGATTGGTAATGGGGGGGTACCCCCGAGGTACCAGTACAATAGAAACTCCCAAGTAGTGAACCCATTTTGGAAAGGGCACCCCTCAAAGAATGTATGTAGGCTTGTATGATCATTTTAACCCCCAACACGCTGGTCAAAATTGAATGCAAAGTAAATGGTGCAGAGTAAAAATTGTGTTTTTATCTCAAAAAAGTCATTTTTGTGCCTCATATACTGTGCCCAACCCATGCCACTTTAGACAAACACCCCAAAAATCATTCTGGGGGTTGTCCTGAGTACGGCAATACCACACATGTGCCAATAATTTACAGGCTGGGCACACGGCAGGGGTCAGGAAGAAAGAAGCACAATTTAGGTTTTCAAGCTTCGTTTTCACTAGATTGGTAATGGGGGGTACCCCCGAGGTACCAGTACAATAGAAAGCCCAAGTAGTGAACCCATTTTGGAAAGGGCACCCCTCAAAGAATGTATGTAGGCTTGTATGAGTATTTTAACCCCTAAGGTGCTGGCTCAAATGTAATACAAAGTGAGTAGTGCAGAGAAACAGTTGTATTGCAATTTATCAAATATGCCATTGAAGTGACAAAAGTATTTTGCCCAACTCATGCCACTGGGGAAAAACACATCAAAAATCATTCTGCGGGTTACCCCGGTTAGGGCAATACCCCATAGGAGGCAATAATCTGTAGGATGGTGACACGGCAGGGCTCAAAAGGGAATAACTTGTTGGAGCACAGACATTGTACTTTTTTTTTTCTTTTTGGCATCATGAAAGATTTGTAGATGCCAATAGGGGCCAGTACAGTAGAAACCCCTAAGAACTGACCCTATTTTGGAAACTACACCCCTCCATGAATTAATCTAGGGGTATAGTTAGCATTTTAACCCCACAGGTGGACCCCTGAAAAAGTGCAAAATGGATAGTGCATAGTAAAAAATATCTATTATGTCATTTTGTGCCTGGCTGCTGCCATGGGAGACAAACACCCTAAAAATCATGATGCATGTTTTCCCGGGTAAAGCATACGGGACAGTAATCTAGAGGCTGGGCACATGGCAGGGCTTAGAAGGGAAGGTGCGGCATGATGTATAAGCTGTGCGTCAGGGTAACAACAGGGTACTCTAAAAATCCAGGGATGTATGATAAATTCGGAAGCAATCTTTCATACATAACCCTGGTTTTTCTGGGCATGTCTCACAGTGATGAATGGTGTCCTTCCGAATGCCATTTTTGGAGCACACCCTGCACCTCTTTTGTGACCTTCCCTTGCTGGCTGTTTGGGGAACTACTCCTGGAAAGTGCTGCCCTGGTACAATACGTGATGTGGCCTCACTTCCAGATGTGCTAGCACTCCCCCCTTCCTGGTCTCCAAAAAGAAAGTACTTTATTACCATCTCTTGAAATTCCAGGAAAGTTCCCCTCTGGCCGGCATATCGATGCAGCACATAAGCATTATACAATGCCATCTGCATGATGTGCACGGCCAGCTTCTTGTACCACACCCTCGACTTCCGCATGGCATTGTACGGCTGAAGCACCTGGTCAGACAAGTCCACCCCTCCCATGTATTTGTTATAATCTAAAATACAGTCTGGCTTGGGGGCTTCTGCACTGGCACCTCGTACTGGGACAGGGGTGGTGGTGTGCTCATGTATTGTGGTTAATACAAGGACCTCTCTCTTGTCCTTGTACTTAACACACAATACAGAGTCGCTGCATAGTGCCCTGCTTTCGTGCCTTTTAAGTTTTTGCCCAAGCAGCGACTTAGGGAGACCTCTCTGATTTCTGCGTACAGTGCCGCATGCCGCAGTATTTCTGGAAGTGAGGCACTTGAACAGGGTGGTGCTGGTGTAGAAATTGTCCAGGTAGAGGTGGTAGCCCTGGTCCAGCAGTGGGTGCACTAAATCCCACACTATCTTCCCTGTAACACCCAGGAAGGGGGGGCATTCTGGGGGCACTATAGTGGAGTCCTTCCCTTCATATACCCTGAACTTGTATGTGTACCCTGATGAACTTTCGCACAGCTTATACATTTTCACACCATATCTTGCCCTCTTATTGGGCAGGTACTGGCGGAATTGAAGTCTCCCTTTGAATTGTACCAGGGACTCGTCTATGCTCACATGTTTGGCGGGAGTATATGCCTGGGCAAACTTGGCACTAAAATGATCTAATATGGGCCTGACCTTAAATAACCGATCATAACTGGGGTCACCTCTGGGTGGGCACTGTGTGTTGTCAGTGTAGTGCAAAAACTTATGGATGGCTTCAAAGCGCATCCTGCTCATTGCCATGCGGAACATGGGGGTGTGGTACAGTATATCTGTGCTCCAGTAGTCCCTGATTGAAGGCTTCTTTACTATCCCCATAAGGAGTATTATGCCCCAATACTTGTACATCTCTGCTGCAGTGACAGGGGTCCACCTGTAGGGTTGTGCATAAAAGGACGTGGGGTTTTGGGCAATATGTTGTGCAGCGTAGAGATTTGTCTGAAATATAATAATATTTAGCAGCTCCTCATCAAAAAAAAACTTAAAAAAGTCTACAGCTCTGAGCCCTGTCGTGTCAAAGTTAATGCCAGGATGGCCCAAAAAGTCAGGGACCTGAGGGGTATAATTATCTGGGGCTACCCATGTGGGGTCAGTGGAAGCCCCAGACGCTTCTCCTGCAGAAGTCCCAGAAACTTCTCCTGCAGAAGTCCCAGGCACTTCTCCTGCAGAAGTCCCAGGCACTTCTCCTGCAGAAGTCCCAGGCACTTCTCCTGCAGAAGTCCCAGGCACTTCAATTGCAGAAGTCCCTGGAACCCTACGGCGCCTTCTTGGGGGTCCTTCCAGGTCACTGGAAGATGAGCAGGAGGATGATGATAGGTAAAAGGGACCATCATCCCCACTAGCTGACTCGGTGTCAGAGGCAAGCATGTTATATGCCTCCAACACGGTGTACGTCTTCTGAGACATTGCACACAAAAAAAAATAGAGAACAAGAAAAATTAGATAATGTGCACCAAACTACACGGATAAACCGTCTAGCAGGCACACAAAAAAAAAATATAATGCACACCAAACTACACGGACAAGCCGCACAGATGGCACACACAAAAAATAATGTGCACTAAACTACACGGACAAGCCGCACAGATAGCACACAAAAAAAAAAAGATAATGCTCACCAAACTACACGGACAAGCCGCACAGATGGCACACACAAAAAGATAATGTGCACTAAACTACACGGACAAGCCGCACAGATAGCACACAAAAAAAAAAAAGATAATGCGCACCAAACTACACGGACAAGCCGCACAGATGGCACACACAAAAAATAATGTGCACTAAACTACACGGACAAACCGCACAGATAGCACACAAAAAAAAAAGATAATGCACACCAAGCCACACGGACCAGCCGCACAGATGGCACACAAAAAATAATGCGCACTAAACTACACGGACAAGCCGCACAGATAGCACACAAAAAAAATAATGCGCACTAAACTACACGGACAAGCCGCACAGATAGCACACAAAAAAAATAATGCGCACTAAACTACACGGACAAGCCGCACAGATAGCACACAAAAAAAAAGGTAATGCACACCAAACTACACGGACAAGCCGCACAGATGGCACACACAAAAAATAATGCGCACTAAACTACACGGACAAGCCGCACAGATAGCACACAAAAAAAATAATGCGCACTAAACTACACGGACAAGCCGCACAGATAGCACACAAAAAAAAAAAGATAATGCACACCAAGCCACACGGACCAGCCGCACAGATGGCACACACAAAAAATAGCTAAGTACGGGTACACCTACGGCGTTCTGGAAAAAAATATTACCAGGCACCGAAAAAAAACCTATGTGCACCGCGCAAAAAGGCGCTACAAATGCACCTAGCTTGCCCTAAGACAAACTAACTACCGCTAAGATTGCTAAAGATTCTGTGCAGCGCTATTCACACGGCGCACTGAAAAGTGCGTCCAGTGCAGAACAACGCTAACACAGCGCACTGAAAAGTGCGTTTGGGTTCAGAAGGGACAGACAGGGAAAAACGGAAGACACGTGGGATCACACAAGGCGATCACACAGGGAACACACAGGACACAGGAAAAAACAGATAGGATGGGAATTTGTAGGGAACAATAGGGATCAGATAAGGATCAGAACACTATTTATAGTGTAAAAGTGTATTTTGGTGCACACAGTAACGCTCTTTCCTCTCTCCAGCGATACCAAACCAAAATGGTGCCGCTGGAGGAAGAGGAAAGTGCTAAAAGCACGTTTTTTAGCCTAAAATCGCTGTAATTGGCCAGTCAGGTTTGACTGGCCAATCACGGCGATCGGCGGGCGGGACCAATTTGATTGGTCGGGTGACGGAGACAGGAACTCCTCCTGCCTCTGTCACCCAAATTTCAGCCCGATGTCACCACGTCTCGCGACGTGGTGACAATTCTAAAATAGTATGCGCTCGCGCAGTAGCTGTACTGCGCTGAGCGCCAATAGTGGGAAGCTGCGCAGTACAGCTACGGCGCGGAGCGCTAAGGGGTTAAAGATGGAAAGATTAACGCTTCCTACTGCGAAAGGGGGTTTTGGGGTTCCGGATATACGGATCCACTATATGATCGCGCAACTTAAATATCTCGTCTCTTGGGATTCCAACCCCCTCAACATGACATCTAAATTAGGACAACTAAATTTAGGGTATGATGCTAGTGGCTTAAAAGTAAGAATCTGTATAGATTGTGGCCAATTATTGTATCAATAAAAATAATAAAATAACAATTACGGATAAATGGGTAGAAGTGGTAGGGGTCCTGGATGAAGCTAAGTGGAATGAAGTCATAGGAGATATAAACAAGTTATGTAAGATACCTGCACATCGGTTGTCATGCCTATTTATCCTGCATAGAATATATTATACGCCCAAACAGCTGTCCAGGTTCGAGGGAGGGGGGGGGGGAGGAAAGGAAAAAGATACAAAGGTTGAAAAGTATGTACCCTCCAGATGGATAAGGGGCGCAGCTGGGAAAAAGTACTTTACGATAAGTTAAGATGATTTTTTCTGTATAAAAATAACTAACTATTGGATACAGTTGTACTATGTCCCTATGTATTTGTAATGGTGATGATTTTAAAATAATAAGATGATTGTAATATTTGTTTTTGTATCAATAAAAAACTATTTAAAAAAAAAAAATGTCAATTTGCTAAAGGTTACAATTTCCCAAGCCTCCATATCAGGGCCGCGCCGCCATAAAGAGGCAAACAAGGATTATTACATTTATATAAGGAAGATAAATATGGTTTACAGTTAAAGGAACATTTACAAAAATAATAACCATCATATAATGGTCAAAATACAAGAAAAACACTAGTAATAATAGCAATAAACGAATCCCCATAATTGAATCAAGATGGTTTAAAAATATCAAATACAATATTAAAAGGATTAAATTATTTAATTTTATTATATGATAAATTCAGTGGATAATGATAGTCCATAAGCAGTGGCTAAATAATCACTGTCAATCATTTCCTAAATATAAATTGCCTGTAAATATTACCAAATATTATAAAAAAAACATTCAGTAGGGTATATTTTTTTGTATTCTTTTCAGCATTATTATGTTTTTGTTATTCTATCATTATCATGTTTCCATTGATTTTATTACAAAATGAATGTTACATTATGTTATTGTCAATATTATTATTAATATTATGACTAATAACATACACACAATTTCAACTTAAGAACAAGCCTAAAGAACCCAACTTGTACGTAACCCGGGGACTGTCTGTGTGTGCACACAAAAAAAAAATTAAGTTGAAAAACGGTGGTCTTTTAATGCATAATAGGCGATGTTTCGGCTCTTACAAACATGAGCCTTTCTCAAGCCAATATATATATCAGGCTTGGCTCACACTACCGTTCAAATTTCCGTTCCTTACCTCCGTTAGGAGGGGGGTAAGGAATGGAGGTTTAGCGTGTCGGTTGGGAATAGCATTGGCAACTGTGTAAATTTTCTGTCATCCGTTATGGGCAAGTATCCGTTATGCACGCGTTTGTTGAAGGAAAAAATTATGGAGGTTGCAGGACTTTTTCTCCACTTAAAACAAAAAGGCAAAAAAATACCTGACGGTAACGGATGACTTACTATTCACATTGATGTCAATGGGCTTTTCAATTGATACATTAAAACTTCGTTCTTTACTAGAGATGAGCGAGCACTAAAATGCTCGGGTACTCGTTATTCGAGACAAACTTTTCCCGATGCTCGAGTGCTCGTTTCGAGTAACGAGCCCCATTGAAGTCAATGGGAGACTCGAGCATTTTTCAAGGGGACCAAGGCTCTGCACAGGGAAGCTTGGCCAAACACCTGGGAACCTCAGAAAAGGATGGAAACACCACGGAAATGGACAGGAAACAGCAGGGGCAGCATGCATGGATGCCTCTGAGGCTGCTTAAATGCACCATTATGCCAAAATTATGGGCAACAGCATGGCCATGACAGAGTGACAGAATGAAGCTAGATAGCATCTAAAACATCCAATAATTGACCCTGACACTATAGGGGACGGCATGCAGAGGCAGCGGCAGTAGCGGAAGGCTAGAGAGTGGCATGGCGACATACCCTAAATGGACTCAGGCTTCAAACCAATGGGTAGCAGAGAGGAACCAAAGGAGGTGAGCAAGAAGCGCTCAAATAATATCGGTACATGATAAAAGTTTGCCAGTATATTTTGTGGATTACACAGCATGGTGGCGACAAAGTTAACATGGAAGCCATGAAAACAATCCAAAATTCTGCCTGACACAGCTCGTTTGATAAGGGGACGATGTATGGAGGCAGTGAACTAGTAGTAGATTAAAGGTGCTGCAGTTAAAACTATGTTAGTTGTTTCTTGGCATGGAGCTGGCGCTCCGCTGCCAGGCGAGCTTTCGCCAATCCAAGCCCCTGTCTCTAGGCTACTCCCCAAACAGCACTTCTAAGAACCTTTCGGATAAGATCAAGTGTAGTAGCGTTCTTATAAGTTTGGGATATGGCGGGTGAGAGGAATGTAAACAGATGTGCAAGAAGCGCTGAAATAATATCCGTAAATGAAAAAAGTTTTCCAGTATATTTTGTGGCTTACACAGCAGGGTGGCGACAAAGTTAACAAGTTTGATGTGGAATGCCCTGCAATAGCTCTTGGGCGGTGTGCCTTTTATCACCTAGGCTCAGCAGTTTGAGCACCGCCTGCTGTCGCTTAGCGACGGCACTGCTGCTGTGCCTAGAGCTACCGACTGATGGCGCCATGCCCACGGATGGTAATTCGGAGGAGGAGGAGGTGGAGGAGGGGTGGGAGGATTTGGAGGTATAGTAGGCCTTTGAGACCTGGACCGAGGTAGGCCCCGCAATCCTCTGCGTCAGCAGTATATGACCAGCCCCAGGGTCAGACTCGGTCCCAGCCTGCACCAAGTTAAGTGTAGTAGCGTTCTTATAAGTTTGGGATATGGCGGGTGAGGGGGATGTAAACAGATGCGCAAGAAGCGCTGAAATAATATCCGTAAATGGTAAAAGTTTACCAGTATATTTTGTGGATTACACAGCAGGGTGGCGACAAAGTTAACAAGTTTGTTGTGGAAGCCATGAAAACAACCCAAAATTCTGCCTGACACAGCACGTTTGATAAGGCGGGCATGTATGGAGGCAGTGAACTAGTAGTAGATTAAAGGTGCTGCAGTTAAAACTATGTTAGTTGGTTCTTGGCATGGAGCTGGCGCTCCGCTGCCAGGCGAGCTTTCGCCAATCCAAGCCCCTGTCTCTAGGCTACTCCCCAAACAGCACTTCTAAGAACCTTTTGTATAAGATCAAGTGTAGTAGCGTTCTTATAAGTTTAGGATATGGCGGGTGAGGGGAATGTAAACAGATGCGCAAGAAGCGCTGAAATAATATCCGTAAATGGTAAAAGTTTGCCAGTATATTTTGTGGATTACACAGCAGGGTGGCGACAAAGTTAACAAGTTTGTTGTGGAAGCCATGAAAACAACCCAAAATTCTGCCTGACACAGCACGTTTGATAAGGCGGGCATGTATGGAGGCAGTGAACTAGTAGTAGATTAAAGGTGCTGCAGTTAAAACTATGTTAGTTGGTTCTTGGCATGGAGCTGCCGCTCCGCTGCCAGGCGAGCTTTCGCCAATCCAAGCCCCTGTCTCTAGGCTACTCCCCAAACAGCACTTCTAAGAACCTTTTGTATAAGATCAAGTGTAGTAGCGTTCTTATAAGTTTGGGATATGGCGGGTGAGGGGAATGTAAACAGATGCGCAAGAAGCGCTGAAATAATATCCGTAAATGGTAAAAGTTTGCCAGTATATTTTGAGGATTACACAGCAGGGTGGCGACAAAGTTAACAACTTTGATGTGGAATCCATGAAAACAACCCAAATTTCGGCCTGACAAACCTCGTTTGATAAAGGGACGATGTATGGAGGCAGCTATATGGACGACTTTTGGAGGTAGCAATGGAGACAACGTGTGGAGGCTGCTATGGAGACAATTCAATTTGGATAGTGCCTGTATGTGGCAGTCCAAAAAATTTTTCAAACCAGAGGAGCAGGTAGGTGGCCCTCCAGAAAAATGGAATAGATTGAGTGCCTGTATGTGGCAGTCCAAAAAAGTTTTTAAACCAGAGGAGCAGGTAGGTGGCCCTCCAGAAAAATGGAATAGATTGAGTGCCTGTATGTGGCAGTCCAAAAAAGTTTTTAAACCAGAGGAGCAGGTAGGTGGCCCTCCAGAAAAATGGAATAGATTGAGTGCCTGTATGTGGCAGTCCAAAAAAGTTTTTAAACCAGAGGAGCAGGTAGGTGGCCCTCCAGAAAAATGGAATAGATTGAGTGCCTGTATGTGGCAGTCCAAAAAAGTTTTTAAACCAGAGGAGCAGGTAGGTGGCCCTCCAGAAAAATGGAATAGATTGAGTGCCTGTATGTGGCAGTCCAAAAAAGTTTTTAAACCAGAGGAGCAGGTAGGTGGCCCTCCAGAAAAATGGAATAGATTGAGTGCCTGTATGTGGCAGTCCAAAAAATTTTTCAAACCAGAGGAGCAGGTAGGTGGAGCTCCAGAAAAATTGAATAGATTGAGTGCCTGTATGTGGCACTCCCAAAAATTGTTTAAAACAGAGGACCGGGTCGGTGGCCCTCCAGAAAAATTAAATGCATAAAGTACTATAGGTAGAGCCAGTGGGCCCTGTCAAAAAATAGCCAGTTTCCTCTGCTTTACTGTACAAAGAGCAGGAGAAGGAGGAAAATGAGGAGGAGGAGGAGTGGATAAATTATTCAGGTTGAGCTTCCTTCACCTGCTGGAGATTGGAAATTAGGAGAAATCCATGCTTTATTCATCTTGATAAGCGTCAGCCTGTCAGCGCTGTCAGTCGACAGGCGTGTACGCTTATCGGTGATGATGCCACCAGCTGCACTGAAAACCCGCTCGGACAAGACGCTAGCGGCAGGGCAGGCAAGAACCTCCAAGGCGTACAGCGCCAGTTCGTGCCACATGTCCAGCTTTGAAACCCAGTAGTTGTAGGGAGCTGTGTGATCATTTAGGACGATGGTATGGTCAGCCATGTACTCCCTCACCATCTTTCTGTAAAGATCAGCCCTACTCTGCCGAGACTGGGGACAGGTGACAGTGTCTTGCTGGGGTGACATAAAGCTGGCAAAAGCCTTGTAAAGCGTACCCTTGCCAGTGCTGGACAAGCTGCCTGCTCGCCTACTCTCCCTCGCTACTTGTCCCGCAGAACTACGCACTCTGCCGCTAGCGCTGTCAGAAGGGAAATACTGTTTCAGCTTGTGCACCAGGGCCTGCTGGTATTCATGCATTCTCACACTCCTTTCCTCTCCAGGGATGAGAGTGGAAAGATTTTGCTTGTACCGTGGGTCCAGGAGAGTGAACACCCAGTAATCAGTGCTGGAATAAATTCTTTGAACGCGAGGGTCACGGGATAGGCAGCCTAGCATGAAATCTGCCATATGCGCCAGAGTACCAACGCGTAAGAATTCGCTCCCCTCACTGGCCTGACTGTCCATTTCCTCCTCCTCCAACTCCTCCAATTCCTCTTCTTCTGCCCATACACGCTCAACAGTGAAGGACTCAACAATGGTCCCCTCTTGTGTCTCGCCAACATTCTCCTCCTCTTCCTCCTCATCCTCCTCCACCTCCACCTCCTCCGATATGCGCTGAGAAACAGACCTAAGGGTGCTTTGGCTATCAACAAGGGAATCTTCTTCCCCCGTCTCTTGTGAGGAGCGCAAAGCTTCCGACTTCATGCTGACCAGAGAGTTTTTCAACAGGCCAAGCAGCGGGATGGTGAGGCTGATGATGGCGGCATCGCCACTGACCATCTGTGTTGACTCCTCAAAGTTACTCAGCACCTGACAGATATCAGACATCCACGTCCACTCCTCATTGTAGACTTGAGGAAGCTGACTGACCTGACTACCAGTTCTGGTGGAAGTTGACATCTGGCAGTCTACAATCGCTCGGCGCTGCTGGTAAACTCTGGATAACATGGTCAGTGTTGAATTCCACCTCGTGGGCACGTCGCACAACAGTCGGTGAGCGGGCAGTTGGAGGCGGCGCTGCGCTGCCCTGAGAGTGGCAGCATCTGTGCTGGACTTCCTGAAATGCGCACAGATGCGGCGCACCTTCGTGAGCAAATCAGACAGATTGGGGTATGTCTTGAGGAAACGCTGAACTATCAGATTTAACACATGGGCCAGGCATGGCACATGTGTCAGTCTGCCGAGTTGCAGAGCCGCCACCAGGTTACGGCCGTTGTCACACACAACCATGCCTGGCTTCAGGTTCAGCGGTGCCAGCCACAGATCAGTCTGCGCCGTGATGCCCTGTAATAGTTCTTGGGCGGTGTGCCTTTTATCGCCTAGGCTCAGCAGTTTGAGCACCGCCTGCTGTCGCTTAGCGACGGCACTGCTGCTGTGCCTAGAGCTACCGACTGATGGCGCCATGCCCACGGATGGTCGTTCGGAGGAGGAGGTGGAGGAGGGGTGGGAGGAGGAGGAGGCATAGTAGGCCTCAAACAGCTGGACCGAGGTAGGCCCCGCAATCCTCGGCGTCGGCAGTATATGACCAGCCGCAGGGTCAGACTCGGTCCCAGCCTCCACCAAGTTAACCCAATGTGCCGTCAGAGATATATAGTGGCCCTGCCCGGCAGCACTCGTCCACGTGTCCGTGGTCAGGTGGACCTTGTCAGAAACGGCTTTGGTCAGGGCACGGATTATGTTGTCTGACACGTGCTGGTGCAGGGCTGGGACAGCACATCGGGAAAAGTAGTGGCGGCTGGGGACCGAATACCGAGGGGCGGCCGCCGCCATGAGGCTGCGAAAGGCCTCGGTCTCTACTAGCCTATAGGGCAGCATCTCCAGGCTTAGCAATCTGGAGATGTGCACATTAAGGGCTTGGGCGTGCGGGTGGGTTGCACTATATTTGCGTTTCCGCTCCAGCGTCTGGGGTATGGAGAGCTGAACGCTGGTGGATGCTGTGGAGGATCGTGGAGGCGACGATGGGGTTTTGTGGCAGGGTCCTGGGCAGGGGGCTGACTATCAGCTGACACAGGGGAAGGAGCAGTGGTGTGCACGGCCGGAGGTGAACGCGCTTGTTGCCACTGAGTGGGGTGTTTAGCATTCATATGCCTGCGCATACTGGTGGTAGTTAAGCTAGTAGTGGTGGAACCCCTGCTGATCCTGGTTTGGCAAATGTGGCACACCACAGTCCGTCGGTCATCCGGTGTTTCCTTAAAGAACCTCCAGACTTCTGAAAATCTAGCCCTCGCCGCAGGAGCCCTTGCCACGGGAGCTTCACTAGTTGACACATTTGGCGCTGATGCACCAGCTCTGGCCCTGCCTCTTCGTCTGGCCCCACCACTGCCTCTTCCAACCTGTTCTGGTCGAGGACTCTCCTCCGTCTCAGAAGCACTGTGTTCACCCGGCCTCTCAACCCAGCTTGGGTCTGTCACCTCATCATCCTCCGATCCCTCAGTCTGCTCCCCCCTCGGACTTCCTGCCCTGACAACAACTTCCCCACTGTCTGACAACCGTGTCTCCTCATCGTCGGACACCTCTTTACACACTTCTTCCAGTACGTCAACAAGGTCATCATCACCCACAGACTGCGACTGGTGGAAAACCTGGGCATCGGAAAATTGCTCATCAGCAACCGGACAAGTGGTTTGTGACTGTGGGAATGGTCCAGAAAACAGTTCCTCAGAGTATGCCGGTTCAAATGGCAAATTTTGCTGGGAGGGGGCAGACTGGGGGGGAGGAGGCTGAGGTGCAGGAGCTGGAGGAGTGCCGATTTCGGTGACATGGGTGGACTGCGTGGAAGACTGACTGGTGGACAAATTGCTCGAAGCATTGTCGGCAATCCACGACATCACCTGTTCGCACTGTTCTGGCCTCAACAGTGCTCTACCACGATTCCCAGTAACTTCAGACATGAACCAAGGGAGTGTAGCTCTGCGGCGTTCCCCTGCTCCCTCATAAGCAGGTGGTGTCTCACCCCGCCCAGGACCACGGCCTCTGACCCCTGCAGTAGTTGGACGCCCACGTCCCCGCCCTCGTCCTCTACCCCTAGCCCTCGGGTTAAACATTTTGAAAATGAGAGTTATAACTTGAATTTTTTTTTTAACTTTTTTTTTTTTTTTTTTTTTTGTGTTTTTTAGTTTTTAAAACCAAACGATGCTATCCTATTGCTATGGCTATTTTATAGCCAAGTATGAAAGCACACTGCTATGCCAGATGAGATGACGCTGAGTTATGAAAAAAATAAACGTAAAATAAAAAAGGAAATGGCAGACTGTGCCTAATTGAAATACAACCCCGGGCCCTAATAAATTTTCCCACTTCGGTCTTTGCGATGGATATGTGCGTCACTAAGCGCAAAACACAGTGGTCGCAAGTCTGACTCCAAATTGCTCACAATTTGCTAGTAGATGCACTGCAACAACTACAGCCACCAGCAGATCAACCAGAAATCAAATATATATAACGCTACTGTAGGCGTAATTAAGCCGTTTGTATTCTCCTATGGCTATTTTCTAGCCAAGTATTACAGCACACTACTATGCCAGATGAGATGACGCTGAGTTATTAAAAAAATAAACGTAAAATAAAAAAGGAAATGGCAGACTGTGCCTAATTGAAATACAACCCCGGGCCCTAATAAATTTTCCCACTTCGGACTTTGCGATGGATATGTGCGTCACTAAAACACAGTGGTCGCAAGTCTGACTCCAAATTGCTCACAATTTACTAGTAGATGCACTGCAACAACTACAGCCACCAGCAGATCAACCAGAAATCAAATATATATAACGCTACTGTAGGCGTAATTAAGCCGTTTGTATTCTCCTATGGCTATTTTCTAGCCAAGTATTACAGCACACTACTATGCCAGATGAGATGACGCTGAGTTATGAAAAAAATAAACGTAAAATAAAAAAGGAAATGGCAGACTGTGCCTAATTGAAATACAACCCCGGGCCCTAAAAAATTTTCCCACTTCGGTCTTTGCGATGGATATGTGCGTCACTAAAACACAGTGGTCGCAAGTCTGACTCCAAATTGCTCACAATTTACTAGTAGATGCACTGCAACAACTACAGCCACCAGCAGATCAACCAGAAATCAAATATATATAACGCTACTGTAGGCGTAATTAAGCCGTTTGTATTCTCCTATGGCTATTTTCTAGCCAAGTATTACAGCACACTACTATGCCAGATGAGATGACGCTGAGTTATGAAAAAAATAAACGTAAAATAAAAAAGGAAATGGCAGACTGTGCCTAATTGAAATACAACCCCGGGCCCTAATAAATTTTCCCACTTCGGTCTTTGCGATGGATATGTGCGTCACTAAAACACAGTGGTCGCAAGTCTGACTCCAAATTGCTCACAATTTACTAGTAGATGCACTGCAACAACTACAGCCACCAGCAGATCAACCAGAAATCAAATATATATAACGCTACTGTAGGCGTAATTAAGCCGTTTGTATTCTCCTATGGCTATTTTCTAGCCAAGTATTATAGCACACTACTATGCCAGATGAGATGACGCTGAGTTATGAAAAAAATAAACGTAAAATAAAAAAGGAAATGGCAGACTGTGCCTAATTGAAATACAACCCCGGGCCCTAATAAATTTTCCCACTTCGGTCTTTGCGATGGATATGTGCGTCACTAAAACACAGTGGTCGCAAGTCTGACTCCAAATTGCTCACAATTTACTAGTAGATGCACTGCAACAACTACAGCCACCAGCAGATCAACCAGAAATCAAATATATATAACGCTACTGTAGGCGTAATTAAGCCGTTTGTATTCTCCTATGGCTATTTTCTAGCCAAGTATTACAGCACACTACTATGCAAGATGAGATGACACTGAGTTATTAAAACAATAAACGTAAAATAAAAAGAAACTGGCAGACTGTGCCTAATTCTACTCAAACCCCTAATAAATTTTCCCACTTTGGTGTTTGAGGTGGATATGTGTGTCACTAAGAGCTAAACACAACGGTAGCAAGTCCCCCTGCTAATTCCTCACAATATGGTACTAGCTGCAAATAAAAAAAAAAAAAAATTATAACGTTATTGTAGCCCTAAGAAGGGCTGTTGGGTTCTTTTAGAATCACTCCTGCCTAACAGTAAGCTAATAGAACACCCTAACGCTTTCCCTGACCAGCAGCAGCTCTCTCCCTAGCGGCATCCAGACAGAGAATGATCCGAGCAGCGCGGGCAGCGGCTAGTCTATCCCAGGGTCACCTGATCTGGCCAGCCAACCACTGCTATCTACGTGTAAGGGTACCACGTCATGCTGGGTGGAGTGCAGAGTCTCCTGGCTTGTGATTGGCTCTGTTTCTGGCCGCCAAAAAGCAAAACGGCGGGAGCTGCCATTTTCTCGAGCGGGCGAAATACTCGTCCGAGCAACGAGCAGTTACGAGTACACTAATGCTCGATCGAGCATCAAGCTCGGACGAGTATGTTCGCTCATCTCTATTCTTTACTCTTTTTTTTTTTTTTTTTTTTACAGGGGTAAGGAAGGAACGGAGGATTGAACAGAAGTGTGAACTAAAGCTCATTTATCAATACCGTTCCTTCCCTTCATTCCTTAAATCCATTAAAAAAGTGGAGAGTGGATTTTTGGTGTGTCACTTGGGGATCCCATTGACATCAATGTGGATTTTATGCCGTCCATTATGTTCCGTTTAAGCAGGGATCTGTTATTCATGCGTGTTTTGGAAGGAAAAAATGATGGAGGCTGCAGGATGGGTTTGAAAATCGGATGGCATAGAGCAGTGGTTCTCAACCTTTCTAATGCTGTGACCCCACAATACAGTTCCTCATGCTGTGGTGACCCCAAACCATGCAACTCGCAGTAAAAACACTGTAAAATTGTGGCTCTGATGGCTTTAGGCGACCCCCGGTTTTGGTCGTTCGACCCCCGCTGGGGTCCCGACCCACAGGTTGAGAACCACTGGCATAGAGTTTACATTGATGTCGGTGGGATTTTGAGCTGATACGTTGGACCTCCTTGACTTTTGGATATGGGATGGACCCTCACGTCGCCATAACAGCTCAAAAGAAAAGGGGAACACTGTGTCGGGTATAAATAAACACAAAACACTTCATTGTATGGTGTCAAATAGGCCACAGCTTTATTTAAATCACAAGACTAAAACAGTTAAAGGAGGAGTTGGGTGAATTGCTAGGAATGGGATTCACCTATACTGTGAGATCCCCAGCTGCCTGACATACAGCCCACCGGCCAGGCAGCAATAAAGGGGCGGCACGCTCTGGCTTGCCATTCTAGCAGAGCCAGTCCACTTTAAGGGCACCAATGACCCTTGTGAAGATCCTCACTCCTGTGCTTCACCACCGTGCCCGCCCCTGGATGACATTACCATTAAGACATCCTTCAGGCTGGCCACTTCCAAAGCTCAGCCTGTTCACCACCATGCGGTTTAACATCCTCTATGAGTTAAAATTAAGTCCACCTGCAACTTCCACCCAACTCCTCCACCGCCACAGAAGAGGCCGTTTGACACCTCAAATGGACTCGACCCCCCACAAAGCCAATAAACTCTAGTTCTCAGAGATGTTTTTTGCAAAACTAGTGAGGAAATGTCCAAGTAAAATAGTACAGCCCAACTCTACAAAATGTAACCGACTATATAGTAATGACAACAATAATAATCTACTTAAAAACAGTGAAGCAGGCAATCATGTAACCATGATTCCAATAAACACATGGGGGCTAACATACCCTCTCCTATTAAAATACAAAAATACTGCACCTCTGCCTAGCTAATGGTTCTGTACAGCCAAGACCAGTAGTTATGATTCATCAACACCAGGATCCAAATAAGTCCAATATATACCCTTAATATAGATCAGAAGACAATAAGAGAATAGATGGGGGGGGGATTTGTGTGTTTTTCGATCTCTTGCTGCAGTTTCTGACCAGACTTCCTTCTTCTAATATAAATTGTTGTGCAGGCCAACAGTTCAAGTTGAAAATTAGGTTTTTGACCAGGATCAGCACCTCCTTGGTGCTGCCCGCTCTTCCTGTTGGCATTATTCATTGCGCCTGCATCAGTTTCCAAGGACATCTGAGAAAGGCACCATTCCTCCGGCCGCAAGTCACCTAGCTCAGAGGACCCAATTTATTCTGCACCATTCCTCCAGCCGCAAGACACCAAGCTCAGAGGACCCAATTTATTCTGCACCATTCCTCCAGCCGCAAGACACCAAGCTCAGAGGACCCAATTTATTCTGCAAGCATGTGACATGCAGGGATATATTAACAGGATCTGTAGAAACCGAGGGCCATACCCGTGATGGCTACCCTTCCACTCCAGGAGGCCATGCCCGTGATGGCTACCCTTCCACTCCAAGAGGCCATGCCCGTGATGGCTACCCTTCCACTCCAGGGGGCCATACCCGTGATGGCTACCCCTACGCTCCAGGGGGCCATACCCGTGATGGCTACCCCTACGCTCCAGGGGGCCATACCCATGATGGCTACTCCTCCACTCCAGGAGGCCATACCCGTGATGGCTACTCCTCCACTACAGGAGGCCATACCCGTGATGGCTACTCCTCCACTCCAGGAGTCCATACCCGTGATGGCTACTCCTCCACTCCAGGAGGCCATACCCGTGATGGCTACTCCTCCACTCCAGGAGGCCATACCCGTGATGGCTACTCCTCCACTCCAGAAGGCCATACCCGCGATGGCTACTCCTCCACTCCAGGAGGCCATACCCGCGATGGCTACTCCTCCACTCCAGGAGGCCATACCCGCGATGGCTACTCCTCCACTCCAGGAGGCCATACCCGTGATGGCTACTCCTCCACTCCAGGAGGCCATACCCATGATGGCTACTCCTCCACTCCAGGAGGCCATACCCATGATGGCTACTCCTCCACTCCAGGAGGCCATACCCATGATGGCTACTCCTCCACTGCACGGGGCCATACCCGTGATGGCTACCCCCAGGGAGGGGGGGGACATGATTTTTTTTTTATTTTTAATTATATAAATATTTTCAGTATGTCTGTAGTATATATCAAAATCTTACTCCTTTCTAAGCCTCAAATATTTTCAGTATGTCTGTAGTATATATCAAAATCTTACTCCTTTCTAAGTCTCTCCCAGTATATCAGTAAAGCAAAACACAAGAATGACCTTTCAAATTGATTGAACCAAATCGCAAAATGCATCAGAGGCCGCACTTTAAATGTGTTTTGCTAGATTACAGGCTATTACCATTAATGAGCAAAGTTTTAGAACCTAATGTAATAATAGTATATATTAAGCCTGCTGGTCTGAATACAGACAGCCAATGCCCACCTGTTCATATATACCCAACAGCCATAAGAGACATTTGTTTCCGTAACTGTGTTCAACTTATAACCCGTATCTGGGCCGACTAGATAGTGAGCCCCACGGGACAGGGACCCATTTGGCAAGCTCTGTGCGCTTTATATAAAGAATTATTATAATTCTAATTTCAAATTTTAATTTGATAGTAAGGTCTGCAAAATAGCCCAAACCAAAAAACTTACCGACTTGAGAGGTGACAACTAAATGGTGAGCCATATTTAAAATATAAATATAACCATAAATATATACATATTTATATAGGTAGATAGTCCTCGAGGCCCCAAAAGGTCAGGCACACAAAGCCAGGAAAATATGTTCCATTACCGCCAGCCGCCACCACAGGCTCGGTGGCACAGCCAGCCACCATTAGGTGGCTACTCTCGTCTCCCGGGCTCCCCAAGGACACCACCCTGTGAGAGCCCCATACCCATGTGTGCCTTGACCAGAAATAAACCAGCCAAAATTTTTTAAGGTGTGTCACTCCCCTCTAACTCCACCTCCCAAGACATTTTATACCAACCCCGAGGACCCTCTACCCGCCACAGATACCACATCAATTTAAAATATCAATTTTCAACTTTTTTTTTTTTTTTTAAACATACACAATCAGTTGAGGAGCACAACTTCCACATTGTAAACCAACATCACTCCCAGGGGGGAAGGCTAAATGATCTGTATAATTTAAAGTCGGAGACCGACTGAAGGTAAATCCCCTCCCTCCATCATTTTCCAGAAACTCCAAGGACTGAGGTTTTATGTAATCCCATCAGTCCAGCCCCATACTTTTTTTTTTTTTTATATATAATAATACATGCGTACATGAAGGCTTACACTACAGAGCTTCTGCTATAATAAATATAGACTAAGGCTGCATGTACTCCACTTACTACTGCCCCATCCACCTCCTAAGCAATATATACATGAGCAGATGTAGTCTTATACTACAGAGCTTCTCCAGTAATATAGACTGAGGGTGCATGTACTCCCCTCACTACTGCCCCATCCACCTATGTAATATATACATGAGCACATGTATTCTTATATTACATTGATTCTCTAGTAATATAGACTAAGGGTGCATGTACTCCCTCACTACTATCCCTGTTATATCAACTACATAACAGCAATAACCTGCATCCCTCATGGTCAGTGACTAAGATGAAGGCCACATACACTGATATACAGAGACTATGATAAGATTATAAGTGGTTGTTATAGGAAATGTCAGCTCCCAGCTTCATGTGATCTATGCTCTCTCTCCTTCCCAACCTGCTCCTCTCCCACCAGTGTGTGATACATGTGACCTCCTCATAGAGAGCACAGTAATGGTGACATTTATCCTCAGCCTTTCTCCTATCACACGTCTCCAGCTCACCAGGACTCATGATGCTGCAGTAATATGTGATGTATCAGCCATGTGCAACACCCTCGCCGATGCAATGGCGAGGGAGTGTTTGCGAATACGTCCCACCTGCATATATCCACATTACACTACATGGTCCTGATAGGACATAGGGGATATTGCAGTGGTGAATCCTGCCTGGCAAGGCAGAGGTTAAGTATTTTGTATGATGCAAGATGCTGTTGTCCAATGATATGTGTTACATCCTGTGCTCTGTAAGCTGAGATGTGATTGGAGGAGCAGCCACCACCTGACCAAAGGGAGGTAATAAAACCCCCGGCCAGGAATGTTCTGGAGGAATCCTAGAGAAGTCTCAGAACACTCAGAGAGATTCAAGTGTAGGAGAATCCTAGAGATCAGTGAGTGAGTGAGTAATCTCTGTCTAGCCCATACCAGAGCAGGAAGAGCCTAGCCCCTGCCTCTGAAGAGTGGAGCATCAGACTAGAGTTAGTGTAGTGAGGAAAAGGGGTATCATCTTACCTTTAAAGGTGATACCTGAAGCCCTACAGGACAAGCTGAAGCTTCCTACCAGGACACAGCTGCCTCCCAGCCTGCCCTCTACATCCAGGCTGGTGAACTATCTCCTGAGGCTCCCTCCAACTCACATCTCAGCACTCCATCTACCTGTTAAAGGCACGTTGCTGTGGTTCCTGCCGGTTCAAATAAAGAACTGTAAGTTGTTTTCTTCAACTTCTGTCTCCGTCTGGTCCCTGCTAATACGGCTGCCTTCATCACCGGCACCCTGTCCATCACCCAGAGACTCCCACTCGGGACATTAAGGGGTTCCGCTATAACAGCCTCTCCCTCATCATTTCTTGCCAACACCACCCTGCTGGAGACCTGCCAGGCTGTAGGACAGCCCTCCGGTTCCCCCGTACCAAGCACCGTGACAATAGCGTGCTTAGGCCGCAACCGCCAGCCACTCCGGTACCGCGGGCCCCGGCTGTCTCCAGGCCTCACCTCAAGGGCTAGGCCCCGGTGGGGGATGTTGCAAGTGGCGTCACGAACAGGATTGATACTTCTGTGCCTTATTACGGCATTAAAGACTTTCCTTTATTAAAAAAACTGTGCTGCCTAACCCTGCTGCCATTCGGGTTTAGGCCCAAGTGATTGTGTGTTTCACATTGAACTGTTATACTGCTGCCACGTGCTGTCAAGCGCCGCTCCAGCACTCAAGAGGTTAATTCCTGCAAGAACTGTGTCAGCTCTGCTACATCCGGCGCTGCTGCGCCTGAAGCATTTACCTCAGAGGCGTGTGGCGCAGCAAGTAGTTCAAGCCCGCCAAATCTTGACTGGCGGGAACTCCAGAGGCGTCATTAGGCTCCGCCCCCTGCGCGAGTGGCGCGAAGCACCGTTGGAGGAGGAGCTGGAGTGGAGCAGCCAACCACTGCTATCTACGTGTAAGGGTACCACGTCATGCTGGGTGGAGTGCAGAGTCTCCTGGCTTGTGATTGGCTCTGTTTCTGGCCTCCAAAAAGCAAAACGGCGGGAGCTGCCATTTTCTCGAGCGGGCGAAATACTCGTCCGAGCAACGAGCAGTTACGAGTACACTAATGCTCGATCGAGCATCAAGCTCGGACGAGTATGTTCGCTCATCTCTATTCTTTACTCTTTTTTTTTTTTTTTTTTTTACAGGGGTAAGGAAGGAACGGAGGATTGAACAGAAGTGTGAACTAAAGCTCATTTATCAATACCGTTCCTTCCCTTCATTCCTTAAATCCATTAAAAAAGTGGAGAGTGGATTTTTGGTGTGTCACTTGGGGATCCCATTGACATCAATGTGGATTTTATGCCGTCCATTATGTTCCGTTTAAGCAGGGATCTGTTATTCATGCGTGTTTTGGAAGGAAAAAATGATGGAGGCTGCAGGATGGGTTTGAAAATCGGATGGCATAGAGCAGTGGTTCTCAACCTTTCTAATGCTTTGACCCCACAATACAGTTCCTCATGCTGTGGTGACCCCAAACCATGCAACTCGCAGTAAAAACACTGTAAAATTGTGGCTCTGATGGCTTTAGGCGACCCCCGGTTTTGGTCGTTCGACCCCCGCTGGGGTCCCGACCCACAGGTTGAGAACCACTGGCATAGAGTTTACATTGATGTCGGTGGGATTTTGAGCTGATACGTTGGACCTCCTTGACTTTTGGATATGGGATGGACCCTCACGTCGCCATAACAGCTCAAAAGAAAAGGGGAACACTGTGTCGGGTATAAATAAACACAAAACACTTCATTGTATGGTGTCAAATAGGCCACAGCTTTATTTAAATCACAAGACTAAAACAGTTAAAGGAGGAGTTGGGTGAATTGCTAGGAATGGGATTCACCTATACTGTGAGATCCCCAGCTGCCTGACATACAGCCCACCGGCCAGGCAGCAATAAAGGGGCGGCACGCTCTGGCTTGCCATTCTAGCAGAGCCAGTCCACTTTAAGGGCACCAATGACCCTTGTGAAGATCCTCACTCCTGTGCTTCACCACCGTGCCCGCCCCTGGATGACATTACCATTAAGACATCCTTCAGGCTGGCCACTTCCAAAGCTCAGCCTGTTCACCACCATGCGGTTTAACATCCTCTATGAGTTAAAATTAAGTCCACCTGCAACTTCCACCCAACTCCTCCACCGCCACAGAAGAGGCCGTTTGACACCTCAAATGGACTCGACCCCCCACAAAGCCAATAAACTCTAGTTCTCAGAGATGTTTTTGCAAAACTAGTGAGGAAATGTCCAAGTAAAATAGTACAGCCCAACTCTACAAAATGTAACCGACTATATAGTAATGACAACAATAATAATCTACTTAAAAACAGTGAAGCAGGCAATCATGTAACCATGATTCCAATAAACACATGGGGGCTAACATACCCTCTCCTATTAAAATACAAAAATACTGCACCTCTGCCTAGCTAATGGTTCTGTACAGCCAAGACCAGTAGTTATGATTCATCAACACCAGGATCCAAATAAGTCCAATATATACCCTTAATATAGATCAGAAGACAATAAGAGAATAGATGGGGGGGGGATTTGTGTGTTTTTCGATCTCTTGCTGCAGTTTCTGACCAGACTTCCTTCTTCTAATATAAATTGTTGTGCAGGCCAACAGTTCAAGTTGAAAATTAGGTTTTTGACCAGGATCAGCACCTCCTTGGTGCTGCCCGCTCTTCCTGTTGGCATTATTCATTGCGCCTGCATCAGTTTCCAAGGACATCTGAGAAAGGCACCATTCCTCCGGCCGCAAGTCACCTAGCTCAGAGGACCCAATTTATTCTGCACCATTCCTCCAGCCGCAAGACACCAAGCTCAGAGGACCCAATTTATTCTGCACCATTCCTCCAGCCGCAAGACACCAAGCTCAGAGGACCCAATTTATTCTGCAAGCATGTGACATGCAGGGATATATTAACAGGATCTGTAGAAACCGAGGGCCATACCCGTGATGGCTACCCTTCCACTCCAGGAGGCCATGCCCGTGATGGCTACCCTTCCACTCCAAGAGGCCATGCCCGTGATGGCTACCCTTCCACTCCAGGGGGCCATACCCGTGATGGCTACCCCTACGCTCCAGGGGGCCATACCCGTGATGGCTACCCCTACGCTCCAGGGGGCCATACCCATGATGGCTACTCCTCCACTCCAGGAGGCCATACCCGTGATGGCTACTCCTCCACTACAGGAGGCCATACCCGTGATGGCTACTCCTCCACTCCAGGAGTCCATACCCGTGATGGCTACTCCTCCACTCCAGGAGGCCATACCCGTGATGGCTACTCCTCCACTCCAGGAGGCCATACCCGTGATGGCTACTCCTCCACTCCAGAAGGCCATACCCGCGATGGCTACTCCTCCACTCCAGGAGGCCATACCCGCGATGGCTACTCCTCCACTCCAGGAGGCCATACCCGCGATGGCTACTCCTCCACTCCAGGAGGCCATACCCGTGATGGCTACTCCTCCACTCCAGGAGGCCATACCCATGATGGCTACTCCTCCACTCCAGGAGGCCATACCCATGATGGCTACTCCTCCACTCCAGGAGGCCATACCCATGATGGCTACTCCTCCACTGCACGGGGCCATACCCGTGATGGCTACCCCCAGGGAGGGGGGGGACATGATTTTTTTTTTATTTTTAATTATATAAATATTTTCAGTATGTCTGTAGTATATATCAAAATCTTACTCCTTTCTAAGCCTCAAATATTTTCAGTATGTCTGTAGTATATATCAAAATCTTACTCCTTTCTAAGTCTCTCCCAGTATATCAGTAAAGCAAAACACAAGAATGACCTTTCAAATTGATTGAACCAAATCGCAAAATGCATCAGAGGCCGCACTTTAAATGTGTTTTGCTAGATTACAGGCTATTACCATTAATGAGCAAAGTTTTAGAACCTAATGTAATAATAGTATATATTAAGCCTGCTGGTCTGAATACAGACAGCCAATGCCCACCTGTTCATATATACCCAACAGCCATAAGAGACATTTGTTTCCGTAACTGTGTTCAACTTATAACCCGTATCTGGGCCGACTAGATAGTGAGCCCCACGGGACAGGGACCCATTTGGCAAGCTCTGTGCGCTTTATATAAAGAATTATTATAATTCTAATTTCAAATTTTAATTTGATAGTAAGGTCTGCAAAATAGCCCAAACCAAAAAACTTACCGACTTGAGAGGTGACAACTAAATGGTGAGCCATATTTAAAATATAAATATAACCATAAATATATACATATTTATATAGGTAGATAGTCCTCGAGGCCCCAAAAGGTCAGGCACACAAAGCCAGGAAAATATGTTCCATTACCGCCAGCCGCCACCACAGGCTCGGTGGCACAGCCAGCCACCATTAGGTGGCTACTCTCGTCTCCCGGGCTCCCCAAGGACACCACCCTGTGAGAGCCCCATACCCATGTGTGCCTTGACCAGAAATAAACCAGCCAAAATTTTTTAAGGTGTGTCACTCCCCTCTAACTCCACCTCCCAAGACATTTTATACCAACCCCGAGGACCCTCTACCCGCCACAGATACCACATCAATTTAAAATATCAATTTTCAACTTTTTTTTTTTTTTTTTTTTAAACATACACAATCAGTTGAGGAGCACAACTTCCACATTGTAAACCAACATCACTCCCAGGGGGGAAGGCTAAATGATCTGTATAATTTAAAGTCGGAGACCGACTGAAGGTAAATCCCCTCCCTCCATCATTTTCCAGAAACTCCAAGGACTGAGGTTTTATGTAATCCCATCAGTCCAGCCCCATACTTTTTTTTTTTTTATATATAATAATACATGCGTACATGAAGGCTTACACTACAGAGCTTCTGCTATAATAAATATAGACTAAGGCTGCATGTACTCCACTTACTACTGCCCCATCCACCTCCTAAGCAATATATACATGAGCAGATGTAGTCTTATACTACAGAGCTTCTCCAGTAATATAGACTGAGGGTGCATGTACTCCCCTCACTACTGCCCCATCCACCTATGTAATATATACATGAGCACATGTATTCTTATATTACATTGATTCTCTAGTAATATAGACTAAGGGTGCATGTACTCCCTCACTACTATCCCTGTTATATCAACTACATAACAGCAATAACCTGCATCCCTCATGGTCAGTGACTAAGATGAAGGCCACATACACTGATATACAGAGACTATGATAAGATTATAAGTGGTTGTTATAGGAAATGTCAGCTCCCAGCTTCATGTGATCTATGCTCTCTCTCCTTCCCAACCTGCTCCTCTCCCACCAGTGTGTGATACATGTGACCTCCTCATAGAGAGCACAGTAATGGTGACATTTATCCTCAGCCTTTCTCCTATCACACGTCTCCAGCTCACCAGGACTCATGATGCTGCAGTAATATGTGATGTATCAGCCATGTGCAACACCCTCGCCGATGCAATGGCGAGGGAGTGTTTGCGAATACGTCCCACCTGCATATATCCACATTACACTACATGGTCCTGATAGGACATAGGGGATATTGCAGTGGTGAATCCTGCCTGGCAAGGCAGAGGTTAAGTATTTTGTATGATGCAAGATGCTGTTGTCCAATGATATGTGTTACATCCTGTGCTCTGTAAGCTGAGATGTGATTGGAGGAGCAGCCACCACCTGACCAAAGGGAGGTAATAAAACCCCCGGCCAGGAATGTTCTGGAGGAATCCTAGAGAAGTCTCAGAACACTCAGAGAGATTCAAGTGTAGGAGAATCCTAGAGATCAGTGAGTGAGTGAGTAATCTCTGTCTAGCCCATACCAGAGCAGGAAGAGCCTAGCCCCTGCCTCTGAAGAGTGGAGCATCAGACTAGAGTTAGTGTAGTGAGGAAAAGGGGTATCATCTTACCTTTAAAGGTGATACCTGAAGCCCTACAGGACAAGCTGAAGCTTCCTACCAGGACACAGCTGCCTCCCATCCTGCCCTCTACATCCAGGCTGGTGAACTATCTCCTGAGGCTCCCTCCAACTCACATCTCAGCACTCCATCTACCTGTTAAAGGCACGTTGCTGCGGTTCCTGCCGGTTCAAATAAAGAACTGTAAGTTGTTTTCTTCAACTTCTGTCTCCGTCTGGTCCCTGCTAATACGGCTGCCTTCATCACCGGCACCCTGTCCATCACCCAGAGACTCCCACTCGGGACATTAAGGGGTTCCGCTATAACAGCCTCTCCCTCATCATTTCTTGCCAACACCACCCTGCTGGAGACCTGCCAGGCTGTAGGACAGCCCTCCGGTTCCCCCGTACCAAGCACCGTGACAATAGCGTGCTTAGGCCGCAACCGCCAGCCACTCCGGTACCGCGGGCCCCGGCTGTCTCCAGGCCTCACCTCAAGGGCTAGGCCCCGGTGGGGGATGTTGCAAGTGGCGTCACGAACAGGATTGATACTTCTGTGCCTTATTACGGCATTAAAGACTTTCCTTTATTAAAAAAACTGTGCTGCCTAACCCTGCTGCCATTCGGGTTTAGGCCCAAGTGATTGTGTGTTTCACATTGAACTGTTATACTGCTGCCATGTGCTGTCAAGCGCCGCTCCAGCACTCAAGAGGTTAATTCCTGCAAGAACTGTGTCAGCTCTGCTACATCCGGCGCTGCTGCGCCTGAAGCATTTACCTCAGAGGCGTGTGGCGCAGCAAGTAGTTCAAGCCCGCCAAATCTTGACTGGCGGGAACTCCAGAGGCGTCATTAGGCTCCGCCCCCTGCGCGAGTGGCGCGAAGCACCGTTGGAGGAGGAGCTGGAGCGTGTGCGGCCGGCAACGAAGAGGGTTAATCGGCCATCTTGGATTTCGGCGCAGCCCGCGCCTGAAGCCTGCCAGCAGTGTGCGCCTCTTCGGGAGTTCCGGCGCACGTGTCCTGCGACTGGAGAACACCGCGGAGCATCACTGAGCCCTGCTGCCTGCCGGACATCGGGAACGGAGACCTTCGTGTACCGGAGCTGTCCTGTCACCGTGGCTGATCCTGAGTGAGTACCGCTGGGGAAGTTAAAGGGGGGTAGAGATTGTTTCCGACGCTAGGTTATTGGCTCACCTCCCAGGGAATAGTGACTGTGTCTTAAAGTGCCCACGTCCCATTCTAGCCATCGCCCATAGCAACGGACATTGTGTAACCCTACAGACTTCCCTCAGCTAGGCCAGTCATGTCCGCCCAGGACGAAGATACGGGACTGGAGCAAGTCCCGTCCCCTGGTCCCTCCTCAGGGTACCGGAGCATGTTAAGTCCTCCAGAGAGTCCCTTCAGCCCTGCTACAGCTAGTGTCCCAGGGACTCCCACCATGATGCCTCTGACTATGCCCTACTATCTGGGGGCCCCCTGGTTACCCTACTACGAGGGAGAATCACATACTCTCCCTGAATTCAGGGACAAGTTGTTAGCCACCTTCGCCTTGCTCCCGTTCACAGAGGAACAGAAAGTGGGCATCCTCATCGGGCAGTTGAAAGGACCCGCTCTCCGGGAAGTCAAGTCTTGGCCCCGAGAGCAGTGTCAGAATGTGGTCCAAATTCTTGATAGGCTACGCAACACCTTTGAAAAGTGTACTGTCTCCGAGTTGAAGCAGAAATTCTTCGGGAAAAGACAGAAGCCCCAAGAGTCCCTCCGGGACTTTGCCCTCTCCCTACAGGAGACATGGAAGGCCATCACCTGCCTTGAGCCCAAAGACGCTGAAACCTCTGATCAAACCTTAAGGGAACAATTTATTAACGGACTTGTTGATAGAAATCAAAGGTGTCAACTAAAGATCATCTCTTCTCAACATGCCCAGGCCTCGTTCCTTGAGTTTAAGGAAATTGCCATTGACATATTAGGAGACCGACCACCTATTGGACCGCAGAAAGAGCCTGAATCCGTGGAAATGGAAGAATCTGCTCTCGCTTGCCATCCCACGCAGTCAGCATCACCTACTCCGGCGGCTCTGGAAGCTACTGGCATATCGGTCCCTAATCTGGCGGACACCCTGCATCAAATCCTCGATCAGTTGACCCAGTTGGAAGTAACTGTCTCCGCTATGAGGAGGAAACCTCCAGAGAACCCGGTACGGTCAGCTACTCCTCGTGAATCTCCGACTAAACAGCGCCCAAAGGAAGCGAAGTCGTTAAGCACCCGGAGTCAGAAGAAACCCCGCCAGCGGTGCAGCTACTGCCATAAGTATGGGCATGAAGAGAATGATTGTCGTCAGTTAAACGACAAACCCTTGGAGCTAAGGGACGACCTCCAAGGGAAGAACTTGTAAGTCCCCGAGATGCCAACTGGATGCCCAGGTTCGTGGGGACTCGCCCCATGGTTCATGTAACCATCAATGGAGTTACCCTACCGGCCTTAATTGATACCGGCTCTCAAGTGACCACCCTCCAGAGTGCTGCCTTCGAGAAATGCCGAGGAGGAGCATCCTTAGTCCAGCCTCCAAAGGCTTACTTGAACATTATTGCTACGAACGGAAAACCTGTACCTATCCGCGGCTACTGGGAGCCCACGCTAACCATTGGAGATACTGAGTTAACCAGACAGGGCGTAGTGGTGACCCGAGTGCCCGAAAACGGTAACTTCTCCCTGGTACTGGCTACCAATGTCCTCCGCAACTGCTACCCTGAAGTGCTGAAGGCTCTCCACGACTCCCTGCCAACAGTGCCCAACGGTTCCCGGAAGGTAATTCAGGAGACTATGCAGGTTCTCGCGGCGCAACAGAAGTTTGCTGGCCCTAATGGAGAAATCTGCAGAGCCCGGATCAAGGATCCACAACCTGTCCGCCTTCAACCTGGGACTGAGACGTTAGTATGGTGTCGAGCCTGCATGGGCGTCCAAGGTCAAGACTACCAGGCGATAGTAGAACCTCTACCAGCTGATGAAGACCTGCCCATTCTAGCCGCCAGGAGCCTAGTCACTGTATCCTGAGGACAAGTACCCATTCGACTACTAAATGTGGGAGACTCCCCAGTGGATCTGAGAAAGTACCAAGCCGTAGCCACTCTCTTCAGTGTCCATCCTGAAGACTTGGTGGAAACCTCTCTGTCTGCCTCCCAACAGTTGGAAGTGAAGCAAGGTGCTGAAGATGAGCCTGCCGAGCAATCCTGGTGGCTTGAGCTCAATATTGGAGATGACGATTTTACTCCGGCAGACCAAGTACAAGGTGTCCTGGATGTCGTTATGAAGCACCACCGGGCCTTCAGCAAACACCCACTGGATTTTGGGCAGACTACTCTGATCCAACACACCATCCCTACTGGCTCTCATCCTCCTATCAAGGAACGATACCGGCCCATACCTCCAGCCCGCTACCAAGAGGTGAAAAAGCTGGTACAAGAGATGAAGACAACCAACGTTATCCGGGAGAGTCACAGCCCATGGGCTGCCCCGCTGGTCCTTGTGAAGAAGAAGGATGGAACCCTTCGATTCTGTGTTGACTATAGGAAGATCAACAATATCATCCACAAGGACGCCTATCCTCTGCCTCGAATCGAGGAGTCCCTCGCAGTCCTACGGTCAGCTGCCTACTTCTCTACCCTGGACCTGACCAGTGGCTACTGGCAAGTGGCCATGGCACCAGAAGACAGAGAGAAGATGGCTTTCACCACCCCAATGGGCCTGTTCGAGTTCAACAACATGCCGTTCGGGCTATGCAATGCCCCAGGCACATTTCAACGGCTGATGGAGAGATGTTTGGGTCATCGCAACTTTGAGACCGTCCTGCTATATTTGGACGACATCATCATCTACTCCAAGACTTATGAAGACCACCTCCACCATCTGGCTGAAGTCTTCCAAATCCTGACCCAACATGGGTTGAAGGTCAAGCCATCCAAGTGCCACCTGCTACAACCTAGCGTCAAGTACCTGGGACATGTGGTGAGCGCTCATGGAATTGAGCCAGATCCAGAGAAGATTGCAGCTGTCTACGACTGGCCTACCCCATCAACCGTACGGGACATCAAAAGCTTCCTGGGATTTGCCAGTTATTACAGGCGTTTCATCCCGAAGTTTGCCCAGCTGGCGGCTCCCTTGCAAGAGCTTCTAAGGGGCCTGCCAAAAGAGAGCCAACGTTCCCGAGTAGCCATTGAGTGGACGGCCGAACGAGAAGCTGCCTTCCAGATGCTCAAGCAACGGTTGACTGAGCCCCCGGTGTTGGGATATCCAGACTATAGTCTGCCTTTCACCCTATACACTGATGCCAGCAAGCAAGGTCTAGGGGCGGTATTATCCCAGCTCCAAAACGGAACTGAAAGGGTCATAGCCTACGCCAGCCGTTCCCTCCGAGAACCGGAGCAAAACGACCAGAACTATAGTTCCTTCAAGTTGGAGTTTCTGGCGTTAGTCTGTGCTGTGACCGAAAAGTTCAAGGACTACCTGGCTGCATCATTCTTCACTGTCTTCACAGACAATAATCCCTTGGCACATCTGAACACCGCTCGTCTTGGAGCACTGGAACAACGGTGGGCCTCCAGACTTGCCAATTTCAACTTTACCATCAAGTACCGGGCTGGTAAGACCAATGACAACGCCGACGCTCTGTCCCGTCTCCCTGACCAGTGGGAGGGACCCTCCACGGATGCTCAGTGGGAAGATGTCGAGATGCCAGCATTCTATGCCCGGTTTGTGCGTCAAGATGCCCAGAGAGTTTACTCCCTACCGACAGAGGCAGCGCCAGCTACTCCTCAAGAAGAGTCAGAGCCTCCTGCGGAAAAGGACCTCTGGATGAGTCTTCAGGCTGATAGCCGTGCCATAGGAGAAGTAATGGACTATCTCTCTAGTGGGCGAGTGCCCGAAAGAATCCGGCGCAGAAGAGCTGATGGAGAACTGTCTCAATTGTGGCGCCAGAGAAAGACTCTGAGCATGCACCAGGGTCTGCTAAAGAGAAGAACTCTGGACCCTATCACTTATGACCGGCTATACCAGGTTGTGATTCCCAGGAGGGACGCCAAGATAGTACTGGAAATGTACCATGACCAGTCTGGATACTTTGGCGCTCAGAAGACTGAAGCCACCCTCCGAAGGCGATTCTTCTGGGTCAACATGAAGTCCGACATTGAAGCCTGGTGTCGAGAATGCCCAGCCTGCGCCATCGCTCGAGGAGAGCGACACAATCAAAGGGCCCCTCTACGTCCCATTGTGAGCCAACGGCCCTTGGAGATCCTGGCATTGGACCACGTGAAGTTGGAGCCCAGCAGATCCGGTCACAGTTATGCTCTTACGATCATCGACCACTATACCAAATTTGTGGTTGCAGTACCCGTCAGAGATCTGTCTGCAAGGACCACCGCAGCGGCCCTGTGGAAGAGCTTCATCCTCCCCTATGGCTGTCCGGACCAGATCCTTACAGACCAAGGAACAGCATTTGAGTCCCAAGTCTTCCAAGAGCTGTGCACTCTATATGGCTGCAAGAAGCTGAGGACCACAGCCTATCATCCCCAAGGCAACGGGCTTTGTGAAAAGATGAATCAGACTCTAATCAATATGCTGAGGACTCTGACCCCTGCAAAAAGGGCTGACTGGCCAAAACTATTGCCCGAATTAGTGTACCTGTACAACAATACCACTCATTGCTCCACAGGATACACCCCGTATTATCTGATGTTCGGGAGACACGGCCATCTCCCTGCTGATATGACCTGGGACATGGAGTCCCCTGATTCCCAGTCTTTACTCCCCCAGACTGACTGGGTTCACGAACACCAGAGGCGCCTGGCGGATGCCAGAGAAGTTGTGGACCTGCGGTTGGAAGAGGCCCGGGAGAAACAAAAAAGGGACTTCGATCCTAATGCCTGTGCTGAGCCTTTTGCCCCAGGAGATCGAGTGTGGCTGCGCAACAACCATCCTACCAGTAAGCTAGATGGGCGTTGGGAGCGTGAGCCATACCTAGTTAGGGACAGTCTCTCCCCTGAAGTCTACGAGATTTCAAGAGGAGACCGTCCACTACTCCGGGTACATGGGAACCGGCTGAAGAGATGTCTTCGTCCTTTTGCCCCTATGTCCACACCTCTCACCTCGACCCCCAACTTACAGACCTCCTTGTGTTCGCCTACCCCCAGTTTCTTGGAACTTGTGACTGTGCCTCAATTCTGTTTTGTTTCCACTCCAGTAAGAGGTACCTCGGAGAGACCATCATCCCCACCGCAGTCTCCAATACTGCTGCCTGTGGAGGATGATCCGGCTCCAGTGTCTGCAACCCCTGAAGCATCAGAGGCAGCTGAGACTCCGACTCCAGCGCCTGACTCAGAGGAGGACGATGAGGAGGTTGTTATCTTCTCCAGGCCGGAACTGCGGAGGTCTCAAAGGGAGACAAAAGGTAAAGCTCCTGCGTACCTGCAGGAGTATCAGCTGGTGTCACACAGAAGGAGGAGGCAGGTACGTTTTTCTGACACCGAAGTACTTACCACCGAAGAAGATGCAGAGTAACCCCTGAAGGGCTGTAGCCCACTTCAGGTACTGCACTGTGTACATATTGTATATTTCTGTCCTTTCCCCAAAGAGCCAGAAACTGTCCTGAGACTCTTACCCTTATTTATCTCAGTCAAGAGATTATACACTGCCCTGTGCTATGATAGCACCCCTTCCTCTGCCGCAGCAGAGATTTCTTCAAAGGACTCTGTCCCTCTACGCAAAGAGGAGACCCTTTGTTTCTTCAGTGCACTTTTCCCCCACATCAAGGGCTGTACCCAGAAGATGGACTTTGTCACTAGAGACCTTCTGTGAGACTTTTGCCAGATACTACCAGGAAAAGTTGCTACTTTATTTATTATCATTTTGCACTTAATGCCTCCCTTCTAGGTATGGACATTATGCTTGCACTTTTTATGCCTTTTCCTTTTCAGGTAAAGAGACATTTTCTATCTTGCTACCCTGAGTAGCCTATCTACCTCTGTAACGTTTGTAACGTTTCAAGATGTGTACCCATTGGGCTCCTAAGCCAATGTGAATTGATCTTAACCTGTTTGCACACTGTCATATATGCCAGTAGTCTGCATTAACCCTTTCATAGGCTTTTCAGGTTGTAGTGTGGCTGTGTCGCACCGTCTTTCTATGTAAAACACTGACCGCTACCTGATCCCTCAAACCGAGGTTTGCACATGGGGGTAGTCCGTAAACTGCGGGTCTTTAGGGGACCGGGGGTGTTACACAGTTAGCACCTGGATGCCACTCATACATGGGTAAGGATGCCAGTCAGGAGGTACTCGTGTCACATATGCCAATGTAATGCATATACACACACTATATAATTGCCGCCAGGGAAGAAGCGTTGATATAACAAATATACAGGCCTTGGTGCAAGGAGTGGATTACAGGACATGACACCACACCTTTCCTACTGTACAGTTCGGTTTAATGGCGTCAGCGACCAACTGTCATACAGCTATATGTTTTTTGTCTCAGTCCGACACCAACCCAGGTGCCTGTCTCCAGGACCATGGGCGGTTTGTTCCTACACCTCACATAGCCTGCACTTCCTAGAAGTGCCTTTAGCCCCCTCCGTGCCCCAAACCATCTGTAGTCGAGCCGAGGGCGGCTCTTTCAATTGCCCCCGGGGTATGCAACACCCTCGCCGATGCAATGGCGAGGGAGTGTTTGCGAATACGTCCCACCTGCATATATCCACATTACACTTCATGGTCCTGATAGGACATAGGGGATATTGCAGTGGTGAATCCTGCCTGGCAAGGCAGAGGTTAAGTATTTTGTATGATGCAAGATGCTGTTGTCCAATGATATGTGTTACATCCTGTGCTCTGTAAGCTGAGATGTGATTGGAGGAGCAGCCACCACCTGACCAAAGGGAGGTAATAAAACCCCCAGCCAGGAATGTTCTGGAGGAATCCTAGAGAAGTCTCAGAACACTCAGAGAGATTCAAGTGTAGGAGAATCCTAGAGATCAGTGAGTGAGTGAGTAATCTCTGTCTAGCCCATACCAGAGCAGGAAGAGCCTAGCCCCTGCCTCTGAAGAGTGGAGCATCAGACTAGAGTTAGTGTAGTGAGGAAAAGGGGTATCATCTTACCTTTAAAGGTGATACCTGAAGCCCTACAGGACAAGCTGAAGCTTCCTACCAGGACACAGCTGCCTCCCATCCTGCCCTCTACATCCAGGCTGGTGAACTATCTCCTGAGGCTCCCTCCAACTCACATCTCAGCACTCCATCTACCTGTTAAAGGCACGTTGCTGCGGTTCCTGCCGGTTCAAATAAAGAACTGTAAGTTGTTTTCTTCAACTTCTGTCTCCGTCTGGTCCCTGCTAATACGGCTGCCTTCATCACCGGCACCCTGTCCATCACCCAGAGACTCCCACTCGGGACATTAAGGGGTTGCCCCAGGGAGATCCGCTATAACAGCCTCTCCCTCATCATTTCTTGCCAACACCACCTTGCTGGAGACCTGCCAGGCTGTAGGACAGCCCTCCAGTTCCCCCGTACCAAGCACCGTGACAATAGCGTGCTTAGGCCGCAACCGCCAGCCACTCCGGTACCGCGGGCCCCGGCTGTCTCCAGGCCTCACCTCAAGGGCTAGGGCCCGGTGGGGGATGTTGCACATGTCTGCTGTAATATCTGATGTATCAGCCATGGCTGCTGTAAGAGCACATATGAGCTGCAGAAAGCTGTGTGAGGTAATAAACATCCCATAGAGATCCCTGTGTGAAGCAGATACCTGCACAGCCATGTCTGCACTATGTGAGGTAACTGGGAACAGGTCTCCCCTGCAGCATGTTCACATAATATTATAAAATATTTCTCCCCAGTAACATTAAGCAGCCATATCCACAGTGTATGAGGTAATAAGCTGACATACAGTCATGTCTGCCATATATAAGTGTCACGGGTGCTCCCGCGATCGCTGTCTTGGATCGCGGGCGCACCCATGTTCCTGCTGCTGCCCCCAGTCCCGGGTCCCGCTCACCTTCCCTGGCTCCCGCGATGTCCTCCCTGGCTCCCGCAGCTCGGCGCGCGTGTCCCCGTCTCCTAGGGCGCGCGCGCGCGCCGTCACTCTTAGATTTAAAGGGCCAGTGCGCCAATAATTGGCGCTGGCCTGCTATAAGTTTCTTCCCCTTCCTGTGACCCTTGCCGGATCTTTGTGCCTCATAGCCTTAGAGAAAGCTTCCAAGCGAGTATTCCTGTGTTTTCCTGTGTTTTCCTGTGTTTTCCTGCGTTCCTGTGTGTCTCCGCTCCCAAGTCCTGTGTTTCCCGTGTTCCTCCGTGTTGCTGTGTTCCTGTGCCTGTGTTCCCGTCCCCTTCTGCCTGGACCTCCTGTTGCTGACCCCGGACTTGGACCTGACGTTGCATCTCTGCCGCCTGCCCTGACCCTGTGCCTGGACCTGTCTACGAGATTGTCATCCGCTAAGGTACCTCGACCTCGGCTGCCACCGTGGGCTAGTCACACCTGGGAACGACCTAGTGGTATCCTGCCGCAGCAAGTCCAACCCGCTTTGTGGCGGGCCCTGGTGAATACCAGGTGCCGCTAGGCTCCGGTTCCGGGTGTTGCCTAGTTACATCTCCCGCGGTGGTCCAGAGGATCCACTGATCCTGACAGTAAGATCCGGCCATGGATCCCGCCGAGGTTCCGCTTCCTACTCGTCCCAACTTTGCCGCCATTGTGGTCCAGCAATCCCGGGAGATTGCCGCTCAGCGTGAACAGCTGGATCAATTCACCACCATGCTGCAACAGCTGCTAGCCACCCAGCAACAGCAACAGGCTCCTGTGCCCGCTCCAGCGACCCCTGCCGTTCCGGTCTGTCCTCCTGCCGCTGAACCCCGACTTCGGCTGTCTATGCTCAGCAAGTTTGACGGAGACCCCAAGGATTGCCGGGGCTTTATAACTCAGTGCTCATGCCTTCGCAATTTGTCTCGGAGCGGTCTAAGGTGGCATTCTTCGTCAGTCTCCTCTCCGGGAAAGCTCTGGCCTGGGCTACCCCTCTTTGGGATAGAGGCGACCCAGTCACGACTACTCTCTCCGCTTTTCTGGCAGAGTTCCGGGCCGTATTTGAGGAACCTGCACGGGCCTCTTCTGCCGAGACTGCTTTACTGAACCTGCGCCAAGGCAGCTCGTCTGTGGGAGAGTATGCGGTTCAGTTCCGCACCCTGGCCTCTGAACTTGCCTGGAACGATGTAGCCCTCATCGCTACCTTTAAGAAGGGACGCTCTGGCTGCTCGGGACCTGCCGTCAACTCTGAGTGGTCTTATCACTCTGGCCACTCGGATTGATGTTCGGTTCAAGGAACGCGCCGAGGAACTCCGCACTGAGCACCCTCAAACCCAGGTAAGACGTTTTCCTCGCCTGGCTCCTGCCTTTCAAAGACCTCTCCAGCCTTCGCCTGAATTGTCTGCTGAGGAACCTATGCAGGTGGACAGAATTCGGCTCTCCCTACAGGAGCGTTCAAGACGACGACAGGAGAACCTCTGTCTGTACTGTGCCAGCCCAGAGCACTTCATCAGTTCCTGTCCTGTCCGTCCTCAACGTCCGGGAAACGCCAGCACCTAGGCTTCTTGGGAGAGGCGTCTCTAGGTGTAAGTACAGCTTCTCCACGTCTGACTCTTCCCGTGCTCCTCAGCGCTGGCACCGGTACCCAGATCCAGGTTTCTTCCTGGATTCTGGCTCTACAGCGAACTTTGTGGATGCAGCCTTGGTCTCTCAGCATCACTTCCCGGTGGTTCGTCTCGAGAAGCCATTGTCCATTGCCTCGGTCAATGGTCAGATTCTCTCCGTGCCCATCTGGTTTCGCACGGAACCCCTGCTTCTGCAAGTTGCCCTACATCAAGAGAGACTTTCTTTTTTTGTGCTGCCCCAAAGCACATCTGCTCTACTGCTAGGCCTTCCTTGGCTGCAGCTTCATGCCCCTGTTCTGGACTGGTCTTCTGGAGAGATTCTCCGTTGGGGTCCGGATTGTTCCTCACATTGCATGCGGGTCCTTCATCCACTGCCTGTCAGGACTTCTACGTTGTCTCACAAATCCCAGCAGAGACTTCCCGATCCGTATATGGACTTCGCAGATGTGTTTTCCAAAAGACAAGCTGAGACGCTTCCTCCACATCGTTCCTATGATTGCCCTGTGGATCTCCTTCCGGGTGCTACTCTCCCCAGAGGTAGGGTCTATCCGCTTTCTGTTCCTGAGATGGCTGCTATGTCTGAATACATCAAGGAGAATCTTAAGAGGGGTTTCATACGCAAGTCCTCCTCTCCGGCTGGTGCAGGATTCTTCTTTGTCACCAAGAAAGACGGCTCCTTACGTCCCTGTATAGACTATCGTGGGCTTAATAAGATTACGGTTAAAAAACGATACCCCTTGCCGTTGATCACGGAACTCTTTGATCGCCTGCGCGGCGCCAAGGTGTTCTCCAAACTGGATCTTCGGGGTGCTTACAATCTCATCCGGATCCGCAAAGGTGACGAGTGGAAGACGGCGTTTAATACCCGGGATGGGCATTTTGAATATTTAGTAATGCCCTTTGGACTGTGTAATGCCCCTGCTGTCTTTCAAGAATTTGTTAATGACATTTTCCGGGATCTCCTCTATACATGTGTTGTGGTCTACCTGGATGACATCCTGGTGTACTCTCCGGACCTTGAATCCCACCAGAGACACGTACGCCAAGTTCTTGATCGACTTCGTGCCAACCATCTCTACGCCAAACTGGAGAAATGCCAGTTTCACCAGCACAGTCTTCCATTTCTTGGTTATATAATTTCCGACAAAGGCCTCCAGATGGATCCCGCAAAACTGTCTGCAGTTCTTCAGTGGCCTCGCCCAGAGGGCCTCCGAGCCATACAGAGGTTCCTGGGGTTTGCAAATTATTATGGACAGTTTATTCCCCATTTTTCCACTGTGGTGTCTCCCATCGTGGCCCTCACTAAGAAGGGTGCCAATCCACGTTCCTGGTCTCCTACAGCTGAAGAGGCCTTCTCCAAGTTAAAGTCCGCTTTTGCCTCAGCTCCAGTACTCTCTAGGCCTGATGCCGACAAACCTTTCTTTCTTGAGGTGGATGCGTCCTCCGTGGGAGCTGGAGCGGTCCTCACCCAAAAAGGGCCCAGGGGCCGAACTTCCACTTGCGGCTTCTTTTCAAAAACATTTTCCCCAGCTGAAAGAAATTATTCGATTGGTGACCGAGAGCTCTTGGCCATTAAACTTGCTCTGGAGGAATGGCGGTATCTTCTGGAGGGTGCTCTTCATCCTGTATGTGTGTACCACAAGAACTTGTTATACCTCCAGTCAGCCCAGCGCTTGAATCCCAGGCAAGCCCGGTGGTCATTGTTCTTTTCCCGTTTCAACCTGCTAATCCATTTTCGTCCGGCTGACAAGAACGTCAAGGCTGATGCTCTATCCCGTGCCTCTGATGTGACTGGAGAGGAACCAGCTCCTCGGCAAATAATTTCTCCGGACCAGCTTGTTGTTGCAGCTCCTGTTGATCTTCGCCAGCTACCTCCTGGCAAGACATATGTTAGACCTGCTCTTCGGAAGAGGATTTTGTCTTGGGGACATTCTTCCCGTGTGGCTGGGCACCCTGGGGTGCAACGCACCGTGGCCCTCATCTCCCGCTACTACTGGTGGCCTGACCTGGTCAAAGATGTTCGGGAGTTTGTGGGATCCTGCTCCTCCTGTGCCCGCAACAAAGCCTCTCGTCTCAAGCCAGCTGGACTGTTATTACCGTTGCCGATACCCAGTCGCCCGTGGTCCCACGTGGCAATGGATTTTGTCACTGATCTGCCTGTCTCCTCGGGCTGTACTGTCATCTGGGTGGTGACGGACCGGTTTTCGAAGATATCACATTTTGTTCCTCTTCCAGGTCTTCCGTCTTCTCCACAGCTTGCCAGCCTTTTCTTCAGACATATCTTCCGGCTGCATGGTCTTCCGCTGCACATCGTGTCCGATCGTGGAGTCCAGTTTGTGTCTAAATTCTGGCGTTCCTTGTGTAACCAACTGCAGGTCAACCTTGACTTTTCTTCTGCCTACCACCCTCAGTCTAATGGTCAAGTGGAGAGGGTGAACCAGACTTTGGGCTGCTATCTCCGTCACTTCATCTCAGCCCGTCAGGACAACTGGGCTGACCTCCTACCCTGGGCTGAGTTCTCATATAATTCCTTGGACTCTGGGTCTACTGGCTTGTCTCCATTCTTCGTGGTCTATGGACGTATTCCTCGCCCTCCTCTTCCGCTGTCTACTCCCTCTGATGTCCCTGCGGTTGAGGATCTGCTGTTGGACCTCAACTCTATTTGGAACCAGACCCGCCAGTCTCTTCTGCGAGCTACAGACCGTATCAAGACCCAGGCTGATAAGAGGCGTCGGGCTCCTCCCGTCTTTTCTCCTGGTGAAAAAGTATGGTTATCTTCCAGATACGTCCGACTCAAGATACCTAGCTACAAGCTCGGTCCCCGGTTCCTTGGTCCTTTCGAGGTAATCAAGCGCATCAATCAAGTGGCCTACAAACTCCGCCTTCCTCCTTCTATGCGCATACCGAACTCCTTCCATGTCTCCCTCCTGAAACCTGTCATCCTGAACCGTTTCTCCCAACAATCCCCTCCTCCTGCTCCTGAGGCGGATTCCCCGGACGTCTATGAGGTTAAGGAAGTTCTGGACATGAAGTTCGTGAGGGGTAAGCGGTTCTTTCTTGTAGACTGGAGGGGGTTCGGTCCTGAGGAGAGATCCTGGGAGCCCAAAGAGAACATTTTGGATCGGACTCTCCTCCAGAGGTTTATTGGCCGCAAGAAGAAGAGGGGGAGGCTGAAGGGGGGGGGTACTGTCACGGGTGCTGGACTTATATTCATGAGGAGATTATTACATGAACTCCTGTGTTAATTATGATTTCTGAGGTAAAAATCCTTCTATACCTGATGTATAAGCTGATTCTACACTAGTACATGATGTGTGAGGTGTATGTGGTCACTACAGTGTGATATAACCTCAGTATTATACTCCCCCAGGCAGCAGACATGTTTCTCCATGGTCTTCTGGTGAGAGAAAGAGGAAGAGAGACCCAGGACAGGAAGTGATATCTACTGCTGGGCCCCACCCCTCTCATAGTACCACCCTACCCTACACTCTGCCCTCTCAAAGCAGAACCCACCTATATTAAATGAATACAACTACATAAAAACTTTCAGCGTTCTAGGTCCCCCCATGCCAAACTCATGTCCCCCTTTGCTTATGGCTCCGGGGGTTTCTTTCTTCTCTTTTTGTTGCGGTGGGAAGGAACAGTAGTGTGAATTTAGCCTTAGCTTTTCTTAAAATTTTTCCATGCTTTTATATTGGTTTAATCAATTGTCATTTATCAATTTAAAATTATTATTTTTATTTTGTTTTTCTATCACGGGTCGGTTTCCACAAAGTTCAGAAGACAATTTGATTCTTATTAGAGAAATTATATAATTAGAATTATTGGACTTCTTGAGGGCAAAATTAATGAATAAAATGTTTTTACTATCCGTATTATATTTACCTCTGGAAACTTCTTGTAGATAAAGGGTATATTGTGCAGCGAATTATGTTATTGCAGATGTGACAGTGAATTCTCCATGATGCAGGTAGGATAAGTGCCAGTCACATTATCACATGATATCTCGGTGGAGCAGCCTGCGTTGTTATGTGAAGTGCAGCTCCAACAGGACACTCACTAAGTTATTATTTATTATGTGTATAGATTGTAAACTATCACTCATTACAGTTATGAGGTATTGCACTCCAATAACCTGTATACAGGGTGTAAAAGATGATGCAATGTTATAGGAGATAACCTAAACCAAAGCTACATGAACTGCAGTGTGTGCTTGTGTGTATATATGTGTGACTTATGTATATGTATGTGTATATGCACGTATATATTTGTTGTATGTATATGTACATATATAATATATTTGAGTGTTATTTAATATAAATATATCTTTGCAAAAAGATTTACATTTTAAAGAAACTATGTCTAAAAAATATATATAAATTTATAAATGTGGTAATCGCATAAAATACTCAATCAAATCTGTGAATATCTTCTATGCCATCCTTCCCCTAAATTATTTTCGTTGTTCCATTTTGATCTCGAACAAGTAATAAAAATATCTAGGAGTATTAATATCTAAGGGTATTTTTATTACATATCTTAAAATCTGATTGGGGATGTTTTTCTCTAATTTGTTTCATTTGTCCATTAATAGGAAATCCTATAAATGGAAAAGTGGCATAAAAATCTGTCTGTACACAGAACACTGTATTTTGCTTAAAGTAGGGGAAAAAATTGGAAAAAACACCATTTAAACATCTTCAAGTGATTGTTTTAAGCATTTTATATTTTATGTTACATGTTTATATAATATGATTCATCTTAATGCTGAATTTGTGTCACTGTTTTGATGGAATTATGTTATGTTATTATGGAGTTAGGGTCTATGCATATAACTTGTGTATAACTTTTTTATATCAATTTTGCTTCCTTATTCGGGAGGTAAGGGCAAAGCAGCAATTCAATGAAACAGTGTTTTCCATTTTACTTTTTTTGAAAATCAATACAAAATTGAAGATTTAAAGGAAAACAATTATGAAATGATCTACCATTGCTTTTTGTCCCCCCCCCCTCCAGTTTTTGTTCATATTTTTCTTGTTGTTTTTTAGAGACAATATTCTTAGTGCAGTTTTTGTTATAGACCGACCTGAAAACACTTCATGGTTTACAGAAGGAACAAAAAAAAACTAATAAAGGATAATAGAGTAACAATAAAAGTTAAAAAATGTATTTGCATAAAAAAACAAAAAAAAAACTGTTAAACTGCCATCCGGAGTGATTTTTATATAAAAATGGCACCTGATATTCTCACTTTAAGCCTGAATATCTCTGAATTCATAGCACCTAGACACAAAATTCAAGATTCATGTGAAAGAAGAGATTCTCCCCTTTCGGGGGGCCCTGGGAAATTGCCCACTTTACCTACTCCATACAAACTATGGAGCCGCTAGGACTGAATCAAGCTTATGATCGGACTTTTACATAAATCTATTAATATAATTATTTATCTAGAAATATTGGTTGCTGGTTGTCAGATGAGGTCTGTGGATAGTGCAATGTTTTGGCACGGATGTTACAGCTAGTTAATATGGACTAGGAAATTTTAGATAGGGGAAGCAGTGGGGTTTTCCGGATGGATGCTGGACATTAGAGATGAGCGAGCACTAAAATGCTCGGGTGCTCGTTATTCGAGACAAACTTTTCCCGATGCTCGAGTATCATAGTATATAAAGAACCTTTGTCTATGTTGATGGTAAAATCGCCTCTCCTCTAGGCGTAGAGTATACCCCCTTGTCCTGGTCACAGGCCTAGGTATAAAAAGATCTTTGGAGAGATCCTTGTACTTTCCGTTCACGAGAGTGCTCGTCTCGAATAACGAGCCCCATTGAAGTCAATGGGAGACTCGAGCATTTTTCAAGGGGACAAGGGTCTGCACAGGGGAGCTTGGCCAAACACCTGGAAACCTCAGGAAATGATGTAAACACCACGGAAATGGACAGGAAACAGCAGGGGCAGCATGCATGGATGCCTCTGAGGCTGCTTAATCGCACCATTATGCCAAAATTATGGGCAACAGCATGGCCATGACAGAGTGACTGAATGAGGCTAGATAGCATCTAAAACATGCAATAATTGACCCTGACACTATAGGGGACGGCATGCAGAGGCAGCAGCAGCAGCGGCAGGCTAGAGATTGTCATGGCGACATACCCTAAATGGACTCAGACTTCAAACCAATGGGTGGCAGAGAGGAACCAAAGGAGGTGAGCAAGAAGTGCTGAAATGATTTCCTAAGTGAACAAAAGGTTGACGGTATATTTAGTCGATAACACAGCATGGTGGCGACATAGTGACCAAGTTCCATAACGTATCTGGTGAAACACCCGAAAAATGAGCCTGACACAGCTCGTTTGATAAGGGGATGACATATGGAGGCAGCCATGGAGACGACTTCCATGATTAAGAGCGACAGTATGGGGCATCCATATTGCTTCTATGATTGCAACTTCAGGTCTCTAGCATGGCGGCGACAGATGGGCCGAGTTCCATTATGTATCTGGTGAAGAATCAGAAAAACCATGTGCTATACCAAAATACAATCTTTATTAATACATAGAAAAAACACACCAAAAAGGAAAAATAAAAGCATTTAAAAAGGATCAAAATCCTCTATACATAGCCAAAGGGAGGGTAGGGTATATGATAAGTACCCATGAAGACATGCCTCCCTATGCAGCCCCCAAACCTTTAAACCTGTCCAGCTAATACAATACAGCAAGTGGCAAGCCAAACAAAATAATATATATACCAGAAGTACCAATAGAATGTATTATCCTACAAACGCAGGAAAAAACAGTATAACAAAGATTTTTTGGGGCAATATGAAATAATTACCAATGAACGCTGAGCTGGCAGGAGAAAAGGGGGAGAAGGGGGTTGGAAGAGGCCCCACGCGTATCGCCACACACAGTGGCTTCCTCAGGGGTAACTGGTGTGTTGGGTGACATTGCATAAATACCTGTGTAGATATAATTATAATTAGCGGTGGCAGGTGTGGAGCGCCATGGTGGAAGGATCGGCGCTCGGCGTCCTACTTGATGTAGTGCGCATGCGCCTATTTTTCAACTCGTGCGTCACATGATAGAGTGAAAGATCACATGATAACGTGTCATGTGACCAAATGTCGCGGCGTCCAGCGCCACATTTATCGGGCGCAAGGGAGATATCTACTGCGTGCAGAGCGCCAAAGATAAATATGATTGTATGTGTCCTACATATTGGTTTCTCTATACAGATATATATAAAAAAGGAAAAAGAAAACAGGAAAAGCAGTTACTATAGAAATTACTATGAAAAGGTAAAAGTACCTCGAAGAATACCTCGCAAGATACAGAATGTATAAGTGCATAAATAAATGAATAATTAGATAATTAATAAATGTGCCATAATGTATAAAAAAGTGTGTTATAAATTATGAATAAAGATTCTTAAATATGAGTTCTTATATAATGTGCATGATTCAATCCAACATGCAAAACATGTGACAGCAACAGTATATATATACATGAATATACATCATAAATGAGAAATGAAAAATAATAAAACAAAGAGGACTACTACACCAACCATACACACAGTAACTGACACATACATGGGCCCATGTACACACGCACACACACACATACATAAAGTACACACACCTGTAAACCACCTTATTTAAAAACATCAATGGAATAGAGAAAGCAAGTATCTCCAGATATCTATGCTGGTCACGAAAGCTGTATTGCAGACAATTAAGGATGAGGATGGCAGGTAAGTCCCAGGTCCACTGGAGAGAAGACCCAGATGTCTAAGAGATTATTTCTGCTGAGGGATGAGGCAACCAGAAGTCGGACGAACCAGAATAAGGAAGGTAAAGGAAATGAAGTACATATGAAGCGGAGCACAGGATCCTTCCGGGTACCAGATGAGAGGAACGATGTGACAAAAGATGCTGTATGATGTATAATTACAAAAATTAGTTATAGGGTTGTGAAGAAGAAGACAAAAAAGTGAGAGGTGTAAGGTGTAATGTAAGGAATATGAGACCAGAAGGGTTGGGTAGAAGGTGATGATGGTGAAAGAGGGAAAACAAAAGTAGGGAGAAGAAGAAGATGCAAACAACTCAAAACATGTGCATTGTGAACCAAGATCGCGGAAGGGAAAAACGCAATGTGCAATAGACCTAGTGAGACATGTGCAATGTAAGGAGTCACGCCACGAGAGCAGAAAATAAATACCATAAGGCTGGCGTGTAAAGCGTGGCTCGAGGAATGTGACAAAAAAGGAATATGTATATATATAAAAAATATATATAGAAAAATGGAAGATATATGAGTGGATAGAAATGATGACCAATAGTGATGTGTGCGAGTGACGAAAAAGAGGAGGAAGTATTGAGGGATAATAGTAAAGAATATATACTATACCTTATTGCTTATAGAATCCTGAGAACAACATATCTTCATTTATCCCCATTGGGGACAGTGAGCCCAGGCGGAAGATCCATCTTGCTTCTTGCCGTAAAAGTGCTGGTACTGGATCACCACCCCGAATGTTGGACTGGATTTTTTCCAGGCCTACCACTTTAAGTTTACTCGGATTGTTGCCATGGACAGCATGGAAGTGCTTAGCCACTGTGGATAGTTGTCTACCGTTGGCCAAGTCCTGTGCAGCATTATTAATTGTAGAGACATGTTTTTGAACTCTTTTGCGAAGTTCTTGGGTCGTTTGACCGACATACATTTTCGGGCACGAGCAGATCAGGCCATATATTACACCCCGGGAGCGACAATTGATGTAGGAACGTAGTGTGATCTTTTCTTGATTGATCGGATTCTGAAAGGAATCACCTCTCAGGATCATAGGACAAACCGTGCAATCCCCACAGGGGTAAGAACCCGTTAATTGTATACCTCTGCCTAGTGCTTGACTAGGTCTCTGAAAGTGGCTCTGAACCAATGAGTCTCGCAGATTCTTAGCTCTCTTTGCAATCATCCTGGGTTTGGCTGTAATGTGTGGGTGTAGCCGTGGATCACTCCTCAGAATGCCCCAGTTTTTTTGCAGTAATTTGTAGATATCTGCCCATTGGTTGTGATAAGGTGTTGTCAAACAAGGTTTTCCATCACTCTTTCTCGTGCTGGGTGTAAATGTATCTTCCCTCTTAGTATGCTTGGCCCGCATGTAGGCTCTAGATACTACCTTCCTTGGGTATGCACGTTTGCGGAATCTGCTGGTTAAATCCGTACAGTGTCGTTGAAATTCCTCCTGGCTGCTACAATTTCTCCTCAAGCGTAGAAACTGACCAATTGGGATCCCATCCCTAAGATGTTGTGGGTGAAAGCTCGAATAATGTAGCAAATTATTGGTCGCTGTCTCTTTTCTGTAGAGAGTCGTCTCGATGTGTCCGTCCCGGGTTGTGATACGGAGATCTAGAAAGTTTACCTCTGTCTGTGAAAACACAGGTGTAAGATGGATCTGTAAATTGTTGGTATTTAGATCTGAGATAAACTCTTGGCAGGTCTCTAGTGAACCCCTCCAAAATATCAACACATCGTCGATGTAGCGATGCCACCCGACGACGTGCTCCCGGAAGGCCCGCGAGGGGTACACGCTGGTCTCCTCCCACCATCCCAAAAAGAGATTGGCGTAGGAAGGAGCACAGCGTGCACCCATCGCGGTACCCGAGACCTGCCTGTAAAACACCCGGTCGAAGACAAAATAATTGTGTCTGAGGACAAAATCAAGTAATTCGACCAAAAAGGAGCTATGTCGGTAGTCACTCCCTAGGTCCTTCCTAAGGAAATAGGCAACAGCATTAATGCCCACCTCATGTATGATGTTGGTATATAACGATTCCACGTCCATCGCTACTATCCAGAGTTCTTCGTTTGTCAGGTGTAAATCCAAATCTTCAATCTGTCCTATGAGATGTGAGGAGTCCCGTACATATGATGATAATTTGGTCACTCGATTCTGTAAAAAGAAGTCGATATAAGTACACGCCCTCTCGCACAATCCCCCTATGCCAGCCACCATTATGCCAAAATTATGGGCAACAGCATGGCCATGACAGAGTGACTGAATGAGGCTAGATAGCATCTAAAACATGCAATAATTGACCCTGACACTATAGGGGACGGCATGCAGAGGCAGCAGCGGCAGGCTAGAGATTGTCATGGCGACATACCCTAAATGGACTCAGACTTCAAACCAATGGGTGGCAGAGAGGAACCAAAGGAGGTGAGCAAGAAGTGCTGAAATGATTTCCTAAGTGAACAAAAGGTTGACGGTATATTTAGTCGATAACACAGCATGGTGGCGACATAGTGACCAAGTTCCATAACGTATCTGGTGAAACACCCGAAAAATGAGCCTGACACAGCTCGTTTGATAAGGGGATGACATATGGAGGCAGCCATGGAGACGACTTCCATGATTAAGAGCGACAGTATGGGGCATCCATATTGCTTCTATGATTGCAACTTCAGGTCTCTAGCATGGCGGCGACAGATGGGCCGAGTTCCATTATGTATCTGGTGAAACACCTGAAAATTCTGCCTGACACAGCTTGTTTGATAAGGGGATGATGTGCTGTATATCCTCTCATGCTCCAGCGTCTGGGGTATAGAGAGTTGAAAGTTGCGCATGGAGACTTGGAGGATCGTGGAGGCAAAATGGACAGGAAACAGCAGAGGCAGTATGCCAGAAGCTCCAGTCCTACGTCACATAGTGACGTCCAGGTTTATGATTGGACTAGAAGGGAGGCTCATCAGCGGTGACGAGCAAGGGGAGGTGAATATTAACAGGACGCAGTCGGTGCGCGCCACGGCTAGTACATACCGGGCGTGCACACCGCACAGATGTCATGATGTTACTCTAGATCAAATAAGCCTAATAATAGACCCCTGAGGAATCTCTGGCAATGAGGAAACACGTAGGGTCTTAGGTCTAAGAGTTAGCCGTCAGCTGATGTTAAATAGCCACGATCATATCATAACCAGAGTAGCCTAATAAATGGAAGTGCAATTACTTTAGGGCTTCATACTGACTGATCAGCTGCAAAGCAACATTCAGCAGCTGTTCTCCTTGAAGATACAGTGTAAAGGGTGGAAGCCAACCACGCTCACACTGGACTTCAAAACTGTCTGTCACTTAGGTCCAGTGGAGACAACGGCAAGAAAGGTTGCAGTGTACACAAACACTAAAGTGGGGACTCGCAAGATCCAAAAGCTAGGCAGAAAACCCACGGTCCATTGTCACCAACTGGACAAACTAAAGTGACAGAACGTAGTAAAAAACTTCTGTTTTTACAGTCCTGCAGAAACACATTTCAATATAAGGAAAATAAAAGCTAAGTTTTATTTTTAACAAAATACCTCCAATCACAGTGCATTAGGGAGATATTGTTTAAAGATACAGTACCGCTATAGATAAAATCAGTGACTATTGAGACTTACCCTAAAGATAATAAGTAATAGGGATGGCAGGTTTCCTGGCAGCCAAAGTTAACAACGATAAATGTTTTGATGATGCAAAAGTGGTGTTCTCCGAAAGTACAATAATATTCCAAACACAAACGTCCTCAATAAAAACCGTGTTTAATGAAGTTACCGCTCTATACAAGGAACACACATGCTCCTGGTGGGAGTTACACAGATTGTCCCGCGAGGTCTTAGAATCCCTCTGTCCCCAGCTAATCGAGTAAAGACAGTTGACATTAAAGAGAGGTGGGAACAGGAAGCCACAGAGAGCTCTTTAAGGTTGATGCGTATCCTAGCAGAGTAAGAGAAAGTTCAACTGGATAGACTGTTAGCACAACTAAATACAGCTATCGAAAAAGTAAGAGGCTTTGCATCAGACCCCAGCTTTGACAAGAGGGAAAAAATTCTGGAAGCTACTTTGAGCAAATATACCTCTCACATTAAAGAACGTGAACACGCACAATACATAAGGGATACACAAGACTTCAGGGACAAAAAAGTGAAAAGTGAAAACAGCAGACACAGACGTTACCTCATCAGAAGCGGAGGCCTCAGACATAGAGAGTGGCAACATCACTGAAGGGGGTAGGGGCCAACATAAACAAAGGGGGGGGAATTGAGGTAGAGGAAGAGGTCAAAGAAGGAATTTTTTAGACCTCCCTCCAGGCCCACCACCATACCCATTGAGGGGTAGACAAACTCCAAGCCAGGGGGAACAGACGACCTCCAAGTGATAAACCTCTCCTCCAACCCCCTCACCACCCAAGAAATGAATGGCCTAGTTAGAGGCCTATCCTTTTCCTTATGTGCGAACTAACATCTTTGAGTGGACAAAGGATGTTAACCTGTTCGCAAGAAAATTAAAATGGCGAAAATACTTTCAGATTCAAAACAGAAAAAGATGTATAGAGCACGGTTTAGAGGAATCAGACATTGAAGGCTTCTCTGATCTGGAATCTCTATTCACAGAAGCACATAGAGAGGAAGGAAAAGGTCCTTTCACCGAACTCTCATTAAAAAGCACGAAGGCCCCCCCAGATTACCAGATTACCTTGAGTTATAAAAAGAAATAAACGACTGTGCCTAATTCAAATCAAACCCCTAATAAATTGTCCCACTTCGGTGTTTGAGGTGGATATGTGTGTCACTAAGAGCTAAACACAACGGTCGCAAGTCTCCCAGCAAATTCCTCACAAAATGGTACTAGCGCACTACTAGTGGCAGCAAGCCCAGCCACAAGCAAACAAAAAAAAAGTAAAATATAACGCTATTGTAGGCCTAAATAAGCCGTTGGGGTTCTCCTATGGCTATTTTCTAGCCTACACTGAAAGCACACTGCTTTGCCAGATTACTTTGAGTTATAAAAAGAAATAAACGTAAAAAAAAATAAATCATCAGACTGTGCCTAATTCAAATCAAACCCCTAATAAATTGTCCCACTTTGGTGTTTGAGGTGGATATGTGTGTCACTAAGAGCTAAACACAACGCTCGATAGTCTCCCTGCAAATTCCTCACAATATGGTACTAGCTGCACTACTAGTGCCAGCAAGCCCAGACACAAGCAAACCAAAAAAAAGTAAAATATAACGCTATAGTAGGCCTAAATAAGCCGTTGGGGTTCTCCTATGGCTATTTTCTAGCCTACACTGAAAGCACACTGCTTTGCCAGATTACTTTGAGTTATAAAAAGAAATAAACGTAAAAAAATAAATAAATCAGCAGACTGTGCCTAATTCAAATCAAACCCCTAATAAATTGTCCCACTTCGGTGTTTGAGGTGGATATGTGTGTCACTAAGAGCTAAACACAACGGTCGCAAGTCTCCCAGCAAATTCCTCACAAAATGGTACTAGCTGCACTACTAGTGGCAGCAAGCCCAGCCACAAGCAAACCAAAAAAAAGTAAAATATAACGCTATTGTAGGCCTAAATACGCCGTTGGGGTTCTCCTATGGCTATTTTCTAGCCTACACTGAAAGCACACTGCTTAGCCAAATTACCTTAAGTTATAAAAAGAAATAAACGTAAAAAAAATAAATCATCAGACTGTGCCTAATTAAAATCAAACTCCTAATAAATTGTCCCACTTCAGTGTTTGAGGTGGATATGTGTGTCACTAAGAGCTAAACACAACGGTCGCAAGTCTCCCTGCAAATTCCTCACAATATGGTACTAGCTGCACTACTAATGGCAGCAAGCCCAGCCACAAGCAAACCAAAAAAAAGTAAAATATAACGCTATTGTAGGCCTAAATAAGCCGTTGGGGTTCTCCTATGGCTATTTTCTAGCCTACACTGAAAGCACACTGCTTTGCCAGATTACTTTGAGTTATAAAAAGAAATAAACGTAAAAAAAAATAAATCAGCAGACTGTGCCTAATTCAAATAAATTGTCCCACTTCGGTGTTTGAGGTCGATATGTGTGTCACTAAGAGCTAAACACAACGGTCGCAAGTCTCTCTGCAAATTCCTCACAAAATGGTACTAGCTGCACTACTAATGGCAGCAAGCCCAGCCACAAGCAAACCAAAAAAAAGTAAAATATAACCCTATTGTAGGCCTAAATAAGCCGTTGGGGTTCTCCTATGGCTATTTTCTAGCCTACACTGAAAGCACACTGCTTTGCCAGATTACTTTGAGTTATAAAAAGAAATAAACGTAAAAAATATATAAATCAGCAGACTGTGCCGAATTCAAATCCAACCCCTAATAAATTGTCCCACTTCGGTATTTGAGGTGGATATGTGTGTCACTAAGAGCTAAACACAAAGGTCGCAAGTCTCCCTGCAAATTCCTCACAATATGGTACTAGCTGCACTACTAATGGCAGCAAGCCCAGCCACAAGCAAACCAAAAAAAAGTAAAATATAACGCTATTGTAGGCCTAAATAAGCCGTTGGGGTTCTCCTATGGCTATTTTCTAGCCTACACTGAAAGCACACTGCTTTGCCAGATTACTTTAAGTTATAAAAAGAAATAAATGTAAAAAAAAATAAATCAGAAGACTTTGCCTAATTCAAATCAAACCCCTAATAAATTGTCCCACTTCGGTGTTTGAGGTGGATATGTGTGTCACTAAGAGCTAAACACAATGGTTGCAAGTCTCCCTGCAAATTCCTCACAAAATGGTACTAGCTGCACTACTAGTGGCAGCAAGCCCAGCCACAAGCAAACCAAAAAAAAGTAAAATATAACGCTATTGTAGGTCTAAATAAGCCGTTGGGGTTCTCCTATGGCTATTTTCTAGCCTACACTAATAGCACAGTGCTTTGCCAGATTACCTTGAGTTATAAAAAGAAATAAACGTAAAAAAAAATAAATCAGGAGACTGTGCCTAATTCAAATCCAACCCCTTATAAATTGTCCCACTTCGGTGTTTGAGGTGGATATGTGTGTCACTAAGAGCTAAACACAATGGTCGCAAGTCTCCCTGCTAATTCCTCACAATATGGTACTAGCTGCACTACTAATGGCAGCAAGCCCAGCCACAAGCAAACCAAAAAAAAGTAAAATATAACGCTATTGTAGGCCTAAATAAGCCGTTGGGGTTCTTCTATGGCTATTTTCTAGCCTACACTGAAAGCACACTGCTTTGCCAGATTAACTTGAGATATAAAAAGAAATAAATGTAAAAAAAAACAAATCAGCAGACTGTGCCTAATTCAAATCGAACCCCTTATAAATTGTCCCATTTCGGTGTTTGAGGTGGATATGTGTGTCACTAAGAGCTAAACACAACGCTCACAAGTCTCCCTGCAAATTCCTCACAATATGGTACTAGCTGCACTACTAATGGCAGCAAGCCCAGCCACAAGCAAACCAAAAAAAAGTAAAATATAACGCTATTGTAGGCCTAAATAAGCCGTTGGGGTTCTCCTATGGCTATTTTCTAGCCTACACTGAAAGCACACTGCTTTGCCAGATTACCTTGAGATATAAAAAGAAATAAACGTAAAAAAAAAAATAAATCATCAGACTGTGCCTAATTCAAATCGAACCCCTTATAAATTGTCCCACTTCGGTGTTTGAGGTGGATATGTGTGTCACTAAGAGCTAAACACAACGGTCGCGAGTCTCCCAGCAAATTCCTCACAATATGGTATTAAGTGCACTACTAATGGCAGCAAGCCCAGCCACAAGCAAACCAAAAAAAAGTAAAATATAACGCTATTGTACCTGTGATCACCAAGAACTGGTAAGATTACTCTATACCTTCTTCACCCTTCCAAACACAGATTGGCGGACGTTAAGAACTTATCATTTTATATCTTACTGTATGTGCCCATTTCTGATATTGTATCCACGGTGCATCTCCATTTGAGTGTCACTAACACTATGTTATGCACCTATTGGACCTGGTGACCCTATAATGTGTAAATAGCTCTCCAATTATTCTCAGGATAATTAATTATTTCATGTCCTGTATCCCCTCTGATGAAATTTGATGATATAGAGTTTTTAAACATTAAATGATAGTGTACGTCCATACTGTAACAGAACATCGATTTTCTTTTTAAGATTGTTTAAATAAAAGTTATATTTTACCCACCTTACTGTAAGATTTTGATTCCATATTGGTGGTAGGTACAGCCTATAGCCCTTGATAGCCTAAACGGTAATTGGGGCATTTGGCCTTTTCCACATAATTCTTGCTCTTTGTGATATGGCAGGTTTTTTGACAACAGGACTAAATACACAGACCTGGCTAGAGGAGGCGAGGGAAGTGTTTTCAGATAGGGAATACACACAGCAAAAATACACTCCAACCTTTAATGCAGCATTCAGAGAATTAACGAAAATATATAAAGACAAAATCACATCCTGGTGGGAACTCTCATCTCTTGAGAACTATATCAAAAACTCTATCGTTCCAAGAGGCTTGAGAATTTCACTTGTACCAGCAGCTAGATGTAGAACTCCAAGTCTAATGAAGAGATGGGAAAAGGAGGCCACAAATAGTTCCTTGAGGCTAATGCAGATCCTGTTGGAAGAGGAAAAAGGGATTCTCCAGAATCTGGAGAATAGGTTGAATGAACAGATCAAAATTACAAAAAAATTTGAATCTGAACCTGAATTTAAAACCAAGGAAAGCCAACTTCAACTGGTGATTGAAAAATACCAATACCACTTGAAGGAGCGGAAACATAATCAATTCTTACGCGACTTGCAAGATTTCAGAGATAACAAGGCATACTCATTGATATACAATCGCAAACACATTGAGACAGACATCTCCTCCTCAGAAACTGATAACTCTGATATTGAATCCTCGGGGAAGCACTCTAGATCACGGAGAGGTAGAGGGAGAGGAAGAGGCACACAAAGAGGCAGAGGGGCAAGGACTGATTTTTTAGATCAACCCTATCAGACCAGAGCAAGGAGCAGACCACCGACAACTCAGACAGGGACTCCCAAATCATAAATCTATCTAAGAGGACACTCTCTCAAACAGAAACACAGCTTTTGAAAAAGGGCTTGAATTTTGTTCCCTCAAGTAAGGCTGACATTTTTGAGACCGTGAAAGACCTACACCTATTTACAAGAAAACTCAAGTGGAAAAAACAGTTTGCAAAGAGAGATAAAAAAATGTGTAGGGAACTACAGATTCCCTGCGATCTCTTGCAAGATGTAAGATTACTATATGGTTTGGAGGAGTCTAGCCCGCAAACTGTAGGCAAGGGCCCATTCACGGACTTGCATAGAAAAAGCGTGAGGTTCCCGCCTCTTTCAGATATCTCCCCTATCGACGTGTTTCTAAGAGATGTGACAAACGACATTAAAAAGATGAAAGTACCGTTTGTACCCTTTAACTGTACGAAAGTAGAACTACAAGCCCTAGAACAACTAGAAAAAGATAAAGGTTTAATAATTAAACCATCTGATAAGGGCGGTAATGTTGTAGTAATGGATTCTGATAATTACAAAAAGATGTGTCTTAACCTGCTGTCGGACAAATCGGCATATGAAGTCCTGAAAACAAATCCGACTGCTAAATATAAAGAGGAGCTAATGATGATCCTTAATGATGCATTAAGTTTAGACCTGATTGATCAAAAAGAATTTCATTTTATGGAACCTGTCACCCCAATGTTGGCCACCTTTTACAGCTTGCCAAAAGTCCATAAAGGACTTGATCCCCTAAAGGGGAGGCCAATTGTCTCTGGGATCAATAACATCACCCAGAATGTGGGGATCTATCTAGATAGAGTATTGAGACCCTATGTTGAATCTCTTCAATCATATACCCGAGACTCACTAGATCTTCTGAGGAGACTCGATGGGATATCAGTGGAGAGGGATTGGCTTCTGGCGTCAATTGACGTAGAAGCCCTCTACTCCTCAATTCCCCACGAGAAAGGTCTCACTGCAGTCGCGTATTTCTTAAAATCAAGAGGTACACAATTCAGACAGCATGATGATTTTATACTTCGATCTCTTCTGTTCTGTTTGACCCATAACTATTTCTTGTTTGACGGCAAATTCTACCACCAGCTCAGGGGCACGGCCATGGGTTGGCCCTGTGCGCCAACCTATGCCAACTTGCTCCTGGGCTGGTGGGAGGATGCCGTCATTTTTGCACCAGAAAACTCCTTTTTCCAGTATATTGAGATTTGGTTACGCTATATTGACGATGTACTGGTAGTCTGGAAAGGACCCAAGTCTCTCTTTGTAGAGTTTGTGGAGAGTCTTAATCATAATGACTTTGGGTTGAAATTTACATATGATATTAGCTGTGACAAGTTACCTTTTCTGGACGTTTTGCTCTCTAAAGACCATGATGGTATTGTACATACTGAGGTTTTTAGAAAGGCCACAGCGACAAATTCTCTCTTGAGGTGGGAGAGTAGTCATCCTGTACCACTTAAGAAGGGAATACCGCAAGGACAATATCTCAGATTGAGAAGAAACTGTTCAGACACTAACACTTTTCTCAAACAAGCAGATGACCTTAGACAGAGGTTCCTACAAAAGGGATATCCAGATAAGATCCTAAGAGATGCTTTTCAGAATGCATTAGGGAAAGACCGGCAAGATCTGTTGACCCCAACCACCAAAGAGGACCCAGATAAGACTGTCAGATTTATTACTACTTTCAGTAATGGCTCAGAAAAAATAAAGGAAATTATCTCCAAACATTGGAGTACTCTCCTAATGGATCCTGACATCTCTGACGCCATTAGTGAATCACCCTCCATCACACATAGAAAAGGTCGCTCCATAAAGGATAGGCTCGTCCATAGTCATTACTCAAGCGCAAACAATGTGACTTGGCTTGAGGAAGCAAGACCAAAAGGCTCATACAAATGCAGTGGATGTGTGGCATGTCCTTTCATTCTAGTAACAAAACAATTTAAGGCAAACGTTACAGGGCAGCAGATTACGATTAAAGCCTTTATCAACTGCAAAACGGAAGGCGTGATATATAGGGTGATATGTAGGTGTGGGATTGAATATGTCGGTAAGACATATCGGCAATTCAGGAGAAGAGTCGGGGAACATCTGGCCGACATTAGACACTCCAGGGACACCTCAGTTGCTAAACATGTCATTGATCAACATCAGGGTGATGCGAGTGTGCTGAGGTTTCACGGTATTGCCCAGGTACCACGTAGCGTAAGAGGAGGGAACTGGGATAAAAAAATCCTCCAAATGGAAACTAGGTGGATTTTTAGACTTGGGACGGTAGCCCCAGCAGGGCTTAATGAAACTTTGAGCTTTGCTTCGTTTATAGATACATGATATTTCCCCCTCAATACTGCAACGTATAATACAGTTACTAATGCATTAAACATCATGCTCTACTAATCCTCGTAAATTAAATGATTATTGTATTTGTATATATTTTTTGTGAGTCCAATTTAAAGGGTATTTCTTGCTGTACCTGACGTGTAACCTATTCTGTATAAAGTTTTGCAGGTGTACCTGACGTACCTGACGTGTTACCTATTCTGTATAAAGTTTTGCAGGTTAGCCTCTCTTCTGAAATGTGTATTTCCTTTGGTCCGCTTTGTATCAAAGAGTATTAACGGCCCGCCTCCTAAAACGATGTGTCTTGATGGAGGCTGGATTACTGCCAGAAATATCACGCTTTGTACCTTATTTTTTCCAAAATTAAGTGTCGCTTAAGAGAGGTTAAATATTCTTTTATGCGAAGTCACTGTTTTGGTTTCGTCCTGTTTTTATTGACGGTTGAGCATCAACGGGTTCTATACTTACAATTCCCGACATCGCGTCCTAATTACAGGTTTCCGCCCTTTGAAATCAGGTGACCGATCACATGGCCGGATCAGCTGACTGGTCATGTGACGTGATCACATGACTAAGGCGGAAGTAATCGGCTTGAGCGCGCCAAACGCTGTATAAACAGCAGGACATGCGCAGAACAACTCTGTACACGCCAGCCGAGCATCCGGTATTCACTATGCCGGTCTGCATTTGGAATAGAGCCACTGCTCTGTCTCTCCAAGATTAGTCTACATCTTGTATCTTTTCTCAGAAAAGGATTAGCTTGATCTTCATCTTTATCCCCTGATGAATCTGCATCACTGCAGAGGAAACGCGTTGGGACCGTTGCCATTTGGAGACTATCTAGCTAGGGCAATTTATTGGATAAGGGATAGCTGTGGACCGTCCTTGTTAGGACGGGAGTCTGGGCACCCTGAGGGTAATCTAAGTGTTAGGGCCATACAGGGTCTCTGCATGAATTGTAGGAGCCGACTACCTGTGATCACCAAGAACTGGTAAGATTACTCTATACCTTCTTCACCCTTCCAAACACAGATTGGCGGACGGTAAGAACTTATCATTTTATATCTTACTGTATGTGCCCATTTCTGATATTGTATCCACGGTGCATCTCCATTTGAGTGTCACTAACACTATGTTATGCACCTATGCACCTATTGGACCTGGTGACCCTATATTCTCAGGATAATTAATTATTTCATGTCCTGTATCCCCTCTGATGAAATTTGATGATATAGAGTTTTTAAACATTAAATGATAGTGTACGTCCATACTGTAACAGAACATCGATTTTCTTTTTAAGATTGTTTAAATAAAAGTTATATTTTACCCACCTTACTGTAAGATTTTGATTCCATATTGGTGGTAGGTACAGCCTATAGCCCTTGATAGCCTAAACGGTAATTGGGGCATTTGGCCTTTTCCACATAATAACGCTATTGTAGGCCTAAATAAGCAGTTGGGGTTCTCCTATGGCTATTTTCTAGCCTACACTGAAAGCACACTGCTTTGCCAGATTACCTTGCGTTATAAAAAGAAATAAACGTAAAAAAAAATAAATCAGCAGACTGTGCCTAATTCAAATCAAACCCCTAATAAATTGTCCCACTTCGGTGTTTGAGGTGGATAGGTGTGTCACTAAGAGCTAAACACAATGGTCGCAAGTCTCCCTGCAAATTCATCACAAAATGGTACTAGCTGCACTACTAATGGCAGCAAGCCCAGCCACAAGCAAACCAAAAAAAAGTAAAATATAACGCTATTGTAGGCCTAAATAAGCCGTTGGGGTTCTCCTATGGCTATTTTCTAGCCGACACTGAAAGCACACTGCTTTGCCAGATTACTTTGAGTTATGTTACAGGGGATATTATTCATAACTGGACCCTCTGCTCTATTATTATATATATTACATATAGTGTAAATGGATTCAGTATATACTGATAGCAGTCACTGATATTCTGTGGTGAGATGTCAGTGTGTACTGAAGCCATTGGGTCATTAACATATCAAAAGGCTTTGAACAGTAAGAAGCCACCATGAACCAGGTGTGAGATTCCCTGCACCCACTGGGGTCTATCCTAAGAGGGTCTTAGGGTGGAGGTATAAGGGGGTGGGCAGGGACTACACACAAGGATATTTAAGCATGGTAAAAACAGAAATCAGTCTCTTTTGTTTCTTGCTCCTGACCTCCCCGGACGTACAGCACTTACCTTAGGAACCAGGTCATATATTGTGTGTGCTTTCTGTGTATGTATATAACTTTATAAGAGTAATTATAACATAGTACTTATTATAATATAGTAGACTTTATACGTGTACCTATAGATATTCCAGGTGTTATGTATTTTACCATATATATACATAGCTAAGTGTTTACAGTGAGTGTGTATATATTAGCGTAACTATATGTATAACCTATAGCCGTATCCCATTCACACGTGGATCTCTGCCCTGCACGTGTATTGGAGTTGATATATAGATGCTATTGTGCATGAGTCTCTATATGTACATGTATATGGTCAGGTACTGGATGTGACTCCTGCGTCAGGATATATCCAGGAGCTTCTGTAGTGTTAACTATATATTGTATATACATACACATTACTGCGTCCGGGAGGGGTTAGGAGAAGAAGGTTTGTCTCTATGTATTTTGTATTGTATTTTATGTAGTTACTTTGTCACATGCTTGTTGTTAGTAAAGTCTTTTTGTATATAAGTATCTGCGAGGGTTGTATGTTATTCCTGTGATATATGAAGGACTGGAGTGGGTGCTTATGGTAAATAGCACAGAGTAAGGGGCTGGACAGAACCACTGTAGCCTAGAGGAACTGAACAGAAACCCAATTCCCCAACCCCCCTTTATCAATGGCGAGCCAGGCCCAAATGTCATGATCCATCTATATTAGGATATAGCGATGAAATTGTTGTTATACTGTGAACTTAGGTTACTAGACTGGGTAGGTTCGGACAGGTAGCACAGTTTCATCTGAGGCCTAGTATGAGTGTGGTTATTGGCAGCGAATCTATATGAGTTCAGTTCTTAGGATTCTGGTTGTTTTCTGTTATCAGACCCTGGTGAGGTGACCCCGGTGTGAGGGTCTTTGCTTTGTATAGTCCTTAGTACAGGAGTAACACAGATCACAGGGATACAATGACTGGCAAAGTGGAACATGTGATTTTTGAAAAGTTGAGTAAATGTAGTTCGTTTAACCCTGTGTTATCTAAGAAAGAGGAATCTATTGAGCTGCTATGGGAATCCCTGGTAGAGCAGGCGAGTTCCTATGATAAGTTGCATATTGCTAAGCGCAGTGTACTGAACCAGACATCTAAGAGGCTCCACATGATGGCCAAGCTTGTGTGTGTATTTGAAGAGGCCATTAGCAAGATGGAGAAGATAGATGGAGACAAAGGATCAAAGGTTCCTGAAGATTTGCATTGCAATTGTTGTAAGGAAGGGGTTAAACAGCTGTGCAGCTTAGAGACAAAATTGGAAGAGCAAATGAAGGCTATAAAAGAGCGGGAAAGCCGCATGCACACGCTGCAGTCTCATGTAGCTGAGAAGGAGAAGTATTATGCAGATGTGGATAAGGTGTTTATACAGTTATACATGGAAATAACCGAATATAAGCAAAAAGCAGCAACTACTGAGGTGATTATTGAGAACTTGAAATGTGAAATAGCAAAAAGGGATGAGATCATCTGTAGCATGCAGACGTCCATCAAAGAGTCTTTGCCCACGAAACAAGTTTGTGTTTCGAGTGCAAACAGGGGGAGAGATGAGACTGAACCTGCGGCTGCTACAGATCACTCTACACCCCTGCTTGTTACTAGGCCCGGATTAGTGGGCAGTGTAGTGGATGGAGGGACAAGCATTGCTGTTGGGATAGATGGAGGATTAGGAGGCGACTCAGAGACGTCAGTGATCAGCCATAACCTGCATGTCTGTGACAGTAATGTACAGGAATCGCAATCTTCTCATAAGATGGAGAGGATGCAATATCTGTTGAATATATGTAAATATATCCCAAGCTATGATGAAAATTTAGATCCTTTCACTTCCTGTGATACGTTTGAAGGTTATTGTAAGAAATTTTCTGTTCCAATGGAACATCGCATGGAGCTGTTCAAGCTATGGCTACCAGCACATCTTTACCAAAGATATGAGGCCATAGGGAAAGCAGCCCCCAGTAATGGACAATTTCATGATGAGGGAGACAGACTTTCCATCCTCATGAAATTGGTAACAGGGCATTTGGATGTCACCCCAGACATACTGGTTAACTTCAGACCAACCATCTATGATGAGCCCTTGTCTCTGTGTGGGAGGTTTGAAGTTATGTATAGAAAGGTGACTAAGAATCATAGTCCAGGAACCCCACAAGGCATGATCCGCATGTTTGTGGAGAAGTTTCCATATCTTGACACCACAATTAGATTGAATGCAGCAAAAGAAGCTTCACTCATGGAGGCTGCCCTGGTAATAGAACAGGTCAGGCAGGATCTACTCAAAGATAGAAGGTCTATAAAGATCAGGAAACAGATAGCAATTCACCCCAGACTGCAAGGAACCCATGTACAAAAGAAAGCATCTCCCAGCCAAATACTGAGGAAGTGGGGGGGTGTTAGGTGTTTTCACTGTTTACAGTATGGACATATAAAGAGGTTCTGTCCACAAAGGGTTAACTTGTATGAACGGGGGATGGTCTCACAAAATGAGGGGCACAAATGTGTGGCTTCACATGGAGCAGGACCACACAACTGTACAACAGACAGCCCTACTGGGAATCTGCTGCAATAGGCTTAAGGTTGGGGATCCATAATATACTTGGCCAAAATTAGTAAAATCATGGATTCCCCATATAATGGCCAGGATGTGTATTGTAAACCTCATTAGCTCTCATTGCTTGGTGATGAGATTCTATCACCTAGAAGGGGGAGGGAGGAGGTTTACTGTCCCTGAACCTGTGTAAATAGTCTGTTTGTAACCACGTGTTAATGAGGTCCAGTCCTTTAGTTTTCAACAGCTCAGAGGAGCAGAAGTGCAAGGGAAGTGTATTGTTCAGTCATTTATGGCTCAATCCTGAAGTCAGGCCTCTGCCTGTAAAGACAAAGGTGTTAATCGTAAATAACAAATTTGGTCTTTTCTTTATGTTTGCATATTTGTTTTGGCAATATGATGGTTCTTAAGCTAATGTTGTACACAGAACTCTCTGCTCTCAGTGATTGGATATTCACCTGGTAACATGTTGGACAATTACAAAATAATATCCACTAAGATTGGTTGTATAATCTCTCTAATTTCTGGCACCTCAGTAATTAAAATTCGGGTAAAGGGGTGATTACCTGCCCCTGTCTAAGTGCAATAGGTCTCAGGAAAGAAAGTGGTCAACTATCTCTAGGACCTATGGAGCGTACAGTGTAATTCGCCAGCAAAGTCCGCGGCGCAGCCAATAGGCCGTGGGGCATAGCTCTCGCTATTGGGGATTCTGCAGGGAGTGGGTAAAACCACGGTGAACTGCAGAGGCGCATTATGGTACAATGACTGTTCAGTCGGACGCGGGTCTTTTAAGCTGCCGGTCAAAGGGGAAGCACCATAGGAGTGAGATTCCCAGCCTTGGTTTATACCGTGTGATCTGAAGGTGCCAGGTATACAGTATATAAAGCTTGCTTTTTGCTAACCAATGTCTTAGTGGTATATCTGAGGTAAAGGCTCTGTCCACAGGGGGAGAACATCATGTCTCCTGATTGATGAGGTAAACTGAGAGAATAAACCATTGTGGATGTACATAGAATAAATGTATTGCAGGTTGTGTTCTGTATCATGTGACAATCACTGAGGATTCCTCCTCTATGCAGTGTGCTCTTCCATTGATCATTCCAGGTGGAGACACACAGAGAAGCAGCGAGTGTCTGTCTACTGAAGGAAGGGCAACTAGCCAATCCCTCTTCTACAAAGATGGCGTGAAAGCTGGAACCATCCATCCAAAGACTGGGCCAAATATGCAAATGGACTTGTGATGTGCACTCAAGACCATATGGACTGTGACCTCTAGATGAAATATAATCTTAATGTCTTTCTGTTTTTATTTTACACCCATACATGAAAGGGTGATTTTTGGTTGTATTTGTCTTTATTTTGTACTTAGTTTGTTTTATTTTATGTCAAACATCAACACATAGAAGAGCAGACTCCAGCATAGTGTGTCAGGCATCTGACATCAGGGGGAGATGTTACAGGGGATATTATTCATAACTGGACCCTCTGCTCTATTATTATATATATTACATATAGTGTAAATGGATTCAGTATATACTGATAGCAGTCACTGATATTCTGTGGTGAGATGTCAGTGTGTACTGAAGCCATTGGGTCATTAACATATCAAAAGGCTTTGAACAGTAAGAAGCCACCATGAACCAGGTGTGAGATTCCCTGCACCCACTGGGGTCTATCCTAAGAGGGTCTTAGGGTGGAGGTATAAGGGGGTGGGCAGGGACTACACACAAGGATATTTAAGCATGGTAAAAACAGAAATCAGTCTCTTTTGTTTCTTGCTCCTGACCTCCCCGGACGTACAGCACTTACCTTAGGAACCAGGTCATATATTGTGTGTGCTTTCTGTGTATGTATATAACTTTATAAGAGTAATTATAACATAGTACTTATTATAATATAGTAGACTTTATACGTGTACCTATAGATATTCCAGGTGTTATGTATTTTACCATATATATACATAGCTAAGTGTTTACAGTGAGTGTGTATATATTAGCGTAACTATATGTATAACCTATAGCCGTATCCCATTCACACGTGGATCTCTGCCCTGCACGTGTATTGGAGTTGATATATAGATGCTATTGTGCATGAGTCTCTATATGTACATGTATATGGTCAGGTACTGGATGTGACTCCTGCGTCAGGATATATCCAGGAGCTTCTGTAGTGTTAACTATATATTGTATATACATACACATTACTGCGTCCGGGAGGGGTTAGGAGAAGAAGGTTTGTCTCTATGTATTTTGTATTGTATTTTATGTAGTTACTTTGTCACATGCTTGTTGTTAGTAAAGTCTTTTTGTATATAAGTATCTGCGAGGGTTGTATGTTATTCCTGTGATATATGAAGGACTGGAGTGGGTGCTTATGGTAAATAGCACAGACTAAGGGGCTGGACAGAACCACTGCAGCCTAGAGGAACTGAATAGAAACCCAATTCCCCGACCCCCCTTTATCAAGTTATAAAAAGAAATAAACGTAAAAAAAAATAAATCAGCAGACTTTGTCTAATTCAAATCAAACCCCTAATAAATTGTCCCACTTCGGTGTTTGAGGTGGATAGGTGTGTCACTAAGAGCTAAACACAATGGTCGCAAGTCTCCCTGCAAATTCATCACAAAATGGTACTAGCTGCACTACTAATGGCAGCAAGCCCAGCCTCAAGCAAACCAAAAAAAAGTAAAATATAACGCTATCATAGGCTTTAATAAGCCGTTGGGGTTCTCCTATGGCTATTTTCTAGCCTACACTGAAAGCACATTGCTTTGCCAGATTACCTTGAGGTATAAAAAGAAATAAACGTAAAAAAAAAAAAATCATCAGACTGTGCATAATTCAAATCAAACCCCTAATAAATTGTCCCATTTCGGTGTTTGAGGTGGATTTGTGTGTCACTAAGAGCTAAACACAACGCTCACAAGTCTCCCTGCAAATTCCTCACAATATGGTACTAGCTGCACTACTAATGGCAGCAAGCCCAGCCACAAGCAAACCAAAAAAAAGTAAAATATAACGCTATTGTAGGCCTAAATAAGCCATTGGGGTTCTCCTATGGCTATTTTCTAGCCTACACTGAAAGTACACTGCTTTGCCAGATTACTTTGAGTTATAAAAAGAAATAAAGGTAAAAAAAAATAAATCAGAAGACTGTGCCTTATTCAAATCAAACCCCTAATAAATTGTCCCACTTTGGTATTTGAGGTGGATATGTGTGTCACTAAGAGCTAAACACAACGGTTGCAAGTCTCCCAGCAAATTCCTCACAAAATGGTACTAGCTGCACTACTAGTGGCAGCAAGCCCAGCCACAAGCAAACCAAAAAAAAGTAAAATATAACGCTATTGTAGGCCTAAATAAGCCGTTGGGGTTCTCCTATGGCTATTTTCTAGCCTACACTGAAAGCACACTGCTTTGCCAGATTACCTTGAGCTATAAAAAGAAATAAAAGTAAAAAAAAATAAATCATCAGACTGTGCCTAATTCAAATCAAACCCCTAATAAATTGTCCCACTTCGGTGTTTGAGGTGGATATGTGTGTCACTAAGAGCTAAACACAACGGTCGCAAGTCTCCCTGCAAATTCCTCACAATATGGTACTAGCTGCACTACTAATGGCAGCAAGCCCAGCCACAAGCAAACTAAAAAAAAGTAAAATATAACGCTATTGTAGGCCTAAATAAGCCGTTGGGGTTCTCCTATGGCTATTTTCTAGCCTACACTGAAAGCACACTGCTTTGCCAGATTACCTTGAGCTATAAAAAGAAATAAACGTAAAAAAAAATAAATCATCAGACTGTGCCTAATTCAAATCAAACCCCTAATAAATTGTCCCACTTCGGTGTTTGAGGTGGATATGTGTGTCACTAAGAGCTAAACACAACGGTCGCAAGTCTCCCTGCAAATTCCTCACAATATGGTACTAGCTGCACTACTAATGGCAGCAAGCCCAGCCACAAGCAAACTAAAAAAAAGTAAAATATAACGCTATTGTAGGCCTAAATAAGCCGTTGGGGTTCTCCTATGGCTATTTTCTAGCCTACACTGAAAGCACACTGCTTTGCCAGATTACCTTGAGATATAAAAATAAATAAACGTAAAAAAAAATAAATCATCAGACTGTGCCTAATTCAAATCAAACCCCTTATAAATTGTCCCACTTCGGTGTTTGAGGTGGATATGTGTGTCACTAAGAGCTAAACACAACGGTCGCAAGTCTCCCTGCAAATTCCTCACAAAATGGTACTAGCTGCACTACTAGTGGCAGCAAGCCCAGCCACAAGCAAACCAAAAAAAAGGAAAATCTAACGCTATTGTAGGCCTAAATAAGCCGTTGGGGTTCTCCTATGGCTATTTTCTAGCCTACACTGAAAGTACACTGCTTTGCCAGATTACTTTGAGTTATAAACAGAAATAAACGTAAAAAAAAATAAATCAGAAGACTGTGCCTTATTCAAATCAAACCCCTAATAAATCGTCCCACTTCGGTGTTTGAGGTGGATATGTGTGTCACCAAGAGCTAAACACAACGGTCGCACGTCTCCCAGTAAATTCCTCACAAAATGGTACTAGCTGCACTACTAGTGGCAGCAAGCCCAGCCACAAGCAAACAAAAAAAAAGTAAAATATAACGCTATTGTAGGCCTAAATAAGCCGTTGGGGTTCTCCTATGGCTATTTTCTAGCCTACACTGAAAGCACAGTGCTTTGCCAGATTACCTTGAGTTATAAAAAGAAATAAACGTAAAAAAAAAAATCAGCAGACTGTGCCTAATTCAAATCGAACCCCTTATAAATTGTCCCACTTCGGTGTTTGAGGTGGATATGTGTGTCACTAAGAGCTAAACACAACGGTCGCAAGTCTCCCTGCAAATTCCTCACAATATGGTACTAGCTGCACTACTAATGGCAGCAAGCCCAGCCACAAGCAAACCAAAAAAAAGTAAAATATAACGCTATTGTAGGCCTAAATAAGCCGTTGGGGTTCTCCTATGGCTATTTTCTAGCCTACACTGAAAGCACACTGCTTTGTCAGATTACTTTGAGTTATAAAAAGAAATAAACGTAAAAAAAAATAAATCAGAAGACTGTGCCTAATTCAAATAAAACCCCTAATAAATTGTCCCACTTCGGTGTTTGAGGTGGATATGTGTGTCACTAAGAGCTAAACACAACGGTCGCAAGTCTCCCAGCAAATTCCTCACAATATGGTACTAGCTGCACTACTAATGGCAGCAAGCCCAGCCACAAGCAAACAAAAAAAAAGTAAAATATAACTCTATTGTAGGCCTAAGTAAGCCGTTGGGGTTCTCCTATGGCTATTTTCTAGCCTACACTCAAAGCACACTGCTTTCCCAGATTACTTTGAGTTACAAAAAGAAATAAACATAAAAAAAAAATAAATCATCAGACTGTGCCTAATTCAAATCAAACCCCTAATAAATTGTCCCACTTCGGTGTTTGAGGTGGATATGTGTGTCACTAAGAGCTAAACACAACGGTCGCAAGTCTCCCTGCTAATTCCTCACAATATGGTACTAGCTGCACTACTAATGGCAGCAAGCCCAGCCACAAGCAAACAAAAAAAAAGTAAAATATAACGCTATTGTAGGCCTAAATAAGCCGTTGGGGTTCTCCTATGGCTATTTTATAGCCTACACTGAAAGCACACTGCTTTGCCAGATTAACTTGAGATATAAAAAGAAATAAACGTAAAAATAAATAAATCAGCAGACTGTGCCTAATTCAAATCGAACCCCTTATAAATTGTCCCATTTCGGTGTTTGAGGTGGATATGTGTGTCACTAAGAGCTAAACACAACGCTCACAAGTCTCCCTGCAAATTCCTCACAATATGGTACTAGCTGCACTACTAATGGCAGCAAGCCCAGCCACAAGCAAACCAAAAAAAAGTAAAATATAACGCTATTGTAGGCCTAAATAAGCCGTTGGGGTTCTCCTATGGCTATTTTCTAGCCTACACTGAAAGCACACTGCTTTGCCAGATTACCTTGAGCTATAAAAAGAAATAAACGTAAAAAAAAATAAATCATCAGACTGTGCCTAATTCAAATCAAACCCCTAATAAATTGTCCCACTTCGGTGTTTGAGGTGGATATGTGTGTCACTAAGAGCTAAACACAACGGTCGCCAGTCTCCCTGCAAATTCCTCACAATATGGTACTAGCTGCACTACTAATGGCAGCAAGCCCAGCCACAAGCAAACTAAAAAAAAGTAAAATATAACGCTATTGTAGGCCTAAATAAGCCGTTGGGGTTCTCCTATGGCTATTTTCTAGCCTACACTGAAAGCACACTGCTTTGCCAGATTACCATGAGTTATAAAAAGAAATAAACGTAAAAAAAAATAAATCATCAGACTGTGCCTAATTCAAATCAAACCCCTAATAAATTGTCCCACTTCGGTGTTTGAGGTGGATATGTGTGTCACTAAGAGCTAAACACAACGGTCGCAAGTCTCCCTGCAAATTCCTCACAATATGGTACTAGCTGCACTACTAATGGCAGCAAGCCCAGCCACAAGCAAATCAAAAAAAAGTAAAATATAACGCTATTGTAGGCCTAAATAAGCCGTTGGGGTTCTCCTATGGCTATTTTGTAGCCTACACTGAAAGCACACTGCTTTGCCAGATTACTTTGAGTTATAAAAAGAAATAAACGTAAAAAAAAATTAAATCAGAAGACTGTGCCTAATTCAAATCAAACCCCTAATAAATTGTCCCACTTCGGTGTTTGAGGTGGATATGTGTGTCACTAAGAGCTAAACACAACGGTTGCAAGTCTCCCAGCAAATTCCTCACAAAATGGTACTAGCTGCACTACTAGTGGCAGCAAACCCAGCCACAAGCAAACCAAAAAAAAGGAAAATATAACACTATTGTAGGCCTAAATAAGCCGTTGGGGTTCTCCTATGGCTATTTTCTAGCCTACACTGAAAGCACACTGCTTTGCCAGATTACCTTGAGATTTAAAAATAAATAAACGTAAAAAAAAATAAATCATCAGACTGTGCCTAATTCAAATCAAACCCCTTATAAATTGTCCCACTTCGGTGTTTGAGGTGGATATGTGTGTCACTAAGAGCTAAACACAACGGTCGCAAGTCTCCCTGCAAATTCCTCACAAAATGGTACTAGCTGCACTACTAGTGCCAGCAAGCCCAGCCACAAGCAAACCAAAAAAAAGGAAAATGTAACGCTATTGTAGGCCTAAATAAGCCGTTGGGGTTCTCCTATGGCTATTTTCTAGCCTACACTGAAAGTACACTGCTTTGCCAGATTACCTTGAGTTATAAAAAGAAATAAACGTAAAAAAAAATAAATCAGAAGACTGTGCCTTATTCAAATCAAACCCCTAATAAATCGTCCCACTTCGGTGTTTGAGGTGGATATGTGTGTCACCAAGAGCTAAACACAACGGTCGCACGTCTCCCAGTAAATTCCTCACAAAATGGTACTAGCTGCACTACTAGTGGCAGCAAGCCCAGCCACAAGCAAACAAAAAAAAAAAAATATAACGCTATTGTAGGCCTAAATAAGCCGTTGGGGTTCTCCTATGGCTATTTTCTAGCCTACACTGAAAGCACAGTGCTTTGCCAGATTACCTTGAGTTATAAAAAGAAATAAACGTAAAAAAAAAAAATCATCAGACTGTGCCTAATTCAAATCGAACCCCTTATAAATTGTCCCACTTCGGTGTTTGAGGTGGATATGTGTGTCACTAAGAGCTAAACACAACGGTCGCAAGTCTCCCTGCAAATTCCTCACAATATGGTACTAGCTGCACTACTAATGGCAGCAAGCCCAGCCACAAGCAAACCAAAAAAAAGTAAAATATAACGCTATTGTAGGCCTAAATAAGCCGTTGGGGTTCTCCTATGGCTATTTTCTAGCCTACACTGAAAGAACACTGCTTTGACAGATTACTTTGAGTTATAAAAAGAAATAAACGTAAAAAAAAATAAATCAGCAGACTGTGCCTAATTCAAATCAAACCCCTAATAAATTGTCCCACTTCGGTGTTTGAGGTGGATATGTGTGTCACTAAGAGCTAAACACAACGGTCGCAAGTCTCCCTGCAAATTCCTCACAATATGGTACTAGCTGCACTACTAATGGCAGCAAGCCCAGCCACAAGCAAACCAAAAAAAAGTAAAATATAACGCTATTGTAGGCCTAAATAAGCCGTTGGGGTTCTCCTATGGCTATTTTCTAGCCTACACTGAAAGCACACTGCTTTGCCAGATTACTTTGAGTTATAAAAAGAAATAAACGTAAAAAAAAATAAATCAGCAGACTGTGCCTAATTCAAATCAAACCCCTAATAAATCGTCCCACTTCGGTGTTTGAGGTGGATATGTGTGTCACTAAGAGCTAAACACAACGGTCGCAAGTCTCCCTGCAAATTCCTCACAATATGGTACTAGCTGCACTACTAATGGCAGCAAGCCCAGCCACAAGCAAACAAAAAAAAAGTAAAATATAACGCTATTGTAGGCCTAAATAGAGCCATGGGGTTCTCCTATGGCTATTTTCTAGCCTACACTGAAAGCACACTGCTTTGCCAGATTACCTTGAGTTATAAAAAGAAATAAACGTAAAAAAAAATAAATCAGCAGACTGTGCCTAATTCAAATCAAACCCCTAATAAATTGTCCCACTTCGATTTTTGAGGTGGATATGTGTGTCACTAAGAGCTAAACACAACGCTCGCAAGTCTCCCAGCAAATTCCTCACAATATGGTACTAGCTGCACTACTAATGGCAGCAAGCCCAGCCACAAGCAAACCAAAAAAAAGTAAAATATAACGCTATTGTAGGCCTAAATAAGCCGTTGGGGTTCTCCTATGGCTATTTTCTAGCCTACACTGAAAGCACACTGCTTTGTCAGATTACTTTGAGTTATAAAAAGAAATAAACGTAAAAAAAAATAAATCAGAAGACTGTGCCTAATTCAAATAAAACCCCTAATAAATTGTCCCACTTCGGTGTTTGAGGTGGATATGTGTGTCACTAAGAGCTAAACACAACGGTCGCAAGTCTCCCAGCAAATTCCTCACAAAATGGTACTAGCTGCACTACTAGTGGCAGCAAGCCCAGCCACAAGCAAACCAAAAAAAAGTAAAATATAACGCTATTGTAGGCCTAAATAAGCCGTTGGGGTTCTCCTATGGCTATTTTCTAGCCTACACTGAAAGCACACTGCTTTGCCAGATTACCTTGAGTTATAAAAAGAAATAAACGTAAAAAAAAATAAATCATCAGACTGTGCCTAATTCAAATCAGACCCCTAATAAATTGTCCCACTTCGGTGTTTGAGGTGGATATGTGTGTCACTAAGAGCTAAACACAACGGTCGCAAGTCTCCCTGCAAATTCCTCACAAAATGGTTCTAGCTGCACTACTAGTGGCAGCAAGCCCAGCCACAAGCAAACCAAAAAAAAGTAAAATATAACGCTATTGTAGGCCTAAAGAAGCCGTTGGGGTTCTCCTATGGCTATTTTCTAGCCTACACTGAAAGCACACTGCTTTCCCAGATTACTTTGAGTTATAAAAAGAAATAAACGTAAAAAAAAAAAAAAATCAGCAGACTGTGCCTAATTCAAATCAAACCCCTAATAAATTGTCCCACTTCGGTGTTTGAGGTGGATATGTGTGTCACTAAGAGCTAAACACAACGGTCGCAAGTCTCCCTGCAAATTCCTCACAATATGGTACTAGCTGCACTACTAATGGCAGCAAGCCCAGCCACAAGCAAACCAAAAAAAAGTAAAATATAACGCTATTGTAGGCCTAAATAAGCCGTTGGGGTTCTCCTATGGCTATTTTCTAGCCTACACTGAAAGAACACTGCTTTGACAGATTACTTTGAGTTATAAAAAGAAATAAACGTAAAAAAAAATAAATCAGCAGACTGTGCCTAATTCAAATCAAACCCCTAATAAATTGTCCCACTTCGGTGTTTGAGGTGGATATGTGTGTCACTAAGAGCTAAACACAACGGTCGCAAGTCTCCCTGCAAATTCCTCACAATATGGTACTAGCTGCACTACTAATGGCAGCAAGCCCAGCCACAAGCAAACCAAAAAAAAGTAAAATATAACGCTATTGTAGGCCTAAATAAGCCGTTGGGGTTCTCCTATGGCTATTTTCTAGCCTACACTGAAAGCACACTGCTTTGCCAGATTACTTTGAGTTATAAAAAGAAATAAACGTAAAAAAAAATAAATCAGCAGACTGTGCCTAATTCAAATCAAACCCCTAATAAATCGTCCCACTTCGGTGTTTGAGGTGGATATGTGTGTCACTAAGAGCTAAACACAACGGTCGCAAGTCTCCCTGCAAATTCCTCACAATATGGTACTAGCTGCACTACTAATGGCAGCAAGCCCAGCCACAAGCAAACAAAAAAAAAGTAAAATATAACGCTATTGTAGGCCTAAATAGAGCCATGGGGTTCTCCTATGGCTATTTTCTAGCCTACACTGAAAGCACACTGCTTTGCCAGATTACCTTGAGTTATAAAAAGAAATAAACGTAAAAAAAAATAAATCAGCAGACTGTGCCTAATTCAAATCAAACCCCTAATAAATTGTCCCACTTCGATTTTTGAGGTGGATATGTGTGTCACTAAGAGCTAAACACAACGCTCGCAAGTCTCCCAGCAAATTCCTCACAATATGGTACTAGCTGCACTACTAATGGCAGCAAGCCCAGCCACAAGCAAACCAAAAAAAAGTAAAATATAACGCTATTGTAGGCCTAAATAAGCCGTTGGGGTTCTCCTATGGCTATTTTCTAGCCTACACTGAAAGCACACTGCTTTGTCAGATTACTTTGAGTTATAAAAAGAAATAAACGTAAAAAAAAATAAATCAGAAGACTGTGCCTAATTCAAATAAAACCCCTAATAAATTGTCCCACTTCGGTGTTTGAGGTGGATATGTGTGTCACTAAGAGCTAAACACAACGGTCGCAAGTCTCCCAGCAAATTCCTCACAAAATGGTACTAGCTGCACTACTAGTGGCAGCAAGCCCAGCCACAAGCAAACCAAAAAAAAGTAAAATATAACGCTATTGTAGGCCTAAATAAGCCGTTGGGGTTCTCCTATGGCTATTTTCTAGCCTACACTGAAAGCACACTGCTTTGCCAGATTACCTTGAGTTATAAAAAGAAATAAACGTAAAAAAAAATAAATCATCAGACTGTGCCTAATTCAAATCAGACCCCTAATAAATTGTCCCACTTCGGTGTTTGAGGTGGATATGTGTGTCACTAAGAGCTAAACACAACGGTCGCAAGTCTCCCTGCAAATTCCTCACAAAATGGTTCTAGCTGCACTACTAGTGGCAGCAAGCCCAGCCACAAGCAAACCAAAAAAAAGTAAAATATAACGCTATTGTAGGCCTAAATAAGCCGTTGGGGTTCTCCTATGGCTATTTTCTAGCCTACACTGAAAGCACACTGCTTTGTCAGATTACTTTGAGTTATAAAAAGAAATAAACGTAAAAAAAAATAAATCAGAAGACTGTGCCTAATTCAAATAAAACCCCTAATAAATTGTCCCACTTCGGTGTTTGAGGTGGATATGTGTGTCACTAAGAGCTAAAAACAACGGTCGCAAGTCTCCCAGCAAATTCCTCACAATATGGTACTAGCTGCACTACTAATGGCAGCAAGCCCAGCCACAAGCAAACCAAAAAAAAGTAAAATATAACGCTATTGTAGGCCTAAATAAGCCGTTGGGGTTCTCCTATGGCTATTTTCTAGCCTACACTGAAAGCACACTGCTTTGCCAGATTACTTTGAGTTATAAAAAGAAATAAACGTAAAAAAAAAAAAATTATCAGACTGTGCCTAATTCAAATCACACCCCTAATAAATTGTCCCACTTCGGTGTTTGAGGTGGATATGTGTGTGTTACTAAGAGCTAAACACAACGGTCGCAAGTCTCCCAGCAAATTCCTCACAATATGGTACTAGCTGCACTAATAATGGCAGCAAGCCCAGCCACAAGCAAACAAAAAAAAAGTAAAATATAACTCTATTGTAGGCCTAAATAAGCCGTTGGGGTTCTCCTATGGCTATTTTCTAGCCTACACTCAAAGCACACTGCTTTCCCAGATTACTTTGAGTTATAAAAAGAAATAAACGAAAAAAAAAAAAAAAATCAGCAGACTGTGCCTAATTCAATTCAAACCCCTAATAAATTGTCCCACTTCGGTGTTTGAGGTGGATATGTGTGTCACTAAGAGCTAAACACAACGGTCGCACGTCTCCCAGTAAATTCCTCACAAAATGGTACTAGCTGCACTACTAGTGGCAGCAAGCCCAGCCACAAGCAAACAAAAAAAAAAGTAAAATATAACGCTATTGTAGGCCTAAAGAAGCCGTTGGGGTTCTCCTATGGCTATTTTCTAGCCTACACTGAAAGCACACTGCTTTCCCAGATTACTTTGAGTTATAAAAAGAAATAAACGTAAAAAAAAAAAAAAATCAGCAGACTGTGCCTAATTCAAATCAAACCCCTAATAAATTGTCCCACTTCGGTGTTTGAGGTGGATATGTGTGTCACTAAGAGCTAAACACAACGGTCGCAAGTCTCCCTGCAAATTCCTCACAATATGGTACTAGCTGCACTACTAATGGCAGCAAGCCCAGCCACAAGCAAACCAAAAAAAAGTAAAATATAACGCTATTGTAGGCCTAAATAAGCCGTTGGGGTTCTCCTATGGCTATTTTCTAGCCTACACTGAAAGCACACTGCTTTGCCAGATTACCTTGAGTTATAAAAAGAAATAAACGTTAAAAAAAATAAATCATCAGACTGTGCCTAATTCAAATCAAACCCCTAAGAAATTGTCCCACTTCGGTGTTTGAGGTGGATAAGTGTGTCACTAAGAGCTAAACACAACGGTTGCAAGTCTCCCAGCAAATTCCTCACAAAATGCTACTAGCTGCACTACTAGTGGCAGCAAGCCCAGCCACAAGCAAACCAAAAAAAAGTAAAATATAACGCTATTGTAGGCCTAAATAAGCCGTTGGGGTTCTCCTATGGCTATTTTCTAGCCTACACTGAAAGTACACTGCTTTGCCAGATTACTTTAAGTTATAAAAAGAAATAAATGTAAAAAAACAATAAATCAGAAGACTGTGCCTAATTCAAATCAAACCTCTAATAAATTGTCCCACTTCGTTGTTTGAGGTGGATATGTGTGTCACTAAGAGCTAAACACAACGGCTGCAAGTCTCCTAGCAAATTCCTCACAAAATGCTACTAGCTGCACTACTAGTGGCAGCAAGCCCAGCCACAAGCAAACCAGAAAAAAGTAAAATATAACGCTATTGTAGGCCTAAATAAGCCGTTGGGGTTCTCCTATGGCTATTTTCTAGCCTACACTGAAAGCACAGTGCTTTGCCAGATTACCTTGAGTTATAAAAAGAAATAAACGTAAAAAAAAATAAATCAGCAGACTGTGCCTAATTCAAATCAAACCCCTTATAAATTGTCCCACTTCGGTGTATGAGGTGGATATGTGTGTCACTAAGAGCTAAACACAACGGTCGCAAGTCTCCCTGCAAATTCCTCACAATATGGTACTAGCTGCACTACTAATAGCAGCAAGCCCAGCCACAAGCAAACCAAAAAAAAGTAAAATATAACGCTATTGTAGGCCTAAATAAGCCGTTGGGGTTCTCCTATGGCTATTTTCTAGCCTACACTGAAAGTACACTGCTTTGCCAGATTACTTTAAGTTATAAGAAGAAATAAATGTAAAAAAAAATAAATCAGAAGACTGTGCCTAATTCAAATCAAACCTCTAATAAATTGTCCCACTTCGGTGTTTGAGGTGGATATGTGTGTCACTTAGAGCTAAACACAACGGTCGCAAGTCTCCCTGCAAATTCCTCACAATATGGTACTAGCTGCACTACTAATGGCAGCAAGCCCAGCCACAAGCAAACCAAAAAAAAGTAAAATATAACGCTATTGTAGGCCTAAATAAGCCGTTGGGGTTCTCCTATGGCTATTTTCTAGCCTACACTGAAAGTACACTGCTTTGCCAGATTACTTTAAGTTATAAGAAGAAATAAATGTAAAAAAAAATAAATCAGCAGACTGTGCCTAATTCAAATCGAACCCCTTATAAATTGTCCCACTTCGGTGTTTGAGGTGGATATGTGTGTCACTAAGAGCTAAACACAACGGTCGCAAGTCTCCCTGCAAATTCCTCACAATATGGTACTAGCTGCACTACTAATGGCAGCAAGCCCAGCCACAAGCAAACCAAAAAAAAGTAAAATATAACGCTATTGTAGGCCTAAATAAGCCGTTGGGGTTCTCCTATGGCTATTTTCTAGCCTACACTGAAAGCACACTGCTTTGCCAGATTACTTTGAGTTATAAAAAGAAATAAACGTAAAAAAAAATAAATCAGCAGACTGTGCCTAATTCAAATCAAACCCCTAATAAATTGTCCCACTTCGGTATTTGAGGTGGATATGTGTGTCACTAAGAGCTAAACACAACGGTCGCAAGTCTCCCTGCAAATTCCTCACAATATGGTACTAGCTGCACTACTAATGGCAGCAAGCCCAGCCACAAGCAAACCAAAAAAAGTAAAATATAACGCTATTGTAGGCCTAAATAAGCCGTTGGGGTTCTCCTATGGCTATTTTCTAGCCTACACTGAAAGCACACTGCTTTGCCAGATTACCTTGAGTTATAAAAAGAAATAAACGTTAAAAAAAATAAATCATCAGACTGTGCCTAATTCAAATCAAACCCCTAATAAATTGTCCCACTTCGGTGTTTGAGGTGGATATGTGTGTCACTAAGAGCTAAACACAACGGTTGCAAGTCTCCCAGCAAATTCCTCACAAAATGCTACTAGCTGCACTACTAGTGGCAGCAAGCCCAGCCACAAGCAAACCAAAAAAAAGTAAAATATAACGCTATTGTAGGCCTAAATAAGCCGTTGGGGTTCTCCTATGGCTATTTTCTAGCCTACACTGAAAGTACACTGCTTTGCCAGATTACTTTAAGTTATAAAAAGAAATAAATGTAAAAAAAAATAAATCAGAAGACTGTGCCTAATTCAAATCAAACCTCTAATAAATTGTCCCACTTCGTTGTTTAAGGTGGATATGTGTGTCACTAAGAGCTAAACACAACGGCTGCAAGTCTCCCAGCAAATTCCTCACAAAATGCTACTAGCTGCACTACTAGTGGCAGCAAGCCCAGCCACAAGCAAACCAGAAAAAAGTAAAATATAACGCTATTGTAGGCCTAAATAAGCCGTTGGGGTTCTCCTATGGCTATTTTCTAGCCTACACTGAAAGCACAGTGCTTTGCCAGATTACCTTGAGTTATAAAAAGAAATAAACGTAAAAAAAAATAAATCAGCAGACTGTGCCTAATTCAAATCAAACCCCTTATAAATTGCCCCACTTCGGTGTATGAGGTGGATATGTGTGTCACTAAGAGCTAAACACAACGGTCGCAAGTCTCCCTGCAAATTCCTCACAATATGGTACTAGCTGCACTACTAATGGCAGCAAGCCCAGCCACAAGCAAACCAAAAAAAAGTAAAATATAACGCTATTGTAGGCCTAAATAAGCCGTTGGGGTTCTCCTATGGCTATTTTCTAGCCTACACTGAAAGTACACTGCTTTGCCAGATTACTTTAAGTTATAAGAAGAAATAAATGTAAAAAAAAATAAATCAGAAGACTGTGCCTAATTCAAATCAAACCCCTAATAAATTGTCCCACTTCGGTATTTGAGGTGGATATGTGTGTCACTAAGAGCTAAACACAACGGTCGCAAGTCTCCCTGCAAATTCCTCACAATATGGTACTAGCTGCACTACTAATGGCAGCAAGCCCAGCCACAAGCAAACCAAAAAAAAGTAAAATATAACGCTATTGTAGGCCTAAATAAGCCGTTGGGGTTCTCCTATGGCTATTTTCTAGCCTACACTGAAAGCACACTGCTTTGCCAGATTACCTTGAGTTATAAAAAGAAATAAACGTAAAAAAAAAAAATCAGCAGACTGTGCCTAATTCAAATCGAACCCCTTATAAATTGTCCCACTTCTGTGTTTGAGGTGGATATGTTTGTCACTAAGAGCTAAACACAACGCTCGCAAGTCTCCCTGCAAATTCCTCACAATATGGTACTAGCTGCACTACTAATGGCAGCAAGCCCAGCCACAAGCAAACCAAAAAAAAGTAAAATATAACGCTATTGTAGGCCTAAATAAGCCGTTGGGGTTCTCCTATGGCTATTTTCTAGCCTACACTGAAAGCACACTGCTTTGCCAGATTACCTTGAGTTATAAAAAGAAATAAACGTTAAAAAAAATAAATCATCAGACTGTGCCTAATTCAAATCAAACCCCTAATAAATTGTCCCACTTCGGTGTTTGAGGTGGATATGTGTGTCACTAAGAGCTAAACACAACGGTTGCAAGTCTCCCAGCAAATTCCTCACAAAATGCTACTAGCTGCACTACTAGTGGCAGCAAGCCCAGCCACAAGCAAACAAAAAAAAAGTAAAATATAACGCTATTGTAGGCCTAAATAAGCCGTTGGGGTTCTTCTATGGCTATTTTCTAGCCTACACTGAAAGTACACTTCTTTGCCAGATTACTTTAAGTTATAAAAAGAAATAAATGTAAAAAAAAATAAATCAGAAGACTGTGCCTAATTCAAATCAAACCTCTAATAAATTGTCCCACTTCGTTGTTTGAGGTGGATATGTGTGTCACTAAGAGCTAAACACAACGGTTGCAAGTCTCCCAGCAAATTCCTCACAAAATGCTACTAGCTGCACTACTAGTGGCAGCAAGCCCAGCCACAAGCAAACCAGAAAAAAGTAAAATATAACGCTATTGTAGGCCTAAATAAGCCGTTGGGGTTCTCCTATGGCTATTTTCTAGCCTACACTGAAAGCACAGTGCTTTGCCAGATTACCTTGAGTTATAAAAAGAAATAAAGGTAAAAAAAAATAAATCAGCAGACTGTGCCTAATTCAAATCAAACCCCTTATAAATTGTCCCACTTCGGTGTATGAGGTGGATATGTGTGTCACTAAGAGCTAAACACAACGGTCGCAAGTCTCCCTGCAAATTCCTCACAATATGGTACTAGCTGCACTACTAATGGCAGCAAGCCCAGCCACAAGCAAACCAAAAAAAAGTAAAATATAACGCTATTGTAGGCCTAAATAAGCCGTTGGGGTTCTCCTATGGCTATTTTCTAGCCTACACTGAAAGCACACTGCTTTGCCAGATTACCTTGAGTTTTAAAAAGAAATAAACGTAAAAAAAAAAAATCAGCAGACTGTGCCTAATTCAAATCGAACCCCTTATAAATTGTCCCACTTCTGTGTTTGAGGTGGATATGTTTGTCACTAAGAGCTAAACACAACGCTCGCAAGTCTCCCAGCAAATTCCTCACAATATGGTACTAGCTGCACTACTAATGGCAGCAAGCCCAGCCACAAGCAAACCAAAAAAAAGTAAAATATAACGCTATTGTAGGCCTAAATAAGCCGTTGGGGTTCTCCTATGGCTATTTTCTAGCCTACACTGAAAGCACACTGCTTTGCCAGATTACTTTGAGTTATAAAAAGAAATAAACGTAAAAAAAAATAAATCAGCAGACTGTGCCTAATTCAAATCAAACCCCTAATAAATTGTCCCACTTCGGTATTTGAGGTGGATATGTGTGTCACTAAGAGCTAAACACAACGGTCGCAAGTCTCCCTGCAAATTCCTCACAATATGGTACTAGCTGCACTACTAATGGCAGCAAGCCCAGCCACAAGCAAACCAAAAAAAAGTAAAATATAACGCTATTGTAGGCCTAAATAAGCCGTTGGGGTTCTCCTATGGCTATTTTCTAGCCTACACTGAAAGCACACTGCTTTGCCAGATTACCTTGAGTTATAAAAAGAAATAAACGTAAAAAAAAAAATCAGCAGACTGTGCCTAATTCAAATCGAACCCCTTATAAATTGTCCCACTTCTGTGTTTGAGGTGGATATGTTTGTCACTAAGAGCTAAACACAACGCTCGCAAGTCTCCCTGCAAATTCCTCACAATATGGTACTAGCTGCACTACTAATGGCAGCAAGCCCAGCCACAAGCAAACCAAAAAAAAGTAAAATATAACGCTATTGTAGGCCTAAATAAGCCGTTGGGGTTCTCCTATGGCTATTTTCTAGCCTACACTGAAAGCACACTGCTTTGCCAGATTACCTTGAGTTATAAAAAGAAATAAACGTTAAAAAAAATAAATCATCAGACTGTGCCTAATTCAAATCAAACCCCTAATAAATTGTCCCACTTCGGTGTTTGAGGTGGATATGTGTGTCACTAAGAGCTAAACACAACGGTTGCAAGTCTCCCAGCAAATTCCTCACAAAATGCTACTAGCTGCACTACTAGTGGCAGCAAGCCCAGCCACAAGCAAACCAAAAAAAAGTAAAATATAACGCTATTGTAGGCCTAAATAAGCCGTTGGGGTTCTCCTATGGCTATTTTCTAGCCTACACTGAAAGTACACTGCTTTGCCAGATTACTTTAAGTTATAAAAAGAAATAAATGTAAAAAAAAATAAATCAGAAGACTGTGCCTAATTCAAATCAAACCTCTAATAAATTGTCCCACTTCGTTGTTTAAGGTGGATATGTGTGTCACTAAGAGCTAAACACAACGGCTGCAAGTCTCCCAGCAAATTCCTCACAAAATGCTACTAGCTGCACTACTAGTGGCAGCAAGCCCAGCCACAAGCAAACCAGAAAAAAGTAAAATATAACGCTATTGTAGGCCTAAATAAGCCGTTGGGGTTCTCCTATGGCTATTTTCTAGCCTACACTGAAAGCACAGTGCTTTGCCAGATTACCTTGAGTTATAAAAAGAAATAAACGTAAAAAAAAATAAATCAGCAGACTGTGCCTAATTCAAATCAAACCCCTTATAAATTGTCCCACTTCGGTGTATGAGGTGGATATGTGTGTCACTAAGAGCTAAACACAACGGTCGCAAGTCTCCCTGCAAATTCCTCACAATATGGTACTAGCTGCACTACTAATGGCAGCAAGCCCAGCCACAAGCAAACCAAAAAAAAGTAAAATATAACGCTATTGTAGGCCTAAATAAGCCGTTGGGGTTCTCCTATGGCTATTTTCTAGCCTACACTGAAAGTACACTGCTTTGCCAGATTACTTTAAGTTATAAGAAGAAATAAATGTAAAAAAAAATAAATCAGAAGACTGTGCCTAATTCAAATCAAACCTCTAATAAATTGTCCCACTTCGGTGTTTGAGGTGGATATGTGTGTCACTAAGAGCTAAACACAACGGTCGCAAGTCTCCCTGCAAATTCCTCACAATATGGTACTAGCTGCACTACTAATGGCAGCAAGCCCAGCCACAAGCAAACCAAAAAAAAGTAAAATATAACGCTATTGTAGGCCTAAATAAGCCGTTGGGGTTCTCCTATGGCTATTTTCTAGCCTACACTGAAAGTACACTGCTTTGCCAGATTACTTTAAGTTATAAGAAGAAATAAATGTAAAAAAAAATAAATCAGCAGACTGTGCCTAATTCAAATCGAACCCCTTATAAATTGTCCCACTTCGGTGTTTGAGGTGGATATGTGTGTCACTAAGAGCTAAACACAACGGTCGCAAGTCTCCCTGCAAATTCCTCACAATATGGTACTAGCTGCACTACTAATGGCAGCAAGCCCAGCCACAAGCAAACCAAAAAAAAGTAAAATATAACGCTATTGTAGGCCTAAATAAGCCGTTGGGGTTCTCCTATGGCTATTTTCTAGCCTACACTGAAAGCACACTGCTTTGCCAGATTACTTTGAGTTATAAAAAGAAATAAACGTAAAAAAAAATAAATCAGCAGACTGTGCCTAATTCAAATCAAACCCCTAATAAATTGTCCCACTTCGGTATTTGAGGTGGATATGTGTGTCACTAAGAGCTAAACACAACGGTCGCAAGTCTCCCTGCAAATTCCTCACAATATGGTACTAGCTGCACTACTAATGGCAGCAAGCCCAGCCACAAGCAAACCAAAAAAAAGTAAAATATAACGCTATTGTAGGCCTAAATAAGCCGTTGGGGTTCTCCTATGGCTATTTTCTAGCCTACACTGAAAGCACACTGCTTTGCCAGATTACCTTGAGTTATAAAAAGAAATAAACGTAAAAAAAAAAAATCAGCAGACTGTGCCTAATTCAAATCGAACCCCTTATAAATTGTCCCACTTCTGTGTTTGAGGTGGATATGTTTGTCACTAAGAGCTAAACACAACGCTCGCAAGTCTCCCTGCAAATTCCTCACAATATGGTACTAGCTGCACTACTAATGGCAGCAAGCCCAGCCACAAGCAAACCAAAAAAAAGTAAAATATAACGCTATTGTAGGCCTAAATAAGCCGTTGGGGTTCTCCTATGGCTATTTTCTAGCCTACACTGAAAGCACACTGCTTTGCCAGATTACCTTGAGTTATAAAAAGAAATAAACGTTAAAAAAAAGAAATCATCAGACTGTGCCTAATTCAAATCAAACCCCTAATAAATTGTCCCACTTCGGTGTTTGAGGTGGATATGTGTGTCACTAAGAGCTAAACACAACGGTTGCAAGTCTCCCAGCAAATTCCTCACAAAATGCTACTAGCTGCACTACTAGTGGCAGCAAGCCCAGCCACAAGCAAACCAAAAAAAAGTAAAATATAACGCTATTGTAGGCCTAAATAAGCCGTTGGGGTTCTCCTATGGCTATTTTCTAGCCTACACTGAAAGTACACTGCTTTGCCAGATTACTTTAAGTTATAAAAAGAAATAAATGTAAAAAAAAATAAATCAGAAGACTGTGCCTAATTCAAATCAAACCTCTAATTAATTGTCCCACTTCGTTGTTTGAGGTGGATATGTGTGTCACTAAGAGCTAAACACAACGGTTGCAAGTCTCCCAGCAAATTCCTCACAAAATGCTACTAGCTGCACTACTAGTGGCAGCAAGCCCAGCCACAAGCAAACCAGAAAAAAGTAAAATATAACGCTATTGTAGGCCTAAATAAGCCGTTGGGGTTCTCCTATGGCTATTTTCTAGCCTACACTGAAAGCACAGTGCTTTGCCAGATTACCTTGAGTTATAAAAAGAAATAAACGTAAAAAAAAATAAATCAGCAGACTGTGCCTAATTCAAATCAAACCCCTTATAAATTGTCCCACTTCGGTGTATGAGGTGGATATGTGTGTCACTAAGAGCTAAACACAACGGTCGCAAGTCTCCCTGCAAATTCCTCACAATATGGTACTAGCTGCACTACTAATGGCAGCAAGCCCAGCCACAAGCAAACCAAAAAAAAGTAAAATATAACGCTATTGTAGGCCTAAATAAGCCGTTGGGGTTCTCCTATGGCTATTTTCTAGCCTACACTGAAAGCACACTGCTTTGCCAGATTACCTTGAGTTATAAAAAGAAATAAACGTAAAAAAAAAAAATCAGCAGACTGTGCCTAATTCAAATCGAACCCCTTATAAATTGTCCCACTTCTGTGTTTGAGGTGGATATGTTTGTCACTAAGAGGTAAACACAACGCTCGCAAGTCTCCCAGCAAATTCCTCACAATATGGTACTAGCTGCACTACTAATGGCAGCAAGCCCAGCCACAAGCAAACCAAAAAAAAGTAAAATATAACGCTATTGTAGGCCTAAATAAGCCGTTGGGGTTCTCCTATGGCTATTTTCTTGCCTACACTGAAAGCACACTGCTTTGCCAGATTACCTTGAGTTATAAAAAGAAATAAACGTTAAAAAAAATAAATCATCAGACTGTGCCTAATTCAAATCAAACCCCTAATAAATTGTCCCACTTCGGTGTTTGAGGTGGATATGTGTGTCACTAAGAGCTAAACACAACGGTTGCAAGTCTCCCAGCAAATTCCTCACAAAATGCTACTAGCTGCACTACTAGTGGCAGCAAGCCCAGCCACAAGCAAACCAAAAAAAAGTAAAATATAACGCTATTGTAGGCCTAAATAAGCCGTTGGGGTTCTCCTATGGCTATTTTCTAGCCTACACTGAAAGTACACTGCTTTGCCAGATTACTTTAAGTTATAAAAAGAAATAAATGTAAAAAAAAATAAATCAGAAGACTGTGCCTAATTCAAATCAAACCTCTAATAAATTGTCCCACTTCGTTGTTTAAGGTGGATATGTGTGTCACTAAGAGCTAAACACAACGGCTGCAAGTCTCCCAGCAAATTCCTCACAAAATGCTACTAGCTGCACTACTAGTGGCAGCAAGCCCAGCCACAAGCAAACCAGAAAAAAGTAAAATATAACGCTATTGTAGGCCTAAATAAGCCGTTGGGGTTCTCCTATGGCTATTTTCTAGCCTACACTGAAAGCACAGTGCTTTGCCAGATTACCTTGAGTTATAAAAAGAAATAAACGTAAAAAAAAATAAATCAGCAGACTGTGCCTAATTCAAATCAAACCCCTTATAAATTGTCCCACTTCGGTGTATGAGGTGGATATGTGTGTCACTAAGAGCTAAACACAACGGTCGCAAGTCTCCCTGCAAATTCCTCACAATATGGTACTAGCTGCACTACTAATGGCAGCAAGCCCAGCCACAAGCAAACCAAAAAAAAGTAAAATATAACGCTATTGTAGGCCTAAATAAGCCGTTGGGGTTCTCCTATGGCTATTTTCTAGCCTACACTGAAAGTACACTGCTTTGCCAGATTACTTTAAGTTATAAGAAGAAATAAATGTAAAAAAAAATAAATCAGAAGACTGTGCCTAATTCAAATCAAACCTCTAATAAATTGTCCCACTTCGGTGTTTGAGGTGGATATGTGTGTCACTAAGAGCTAAACACAACGGTCGCAAGTCTCCCTGCAAATTCCTCACAATATGGTACTAGCTGCACTACTAATGGCAGCAAGCCCAGCCACAAGCAAACCAAAAAAAAGTAAAATATAACGCTATTGTAGGCCTAAATAAGCCGTTGGGGTTCTCCTATGGCTATTTTCTAGCCTACACTGAAAGTACACTGCTTTGCCAGATTACTTTAAGTTATAAGAAGAAATAAATGTAAAAAAAAATAAATCAGCAGACTGTGCCTAATTCAAATCGAACCCCTTATAAATTGTCCCACTTCGGTGTTTGAGGTGGATATGTGTGTCACTAAGAGCTAAACACAACGGTCGCAAGTCTCCCTGCAAATTCCTCACAATATGGTACTAGCTGCACTACTAATGGCAGCAAGCCCAGCCACAAGCAAACCAAAAAAAAGTAAAATATAACGCTATTGTAGGCCTAAATAAGCCGTTGGGGTTCTCCTATGGCTATTTTCTAGCCTACACTGAAAGCACACTGCTTTGCCAGATTACTTTGAGTTATAAAAAGAAATAAACGTAAAAAAAAATAAATCAGCAGACTGTGCCTAATTCAAATCAAACCCCTAATAAATTGTCCCACTTCGGTATTTGAGGTGGATATGTGTGTCACTAAGAGCTAAACACAACGGTCGCAAGTCTCCCTGCAAATTCCTCACAATATGGTACTAGCTGCACTACTAATGGCAGCAAGCCCAGCCACAAGCAAACCAAAAAAAAGTAAAATATAACGCTATTGTAGGCCTAAATAAGCCGTTGGGGTTCTCCTATGGCTATTTTCTAGCCTACACTGAAAGCACACTGCTTTGCCAGATTACCTTGAGTTATAAAAAGAAATAAACGTAAAAAAAAAAAATCAGCAGACTGTGCCTAATTCAAATCGAACCCCTTATAAATTGTCCCACTTCTGTGTTTGAGGTGGATATGTTTGTCACTAAGAGCTAAACACAACGCTCGCAAGTCTCCCTGCAAATTCCTCACAATATGGTACTAGCTGCACTACTAATGGCAGCAAGCCCAGCCACAAGCAAACCAAAAAAAAGTAAAATATAACGCTATTGTAGGCCTAAATAAGCCGTTGGGGTTCTCCTATGGCTATTTTCTAGCCTACACTGAAAGCACACTGCTTTGCCAGATTACCTTGAGTTATAAAAAGAAATAAACGTTAAAAAAAAGAAATCATCAGACTGTGCCTAATTCAAATCAAACCCCTAATAAATTGTCCCACTTCGGTGTTTGAGGTGGATATGTGTGTCACTAAGAGCTAAACACAACGGTTGCAAGTCTCCCAGCAAATTCCTCACAAAATGCTACTAGCTGCACTACTAGTGGCAGCAAGCCCAGCCACAAGCAAACCAAAAAAAAGTAAAATATAACGCTATTGTAGGCCTAAATAAGCCGTTGGGGTTCTCCTATGGCTATTTTCTAGCCTACACTGAAAGTACACTGCTTTGCCAGATTACTTTAAGTTATAAAAAGAAATAAATGTAAAAAAAAATAAATCAGAAGACTGTGCCTAATTCAAATCAAACCTCTAATTAATTGTCCCACTTCGTTGTTTGAGGTGGATATGTGTGTCACTAAGAGCTAAACACAACGGTTGCAAGTCTCCCAGCAAATTCCTCACAAAATGCTACTAGCTGCACTACTAGTGGCAGCAAGCCCAGCCACAAGCAAACCAGAAAAAAGTAAAATATAACGCTATTGTAGGCCTAAATAAGCCGTTGGGGTTCTCCTATGGCTATTTTCTAGCCTACACTGAAAGCACAGTGCTTTGCCAGATTACCTTGAGTTATAAAAAGAAATAAACGTAAAAAAAAATAAATCAGCAGACTGTGCCTAATTCAAATCAAACCCCTTATAAATTGTCCCACTTCGGTGTATGAGGTGGATATGTGTGTCACTAAGAGCTAAACACAACGGTCGCAAGTCTCCCTGCAAATTCCTCACAATATGGTACTAGCTGCACTACTAATGGCAGCAAGCCCAGCCACAAGCAAACCAAAAAAAAGTAAAATATAACGCTATTGTAGGCCTAAATAAGCCGTTGGGGTTCTCCTATGGCTATTTTCTAGCCTACACTGAAAGCACACTGCTTTGCCAGATTACCTTGAGTTATAAAAAGAAATAAACGTAAAAAAAAAAAATCAGCAGACTGTGCCTAATTCAAATCGAACCCCTTATAAATTGTCCCACTTCTGTGTTTGAGGTGGATATGTTTGTCACTAAGAGGTAAACACAACGCTCGCAAGTCTCCCAGCAAATTCCTCACAATATGGTACTAGCTGCACTACTAATGGCAGCAAGCCCAGCCACAAGCAAACCAAAAAAAAGTAAAATATAACGCTATTGTAGGCCTAAATAAGCCGTTGGGGTTCTCCTATGGCTATTTTCTTGCCTACACTGAAAGCACACTGCTTTGCCAGATTACCTTGAGTTATAAAAAGAAATAAACGTTAAAAAAAATAAATCATCAGACTGTGCCTAATTCAAATCAAACCCCTAATAAATTGTCCCACTTCGGTGTTTGAGGTGGATATGTGTGTCACTAAGAGCTAAACACAACGGTTGCAAGTCTCCCAGCAAATTCCTCACAAAATGCTACTAGCTGCACTACTAGTGGCAGCAAGCCCAGCCACAAGCAAACCAAAAAAAAGTAAAATATAACGCTATTGTAGGCCTAAATAAGCCGTTGGGGTTCTCCTATGGCTATTTTCTAGCCTACACTGAAAGTACACTGCTTTGCCAGATTACTTTAAGTTATAAAAAGAAATTAATGTAAAAAAAAATAAATCAGAAGACTGTGCCTAATTCAAATCAAACCTCTAATAAATTGTCCCACTTCGTTGTTTGAGGTGGATATGTGTGTCACTAAGAGCTAAACACAACGGTTGCAAGTCTCCCAGCAAATTCCTCACAAAATGCTACTAGCTGCACTACTAGTGGCAGCAAGCCCAGCCACAAGCAAACCAGAAAAAAGTAAAATATAACGCTATTGTAGGCCTAAATAAGCCGTTGGGGTTCTCCTATGGCTATTTTCTAGCCTACACTGAAAGCACAGTGCTTTGCCAGATTACCTTGAGTTATAAAAAGAAATAAACGTAAAAAAAAATAAATCAGAAGACTGTGCCTTATTCAAATCAAACCCCTAATAAATTGTCCCACTTCGGTGTTTGAGGTGGATATGTGTGTCACTAAGAGCTAAACACAACGGTCGCACGTCTCCCAGTAAATTCCTCACAAAATGGTACTAGCTGCACTACTAGTGGCAGCAAGCCCAGCCACAAGCAAACAAAAAAAAAGTAAAATATAACGCTATTGTAGGCCTAAATAAGCCTTTGGGGTTCTCCTATGGCTATTTTCTAGCCTACACTGAAAGCACACTGCTTTGCCAGATTACTTTGAGTTATAAAAAGAAATAAACGTAAAAAAAAATAAATCAGCAGACTGTGCCTAATTCAAATCGAACCCCTTATAAATTGTCCCACTTTGGTGTTTGAGGTGGATATGTGTGTCACTAAGAGCTAAACACAACGGTCGCAAGTCTCCCTGCAAATTCCTCACAATATGGTACTAGCTGCACTACTAATGGCAGCAAGCCCAGCCACAAGCAAACCAAAAAAAGTAAAATATAACGCTATTGTAGGCCTAAATAAGCCGTTGGGGTTCTCCTATGGCTATTTTCTAGCCTACACTGAAAGCACACTGCTTTGCCAGATTACTTTGAGTTATAAAAAGAAATAAACGTAAAAAAAAATAAATCATCAGACTGTGCCTAATTCAAATCAAACCCCTTAAAAATTGTCCCACTTCGGTGTTTGAGGTGAATATATGTGTCACTAAGAGCTTAACACAACGGTCGCAAGTCTCCCAGCAAATTCCTCACAATATGGTACTAGCTGCACTACTAGTGCCAGCAAGCCCAGCCACAAGCAAACAAAAAAAAAACTAAAATATAACGCTATTGTAGGCCTAAATAAGCCGTTGGGGTTCTCCTATGGCTATTTTCTAGCCTACACTGAAAGCACACTGCTTTCCCAGATTACTTTGAGTTATAAAAAGAAATAAACGTAAAAAAAAATAAATCAGCAGACTGTGCCTAATTCAAATCAAACCCCTAATAAATTGTCCCACTTCGGTATTTGAGGTGGATATGTGTGTCACTAAGAGCTAAACACAACGGTCGCAAGTCTCCCTGCAAATTCCTCACAATATGGTACTAGCTGCACTACTAATGGCAGCAAGCCCAGCCACAAGCAAACCAAAAAAAAGTAAAATATAACGCTATTGTAGGCCTAAATAAGCCGTTGGGGTTCTCCTATGGCTATTTTCTAGCCTACACTGAAAGCACACTGCTTTGCCAGATTACCTTGAGTTATAAAAAGAAATAAACGTAAAAAAAAAAAAAATCAGCAGACTGTGCCTAATTCAAATCGAACCCCTTATAAATTGTCCCACTTCTGTGTTTGAGGTGGATATGTTTGTCACTAAGAGCTAAACACAACGCTCGCAAGTCTCCCTGCAAATTCCTCACAATATGGTACTAGCTGCACTACTAATGGCAGCAAGCCCAGCCACAAGCAAACCAAAAAAAAGTAAAATATAACGCTATTGTAGGCCTAAATAAGCCGTTGGGGTTCTCCTATGGCTATTTTCTAGCCTACACTGAAAGCACACTGCTTTGCCAGATTACTTTGAGTTATAAAAAGAAATAAACGTAAAAAAAAATAAATCATCAGACTTTGCCTAATTCAAATCAAACCCCTTATAAATTGTCCCACTTCGGTGTTTGAGGTGGATATGTGTGTCACTAAGAGCTAAACACAACGGTCGCAAGTCTCCCTGCAAATTCCTCACAAAATGCTACTAGCTGCACTACTAGTGGCAGCAAGCCCAGCCACAAGCAAACCAAAAAAAAGGAAAATCTAACGCTATTGTAGGCCTAAATAAGCCGTTGGGGTTCTCCTATGGCTATTTTCTAGCCTACACTGAAAGTACACTGCTTTGCCAGATTACTTTGAGTTATAAAAAGAAATAAACGTAAAAAAAAATAAATCAGAAGACTGTGCCTTATTCAAATCAAACCCCTAATAAATTGTCCCACTTCGGTGTTTGAGGTGGATATGTGTGTCACCAAGAGCTAAACACAACGGTCGCACGTCTCCCAGTAAATTCCTCACAAAATGGTACTAGCTGCACTACTAGTGGCAGCAAGCCCAGCCACAAGCAAACAAAAAAAAAGTAAAATATAACGCTATTGTAGGCCTAAATAAGCCTTTGGGGTTCTCCTATGGCTATTTTCTAGCCTACACTGAAAGCACACTGCTTTGCCAGATTACTTTGAGTTATAAAAAGAAATAAACGTAAAAAAAAATAAATCAGCAGACTGTGCCTAATTCAAATCGAACCCCTTATAAATTGTCCCACTTTGGTGTTTGAGGTGGATATGTGTGTCACTAAGAGCTAAACACAACGGTCGCAAGTCTCCCTGCAAATTCCTCACAATATGGTACTAGCTGCACTACTAATGACAGCAAGCCCAGCCACAAGCAAACCAAAAAAAGTAAAATATAACGCTATTGTAGGCCTAAATAAGCCGTTGGGGTTCTCCTATGGCTATTTTCTAGCCTACACTGAAAGCACACTGCTTTGCCAGATTACTTTGAGTTATAAAAAGAAATAAACGTAAAAAAAAATAAATCAGCAGACTGTGCCTAATTCAAATCAAACCCCTAATAAATTGTCCCACTTCAGTGTTTGAGGTGGATATGTGTGTCACTAAGAGCTAAACACAACGGTCGCAAGTCTCCCTGCAAATTCCTCACAATATGGTACTAGCTGCACTACTAGTGGCAGCAAGCCCAGCCACAAGCAAACCAAAAAAAAGTAAAATATAACGCTATTGTAGGCCTAAATAAGCCGTTGGGGTTCTCCTATGGCTATTTTCTAGCCTACACTGAAAGCACACTGCTTTGCCAGATTACTTTGAGTTATAAAAAGAAATAAACGTAAAAAAAAAAAAATTATCAGACTGTGCCTAATTCAAATCAGACCCCTAATAAATTGTCCCACTTCGGTGTTTGAGGTGGATATGTGTGTCACTAAGAGCTAAACACAACGGTCGCAAGTCTCCCTGCAAATTCCTCACAATATGGTACTAGCTGCACTACTAATGGCAGCAAGCCCAGCCACAAGCAAACCAAAAAAAAGTAAAATATAACGCTATTGTAGGCCTCAATAAGCCGTTGGGGTTCTCCTATGGCTATTTTCTAGCCTACACTGAAAGCACACTGCTTTGCCAGATTACCTTGAGTTATAAAAAGAAATAAACGTAAAAAAAAAAAATCAGCAGACTGTGCCTAATTCAAATCGAACCCCTTATAAATTGTCCCACTTCTGTGTTTGAGGTGGATATGTTTGTCACTAAGAGCTAAACACAACGCTCGCAAGTCTCCCTGCAAATTCCTCACAATATGGTACTAGCTGCACTACTAATGGCAGCAAGCCCAGCCACAAGCAAACCAAAAAAAAGTAAAATATAACGCTATTGTAGGCCTAAATAAGCCGTTGGGGTTCTCCTATGGCTATTTTCTAGCCTACACTGAAAGCACACTGCTTTGCCAGATTACCTTGAGTTATAAAAAGAAATAAACGTTAAAAAAAATAAATCATCAGACTGTGCCTAATTCAAATCAAACCCCTAATAAATTGTCCCACTTCGGTGTTTGAGGTGGATATGTGTGTCACTAAGAGCTAAACACAACGGTTGCAAGTCTCCCAGCAAATTCCTCACAAAATGCTACTAGCTGCACTACTAGTGGCAGCAAGCCCAGCCACAAGCAAACCAAAAAAAAGTAAAATATAACGCTATTGTAGGCCTAAATAAGCCGTTGGGGTTCTCCTATGGCTATTTTCTAGCCTACACTGAAAGTACACTGCTTTGCCAGATTACTTTAAGTTATAAAAAGAAATAAATGTAAAAAAAAATAAATCAGAAGACTGTGCCTAATTCAAATCAAACCTCTAATAAATTGTCCCACTTCGTTGTTTGAGGTGGATATGTGTGTCACTAAGAGCTAAACACAACGGTTGCAAGTCTCCCAGCAAATTCCTCACAAAATGCTACTAGCTGCACTACTAGTGGCAGCAAGCCCAGCCACAAGCAAACCAGAAAAAAGTAAAATATAACGCTATTGTAGGCCTAAATAAGCCGTTGGGGTTCTCCTATGGCTATTTTCTAGCCTACACTGAAAGCACAGTGCTTTGCCAGATTACCTTGAGTTATAAAAAGAAATAAACGTAAAAAAAAATAAATCAGCAGACTGTGCCTAATTCAAATCAAACCCCTTATAAATTGTCCCACTTCGGTGTATGAGGTGGATATGTGTGTCACTAAGAGCTAAACACAACGGTCGCAAGTCTCCCTGCAAATTCCTCACAATATGGTACTAGCTGCACTACTAATGGCAGCAAGCCCAGCCACAAGCAAACCAAAAAAAAGTAAAATATAACGCTATTGTAGGCCTAAATAAGCCGTTGGGGTTCTCCTATGGCTATTTTCTAGCCTACACTGAAAGCACACTGCTTTGCCAGATTACCTTGAGTTATAAAAAGAAATAAACGTAAAAAAAAAAATCAGCAGACTGTGCCTAATTCAAATCGAACCCCTTATAAATTGTCCCACTTCTGTGTTTGAGGTGGATATGTTTGTCACTAAGAGCTAAACACAACGCTCGCAAGTCTCCCAGCAAATTCCTCACAATATGGTACTAGCTGCACTACTAATGGCAGCAAGCCCAGCCACAAGCAAACCAAAAAAAAGTAAAATATAACGCTATTGTAGGCCTAAATAAGCCGTTGGGGTTCTCCTATGGCTATTTTCTAGCCTACACTGAAAGCACACTGCTTTGCCAGATTACCTTGAGTTATAAAAAGAAATAAACGTTAAAAAAAATAAATCATCAGACTGTGCCTAATTCAAATCAAACCCCTAATAAATTGTCCCACTTCGGTGTTTGAGGTGGATATGTGTGTCACTAAGAGCTAAACACAACGGTTGCAAGTCTCCCAGCAAATTCCTCACAAAATGGTACTAGCTGCACTACTAGTGGCAGCAAGCCCAGCCACAAGCAAACCAGAAAAAAGTAAAATATAACGCTATTGTAGGCCTAAATAAGCCGTTGGGGTTCTCCTATGGCTATTTTCTAGCCTACACTGAAAGCACAGTGCTTTGCCAGATTACCTTGAGTTATAAAAAGAAATAAACGTAAAAAAAAATAAATCAGAAGACTGTGCCTTATTCAAATCAAACCCCTAATAAATTGTCCCACTTCGGTGTTTGAGGTGGATATGTGTGTCACTAAGAGCTAAACACAACGGTCGCACGTCTCCCAGTAAATTCCTCACAAAATGGTACTAGCTGCACTACTAGTGGCAGCAAGCCCAGCCACAAGCAAACAAAAAAAAAGTAAAATATAACGCTATTGTAGGCCTAAATAAGCCTTTGGGGTTCTCCTATGGCTATTTTCTAGCCTACACTGAAAGCACACTGCTTTGCCAGATTACTTTGAGTTATAAAAAGAAATAAACGTAAAAAAAAATAAATCAGCAGACTGTGCCTAATTCAAATCGAACCCCTTATAAATTGTCCCACTTTGGTGTTTGAGGTGGATATGTGTGTCACTAAGAGCTAAACACAACGGTCGCAAGTCTCCCTGCAAATTCCTCACAATATGGTACTAGCTGCACTACTAATGGCAGCAAGCCCAGCCACAAGCAAACCAAAAAAAGTAAAATATAACGCTATTGTAGGCCTAAATAAGCCGTTGGGGTTCTCCTATGGCTATTTTCTAGCCTACACTGAAAGCACACTGCTTTGCCAGATTACTTTGAGTTATAAAAAGAAATAAACGTAAAAAAAAATAAATCATCAGACTGTGCCTAATTCAAATCAAACCCCTTATAAATTGTCCCACTTCGGTGTTTGAGGTGGATATGTGTGTCACTAAGAGCTAAACACAACGGTCGCAAGTCTCCCTGCAAATTCCTCACAAAATGGTACTAGCTGCACTACTAGTGGCAGCAAGCCCAGCCACAAGCAAACCAAAAAAAAGGAAAATCTAACGCTATTGTAGGCCTAAATAAGCCGTTGGGGTTCTCCTATGGCTATTTTCTAGCCTACACTGAAAGCACACTGCTTTGCCAGATTACTTTGAGTTATAAAAAGAAATAAACGTAAAAAAAAATAAATCAGAAGACTGTGCCTTATTCAAATCAAACCCCTAATAAATTGTCCCACTTCGTGTTTGAGGTGGATATGTGTGTCACCAAGAGCTAAACACAACGGTCGCACGTCTCCCAGTAAATTCCTCACAAAATGGTACTAGCTGCACTACTAGTGGCAGCAAGCCCAGCCACAAGCAAACAAAAAAAAAGTAAAATATAACGCTATTGTAGGCCTAAATAAGCCTTTGGGGTTCTCCTATGGCTATTTTCTAGCCTACACTGAAAGCACACTGCTTTGCCAGATTACTTTGAGTTATAAAAAGAAATAAACGTAAAAAAAAATAAATCAGCAGACTGTGCCTAATTCAAATCGAACCCCTTATAAATTGTCCCACTTTGGTGTTTGAGGTGGATATGTGTGTCACTAAGAGCTAAACACAACGGTCGCAAGTCTCCCTGCAAATTCCTCACAATATGGTACTAGCTGCACTACTAATGACAGCAAGCCCAGCCACAAGCAAACCAAAAAAAGTAAAATATAACGCTATTGTAGGCCTAAATAAGCCGTTGGGGTTCTCCTATGGCTATTTTCTAGCCTACACTGAAAGCACACTGCTTTGCCAGATTACTTTGAGTTATAAAAAGAAATAAACGTAAAAAAAAATAAATCAGCAGACTGTGCCTAATTCAAATCAAACCCCTAATAAATTGTCCCACTTCGGTGTTTGAGGTGGATATGTGTGTCACTAAGAGCTAAACACAACGGTCGCAAGTCTCCCTGCAAATTCCTCACAATATGGTACTAGCTGCACTACTAGTGGCAGCAAGCCCAGCCACAAGCAAACCAAAAAAAAGTAAAATATAACGCTATTGTAGGCCTAAATAAGCCGTTGGGGTTCTCCTATGGCTATTTTCTAGCCTACACTGAAAGCACACTGCTTTGCCAGATTACTTTGAGTTATAAAAAGAAATAAACGTAAAAAAAAAAAAATTATCAGACTGTGCCTAATTCAAATCAGACCCCTAATAAATTGTCCCACTTCGGTGTTTGAGGTGGATATGTGTGTCACTAAGAGCTAAACACAACGGTCGCAAGTCTCCCAGCAAATTCCTCACAATATGGTACTAGCTGCACTACTAATGGCAGCAAGCCCAGCCACAAGCAAACAAAAAAAAAGTAAAATATAACTCTATTGTAGGCCTAAGTAAGCCGTTGAGGTTCTCCTATGGCTATTTTCTAGCCTACACTCAAAGCACACTGCTTTGCCAGATTACTTTGAGTTACAAAAAGAAATAAACATAAAAAAAAAATAAATCATCAGACTGTGCCTAATTCAAATCAAACCCCTAATAAATTGTCCCACTTCGGTGTTTGAGGTGAATATATGTGTCACTAAGAGCTTAACACAACGGTCGCAAGTCTCCCAGCAAATTCCTCACAATATGGTACTAGCTGCACTACTAGTGCCAGCAAGCCCAGCCACAAGCAAACAAAAAAAAAACTAAAATATAACGCTATTGTAGGCCTAAATAAGCCGTTGGGGTTCTCCTATGGCTATTTTCTAGCCTACACTGAAAGCACACTGCTTTGCCAGATTACTTTGAGTTATAAAAAGAAATAAACGTAAAAAAATAATAAATCAGCAGACTGTGCCTAATTCAAATCAAACCCCTAATAAATTGTCCCACTTCGGTATTTGAGGTGGATATGTGTGTCACTAAGAGCTAAACACAACGGTCGCAAGTCTCCCTGCAAATTCCTCACAATATGGTACTAGCTGCACTACTAATGGCAGCAAGCCCAGCCACAAGCAAACCAAAAAAAAGTAAAATATAACGCTATTGTAGGCCTAAATAAGCCGTTGGGGTTCTCCTATGGCTATTTTCTAGCCTACACTGAAAGCACACTGCTTTGCCAGATTACCTTGAGTTATAAAAAGAAATAAACGTAAAAAAAAAAAAATCAGCAGACTGTGCCTAATTCAAATCGAACCCCTTATAAATTGTCCCACTTCTGTGTTTGAGGTGGATATGTTTGTCACTAAGAGCTAAACACAACGCTCGCAAGTCTCCCTGCAAATTCCTCACAATATGGTACTAGCTGCACTACTAATGGCAGCAAGCCCAGCCACAAGCAAACCAAAAAAAAGTAAAATATAACGCTATTGTAGGCCTAAATAAGCCGTTGGGGTTCTCCTATGGCTATTTTCTAGCCTACACTGAAAGCACACTGCTTTGCCAGATTACTTTGAGTTATAAAAAGAAATAAACGTAAAAAAAAATAAATCATCAGACTTTGCCTAATTCAAATCAAACCCCTTATAAATTGTCCCACTTCGGTGTTTGAGGTGGATATGTGTGTCACTAAGAGCTAAACACAACGGTCGCAAGTCTCCCTGCAAATTCCTCACAAAATGCTACTAGCTGCACTACTAGTGGCAGCAAGCCCAGCCACAAGCAAACCAAAAAAAAGGAAAATCTAACGCTATTGTAGGCCTAAATAAGCCGTTGGGGTTCTCCTATGGCTATTTTCTAGCCTACACTGAAAGTACACTGCTTTGCCAGATTACTTTGAGTTATAAAAAGAAATAAACGTAAAAAAAAATAAATCAGAAGACTGTGCCTTATTCAAATCAAACCCCTAATAAATTGTCCCACTTCGGTGTTTGAGGTGGATATGTGTGTCACCAAGAGCTAAACACAACGGTCGCACGTCTCCCAGTAAATTCCTTACAAAATGGTACTAGCTGCACTACTAGTGGCAGCAAGCCCAGCCACAAGCAAACAAAAAAAAAGTAAAATATAACGCTATTGTAGGCCTAAATAAGCCTTTGGGGTTCTCCTATGGCTATTTTCTAGCCTACACTGAAAGCACACTGCTTTGCCAGATTACTTTGAGTTATAAAAAGAAATAAACGTAAAAAAAAATAAATCAGCAGACTGTGCCTAATTCAAATCGAACCCCTTATAAATTGTCCCACTTTGGTGTTTGAGGTGGATATGTGTGTCACTAAGAGCTAAACACAACGGTCGCAAGTCTCCCTGCAAATTCCTCACAATATGGTACTAGCTGCACTACTAATGACAGCAAGCCCAGCCACAAGCAAACCAAAAAAAGTAAAATATAACGCTATTGTAGGCCTAAATAAGCCGTTGGGGTTCTCCTATGGCTATTTTCTAGCCTACACTGAAAGCACACTGCTTTGCCAGATTACTTTGAGTTATAAAAAGAAATAAACGTAAAAAAAAAAAAATTATCAGACTGTGCCTAATTCAAATCAGACCCCTAATAAATTGTCCCACTTCGGTGTTTGAGGTGGATATGTGTGTCACTAAGAGCTAAACACAACTGTCGCAAGTCTCCCTGCAAATTCCTCACAATATGGTACTAGCTGCACTACTAATGGCAGCAAGCCCAGCCACAAGCAAACAAAAAAAAAGTAAAATATAACTCTATTGTAGGCCTAAGTAAGCCGTTGGGGTTCTCCTATGGCTATTTTCTAGCCTACACTCAAAGCACACTGCTTTGCCAGATTACTTTGAGTTACAAAAAGAAATAAACATAAAAAAAAAATAAATCATCAGACTGTGCCTAATTCAAATCAAACCCCTAATAAATTGTCCCACTTCGGTGTTTGAGGTGAATATATTTGTCACTAAGAGCTTAACACAACGGTCGCAAGTCTCCCAGCAAATTCCTCACAATATGGTACTAGCTGCACTACTAGTGCCAGCAAGCCCAGCCACAAGCAAACAAAAAAAAAAGTAAAATATAACGCTATTGTAGGCCTAAATAAGCCGTTGGGGTTCTCCTATGGCTATTTTCTAGCCTACACTGAAAGCACACTGCTTTCCCAGATTACTTTGAGTTATAAAAAGAAATAAACGTAAAAAAAAAAAAAAAAATAAGCAGACTGTGCCTAATTCAAATCAAACCCCTAATAAATTGTCCCACTTCGGTGTTTGAGGTGGATATGTGTGTCACTAAGAGCTAAACACACGCTCGCAAGTCTCCCTGCAAATTCCTCACAATATGGTACTAGCTGCACTACTAATGGCAGCAAGCCCAGCCACAAGCAAACAAAAAAAAGTAAAATATAACGCTATTGTAGGCCTAAATAAGCCGTTGGGGTTCTCCTATGGCTATTTTCTAGCCTACACTGAAAGCACACTGCTTTGCCAGATTACCTTGAGTTATAAAAAGAAATAAACGTAAAAAAAAATAAATAAGCAGACTGTGCCTAATTCAAATCAAACTTCTAATAAATTGTCCCACTTCGGTGTTTGAGGTGGATATGTGTGTCACTAAGAGCTAAACACAACGGTTGCAAGTCTCCCAGCAAATTCCTCACAAAATGGTACTAGCTGCACTACTAGTGGCAGCAAGCCCAGCCACAAGCAAACCAAAAAAAAGTAAAATATATCGCTATTGTAGGCCTAAATAAGCCGTTGGGGTTCTCCTATGGCTATTTTCTAGCCTACACTGAAAGCACACTGCTTTGCCAGATTACCTTGAGTTATAAAAAGAAATAAACGTAAAAAAAAATAAATCAGCAGACTGTGCCTAATTCAAATCAAACCCCTAATAAATTGTCCCACTTCGGTGTTTGAGGTGGATATGTGTGTCACTAAGAGCTAAACACAACGGTCGCAAGTCTCCCTGCAAATTCCTCACAATATGGTACTAGCTGCACTACTAATGGCAGCAAGCCCAGCCGCAAGCAAACAAAAAAAAAGTAAAATATAACGCTATTGTAGGCCTAAATAAGCCGTTGGGGTTCTCCTATGGCTATTTTCTAGCCTATACTGAAAGCACACTGCTTTGCCAGATTACCTTAAGTTATAAAAAGAAATAAACGTAAAAAAAAATAGTTCATCAGACTGTGCCTAATTCAAATCAAACCCCTAATAAATTGTCCCACTTCGGTGTTTGAGGTGGATATGTGTGTCACTAAGAGCTAAACACAACGCTTGCAAGTTTCCTGCAAATTCCTCACAATATGGTACTAGCTGCACTACTAATGGCAGCAAGCCCAGCCAAAAGCAAACAAAAAAAAAGTAAAATATAACGCTATTGTAGGCCTAAATAAGCCGTTGGGGTTCTCCTATGGCTATTTTCTAGCCTACACTGAAAGCACACTGCTTTGTCAGATTACTATGAGTTATAAAAATAAATAAACGTAAAAAAAATAAATTAGAAGACTGTGCCTAATTCAAATAAAACCCCTAATAAATTGTCCCACTTCGGTGTTTGAGGTGGATATGTGTGTCACTAAGAACTAAACACAGAGGTCGCAAGTCTCCCAGCAAATTCCTCACAAAATGGTACTAGCTGCACTACTAGTGGCAGCAAGCCCTGCCACAAGCAAACCAAAAAAAAGTTAAATATAACGCTATTGTAGGACTAAATAAGCCGTTGGGGTTCTCCTATGGCTATTTTCTAGCCTACACTGAAAGCACAGTGCTTTGCCAGATTACCTTGAGTTATAAAAAGAAATAAACGTAAAAAAAAATAAATCAGCAGACTGTGCCTAATTCAAATTGAACCTCTTATAAATAGTCCCACTTCGGTGTTTGAGGTGGATATGTGTATCACTAAGAGCTAAACACAACGGTCGCAAGTCTCCCTGCAAAATCCTCACAATATGGTACTAGCTGCACTACTAATGGCAGCAAGCCCAGCCGCAAGCAAACAAAAAAAAAGTAAAATATAACGCTATTGTAGGCCTAAATAAGCCGTTGGGGTTCTCCTATGGCTATTTTCTAGCCTACACTGAAAGCACACTGCTTTGCCAGATTACCTTGAGTTATAAAAAGAAATAAACGTAAAAAAAAATAGTTCAGCAGACTCTGCCTAATTCAAATCAAACCCCTAATAAATTGTCCCACTTCGGTGTTTGAGGTGGATATGTGTGTCACTAAGAGCTAAACACAACGCTCGCAAGTCTCCCTGCAAATTCCTCACAATATGGTACTAGCTGCACTACTAATGGCAGCAAGCCCAGCCACAAGCAAACCAAAAAAAAGTAAAATAAAACGCTATTGTAGGCCTAAATAAGCCGTTGGGGTTCTCCTAATTCCATTTTCTAGCCGACACTGAAAGCACACTGCTTTGCCAGATTACTTTGAGTTATAAAAAGAAATAAACGTAAAAAAAAATAAATCAGCAGACTGTGCCTAATTCAAATCAAACCCCTAATAAATTGTCCCACTTCGGTGTTTGAGGTGGATATGTGTGTCACTAAGAGCTAAACACAACGGTCGCAAGTCTCCCAGCAAATTCCTCACAAAATGATACTAGCTGCACTACTAGTGGCAGCAAGCCCAGCCACAAGGAAACCAAAAAAAAGTAAAATATAACGCTATTGTAGGCCTAAATAAGCCGTTGGGGTTCTCCTATGGCTATTTTCTAGCCTACACTGAAAGCACACTGCTTTGCCACATTACCTTGAGTTATAAAAAGAAATAAGCGTAAAAAAAAATAAATCAGGAGACTGTGCCTAATTCAAATCGAACCCCTTATAAATTGTCCCACTTCGGTGTTTGAGGTGGATATGTGTGTCACTAAGAGCTAAACACAACGGTCGCAAGTCTCCCTGCAAATTCCTCACAATATGGTACTAGCTGCACTACTAATGGCAGCAAGCCCAGCCACAAGCAAACCAAAAAAAAGTAAAATATAATGCTATTGTAGGCCTAAATAAGCCGTTGGGATTCTCCTATGGCTATTTTCTAGCCTACACCGAAAGCACACTGCTTTGCCAGATTACTTTGAGTTATAAAAAGAAATAAACGTAAAAAAAATAAATCAGAAGACTGTGCCTAATTCAAATCAAACCCCTAATAAATAGTCCCACTTCGGTATTTGAGGTGGATATGTGTGTCACTAAGAGCTAAACACAACGGTCGCAAGTCTCCCTGCAAATTCCTCACAATATGGTACTAGCTGCACTACTAATGGCAGCAAGCCCAGCCACAAGCAAACCAAAAAAAAAGTAAAATATAACGCTATTGTAGGCCTAAATAAGCCGTTGGGGTTCTCCTATGGCTATTTTCTAGCCTACACTGAAAGCACACTGCTTTGCCAGATTACCTTGAGTTATAAAAAGAAATAAACGTAAAAAAAATAAATCATCAGAGTGTGCCTAATTAAAATCAAACCCCTAATGAATTGTCCCACTTCGGTGTTTGAGGTGAATATGTGTGTCACTAAGAGCTAAACACAACGGTCGCAAGTCTCCCTGCAAATTCCTCACAATATGGTACTAGCTGCACTACTAATGGCAGCAAGCCCAGCCACAAGCAAACCAAAAAAAAGTAAAATATAACGCTATTGTAGGCCTAAATAAGCCGTTGGGGTTCTCCTATGGCTATTTTCTAGCCTACACTGAAAGCACACTGCTTTGCCAAATTACCTTGAGTTATAAAAAGAAATAAACGTAAAAAAAAATAAATCAGCAGACTGTGCCTAATTCAAATCAAACCCCTTATAAATTGTCCCACTTCGGTGTTTGAGGTGGATATGTGTGTCACTAAGAGCTAAACACAACGCTCGCAAGTCTCCCTGCAAATTCCTCACAATATGGTACTAGCTGCACTACTAATGGCAGCAAGCCCAGCCACAAGCAAACCAAAAAAAAGTAAAATATAACGCTATTGTAGGCCTAAATAAGCCGTTGGGGTTCTCCTATGGCTATTTTCTAGCCTACACTGAAAGCACACTGCTTTGCCAGCCAGATTACCTTAAGTTATAAAAAGAAATAATCGTAAAAAAAATAAATCATCAGACAGTGCCTAATTAAAATCAAACCCCTAATAAATTGTCCCACTTCGGTGTTTGAGGTGGATATGTGTGTCACTAAGAGCTAAACACAACGGTCGCAAGTCTCCCTGCAAATTCCTCACAATATGGTACTAGCTGCACTACTAATGGCAGCAAGCCCAGCCACAAGCAAACCAAAAAAAAGTAAAATATAACGCTATTGTAGGCCTAAATAAGCCGTTGGGGTTCTCCTATGGCTATTTTCTAGCCTACACTGAAAGCACACTGCTTTGCCAGATTACTTTGAGTTATAAAAAGAAATAAACGTAAAAAAAAATAAATCAGCAGACTGTGCCTAATTCAAATCAAACCCCTAATAAATTGTCCCACTTCGGTATTTGAGGTGGATATGTGTGTCACTAAGAGCTAAACACAACGGTCGCAAGTCTCCCTGCAAATTCCTCACAATATGGTACTAGCTGCACTACTAATGGCAGCAAGCCCAGCCACAAGCAAACCAAAAAAAAGTAAAATATAACGCTATTGTAGGCCTAAATAAGCCGTTGGGGTTCTCCTATGGCTATTTTCTAGCCTACACTGAAAGCACACTGCTTTGCCAGATTACCTTGAGTTATAAAAAGAAATAAACGTAAAAAAAAAAAAATCAGCAGACTGTGCCTAATTCAAATCGAACCCCTTATAAATTGTCCCACTTCTGCGTTTGAGGTGGATATGTTTGTCACTAAGAGCTAAACACAACGCTCGCAAGTCTCCCTGCAAATTCCTCACAATATGGTACTAGCTGCACTACTAATGGCAGCAAGCCCAGCCACAAGCAAACCAAAAAAAAGTAAAATATAACGCTATTGTAGGCCTAAATAAGCCGTTGGGGTTCTCCTATGGCTATTTTCTAGCCTACACTGAAAGCACACTGCTTTGCCAGATTACTTTGAGTTATAAAAAGAAATAAACGTAAAAAAAAATAAATCATCAGACTTTGCCTAATTCAAATCAAACCCCTTATAAATTGTCCCACTTCGGTGTTTGAGGTGGATATGTGTGTCACTAAGAGCTAAACACAACGGTCGCAAGTCTCCCTGCAAATTCCTCACAAAATGCTACTAGCTGCACTACTAGTGGCAGCAAGCCCAGCCACAAGCAAACCAAAAAAAAGGAAAATCTAACGCTATTGTAGGCCTAAATAAGCCGTTGGGGTTCTCCTATGGCTATTTTCTAGCCTACACTGAAAGTACACTGCTTTGCCAGATTACTTTGAGTTATAAAAAGAAATAAACGTAAAAAAAAATAAATCAGAAGACTGTGCCTTATTCAAATCAAACCCCTAATAAATTGTCCCACTTCGGTGTTTGAGGTGGATATGTGTGTCACCAAGAGCTAAACACAACGGTCGCACGTCTCCCAGTAAATTCCTTACAAAATGGTACTAGCTGCACTACTAGTGGCAGCAAGCCCAGCCACAAGCAAACAAAAAAAAAGTAAAATATAACGCTATTGTAGGCCTAAATAAGCCTTTGGGGTTCTCCTATGGCTATTTTCTAGCCTACACTGAAAGCACACTGCTTTGCCAGATTACTTTGAGTTATAAAAAGAAATAAACGTAAAAAAAAATAAATCAGCAGACTGTGCCTAATTCAAATCGAACCCCTTATAAATTGTCCCACTTTGGTGTTTGAGGTGTGTCACTAAGAGCTAAACACAACGGTCGCAAGTCTCCCTGCAAATTCCTCACAATATGGTACTAGCTGCACTACTAATGACAGCAAGCCCAGCCACAAGCAAACCAAAAAAAGTAAAATATAACGCTATTGTAGGCCTAAATAAGCCGTTGGGGTTCTCCTATGGCTATTTTCTAGCCTACACTGAAAGCACACTGCTTTGCCAGATTACTTTGAGTTATAAAAAGAAATAAACGTAAAAAAAAAAAAATTATCAGACTGTGCCTAATTCAAATCAGACCCCTAATAAATTGTCCCACTTCGGTGTTTGAGGTGGATATGTGTGTCACTAAGAGCTAAACACAACTGTCGCAAGTCTCCCTGCAAATTCCTCACAATATGGTACTAGCTGCACTACTAATGGCAGCAAGCCCAGCCACAAGCAAACAAAAAAAAAGTAAAATATAACTCTATTGTAGGCCTAAGTAAGCCGTTGGGGTTCTCCTATGGCTATTTTCTAGCCTACACTCAAAGCACACTGCTTTGCCAGATTACTTTGAGTTACAAAAAGAAATAAACATAAAAAAAAAATAAATCATCAGACTGTGCCTAATTCAAATCAAACCCCTAATAAATTGTCCCACTTCGGTGTTTGAGGTGAATATATTTGTCACTAAGAGCTTAACACAACGGTCGCAAGTCTCCCAGCAAATTCCTCACAATATGGTACTAGCTGCACTACTAGTGCCAGCAAGCCCAGCCACAAGCAAACAAAAAAAAAAGTAAAATATAACGCTATTGTAGGCCTAAATAAGCCGTTGGGGTTCTCCTATGGCTATTTTCTAGCCTACACTGAAAGCACACTGCTTTCCCAGATTACTTTGAGTTATAAAAAGAAATAAACGTAAAAAAAAAAAAAAAAATAAGCAGACTGTGCCTAATTCAAATCAAACCCCTAATAAATTGTCCCACTTCGGTGTTTGAGGTGGATATGTGTGTCACTAAGAGCTAAACACACGCTCGCAAGTCTCCCTGCAAATTCCTCACAATATGGTACTAGCTGCACTACTAATGGCAGCAAGCCCAGCCACAAGCAAACAAAAAAAAGTAAAATATAACGCTATTGTAGGCCTAAATAAGCCGTTGGGGTTCTCCTATGGCTATTTTCTAGCCTACACTGAAAGCACACTGCTTTGCCAGATTACCTTGAGTTATAAAAAGAAATAAACGTAAAAAAAAATAAATAAGCAGACTGTGCCTAATTCAAATCAAACTTCTAATAAATTGTCCCACTTCGGTGTTTGAGGTGGATATGTGTGTCACTAAGAGCTAAACACAACGGTTGCAAGTCTCCCAGCAAATTCCTCACAAAATGGTACTAGCTGCACTACTAGTGGCAGCAAGCCCAGCCACAAGCAAACCAAAAAAAAGTAAAATATATCGCTATTGTAGGCCTAAATAAGCCGTTGGGGTTCTCCTATGGCTATTTTCTAGCCTACACTGAAAGCACACTGCTTTGCCAGATTACCTTGAGTTATAAAAAGAAATAAACGTAAAAAAAAATAAATCAGCAGACTGTGCCTAATTCAAATCAAACCCCTAATAAATTGTCCCACTTCGGTGTTTGAGGTGGATATGTGTGTCACTAAGAGCTAAACACAACGGTCGCAAGTCTCCCTGCAAATTCCTCACAATATGGTACTAGCTGCACTACTAATGGCAGCAAGCCCAGCCGCAAGCAAACAAAAAAAAAGTAAAATATAACGCTATTGTAGGCCTAAATAAGCCGTTGGGGTTCTCCTATGGCTATTTTCTAGCCTATACTGAAAGCACACTGCTTTGCCAGATTACCTTAAGTTATAAAAAGAAATAAACGTAAAAAAAAATAGTTCATCAGACTGTGCCTAATTCAAATCAAACCCCTAATAAATTGTCCCACTTCGGTGTTTGAGGTGGATATGTGTGTCACTAAGAGCTAAACACAACGCTTGCAAGTTTCCTGCAAATTCCTCACAATATGGTACTAGCTGCACTACTAATGGCAGCAAGCCCAGCCAAAAGCAAACAAAAAAAAAGTAAAATATAACGCTATTGTAGGCCTAAATAAGCCGTTGGGGTTCTCCTATGGCTATTTTCTAGCCTACACTGAAAGCACACTGCTTTGTCAGATTACTATGAGTTATAAAAATAAATAAACGTAAAAAAAATAAATTAGAAGACTGTGCCTAATTCAAATAAAACCCCTAATAAATTGTCCCACTTCGGTGTTTGAGGTGGATATGTGTGTCACTAAGAACTAAACACAGAGGTCGCAAGTCTCCCAGCAAATTCCTCACAAAATGGTACTAGCTGCACTACTAGTGGCAGCAAGCCCTGCCACAAGCAAACCAAAAAAAAGTTAAATATAACGCTATTGTAGGACTAAATAAGCCGTTGGGGTTCTCCTATGGCTATTTTCTAGCCTACACTGAAAGCACAGTGCTTTGCCAGATTACCTTGAGTTATAAAAAGAAATAAACGTAAAAAAAAATAAATCAGCAGACTGTGCCTAATTCAAATTGAACCTCTTATAAATAGTCCCACTTCGGTGTTTGAGGTGGATATGTGTATCACTAAGAGCTAAACACAACGGTCGCAAGTCTCCCTGCAAAATCCTCACAATATGGTACTAGCTGCACTACTAATGGCAGCAAGCCCAGCCGCAAGCAAACAAAAAAAAAGTAAAATATAACGCTATTGTAGGCCTAAATAAGCCGTTGGGGTTCTCCTATGGCTATTTTCTAGCCTACACTGAAAGCACACTGCTTTGCCAGATTACCTTGAGTTATAAAAAGAAATAAACGTAAAAAAAAATAGTTCAGCAGACTCTGCCTAATTCAAATCAAACCCCTAATAAATTGTCCCACTTCGGTGTTTGAGGTGGATATGTGTGTCACTAAGAGCTAAACACAACGCTCGCAAGTCTCCCTGCAAATTCCTCACAATATGGTACTAGCTGCACTACTAATGGCAGCAAGCCCAGCCACAAGCAAACCAAAAAAAAGTAAAATAAAACGCTATTGTAGGCCTAAATAAGCCGTTGGGGTTCTCCTAATTCCATTTTCTAGCCGACACTGAAAGCACACTGCTTTGCCAGATTACTTTGAGTTATAAAAAGAAATAAACGTAAAAAAAAATAAATCAGCAGACTGTGCCTAATTCAAATCAAACCCCTAATAAATTGTCCCACTTCGGTGTTTGAGGTGGATATGTGTGTCACTAAGAGCTAAACACAACGGTCGCAAGTCTCCCAGCAAATTCCTCACAAAATGATACTAGCTGCACTACTAGTGGCAGCAAGCCCAGCCACAAGGAAACCAAAAAAAAGTAAAATATAACGCTATTGTAGGCCTAAATAAGCCGTTGGGGTTCTCCTATGGCTATTTTCTAGCCTACACTGAAAGCACACTGCTTTGCCACATTACCTTGAGTTATAAAAAGAAATAAGCGTAAAAAAAAATAAATCAGGAGACTGTGCCTAATTCAAATCGAACCCCTTATAAATTGTCCCACTTCGGTGTTTGAGGTGGATATGTGTGTCACTAAGAGCTAAACACAACGGTCGCAAGTCTCCCTGCAAATTCCTCACAATATGGTACTAGCTGCACTACTAATGGCAGCAAGCCCAGCCACAAGCAAACCAAAAAAAAGTAAAATATAATGCTATTGTAGGCCTAAATAAGCCGTTGGGATTCTCCTATGGCTATTTTCTAGCCTACACCGAAAGCACACTGCTTTGCCAGATTACTTTGAGTTATAAAAAGAAATAAACGTAAAAAAAATAAATCAGAAGACTGTGCCTAATTCAAATCAAACCCCTAATAAATAGTCCCACTTCGGTATTTGAGGTGGATATGTGTGTCACTAAGAGCTAAACACAACGGTCGCAAGTCTCCCTGCAAATTCCTCACAATATGGTACTAGCTGCACTACTAATGGCAGCAAGCCCAGCCACAAGCAAACCAAAAAAAAAGTAAAATATAACGCTATTGTAGGCCTAAATAAGCCGTTGGGGTTCTCCTATGGCTATTTTCTAGCCTACACTGAAAGCACACTGCTTTGCCAGATTACCTTGAGTTATAAAAAGAAATAAACGTAAAAAAAATAAATCATCAGAGTGTGCCTAATTAAAATCAAACCCCTAATGAATTGTCCCACTTCGGTGTTTGAGGTGAATATGTGTGTCACTAAGAGCTAAACACAACGGTCGCAAGTCTCCCTGCAAATTCCTCACAATATGGTACTAGCTGCACTACTAATGGCAGCAAGCCCAGCCACAAGCAAACCAAAAAAAAGTAAAATATAACGCTATTGTAGGCCTAAATAAGCCGTTGGGGTTCTCCTATGGCTATTTTCTAGCCTACACTGAAAGCACACTGCTTTGCCAAATTACCTTGAGTTATAAAAAGAAATAAACGTAAAAAAAAATAAATCAGCAGACTGTGCCTAATTCAAATCAAACCCCTTATAAATTGTCCCACTTCGGTGTTTGAGGTGGATATGTGTGTCACTAAGAGCTAAACACAACGCTCGCAAGTCTCCCTGCAAATTCCTCACAATATGGTACTAGCTGCACTACTAATGGCAGCAAGCCCAGCCACAAGCAAACCAAAAAAAAGTAAAATATAACGCTATTGTAGGCCTAAAAAAGCCGTTGGGGTTCTCCTATGGCTATTTTCTAGCCTACACTGAAAGCACACTGCTTTGCCAGCCAGATTACCTTAAGTTATAAAAAGAAATAATCGTAAAAAAAATAAATCATCAGACAGTGCCTAATTAAAATCAAACCCCTAATAAATTGTCCCACTTCGGTGTTTGAGGTGGATATGTGTGTCACTAAGAGCTAAACACAACGGTCGCAAGTCTCCCTGCAAATTCCTCACAATATGGTACTAGCTGCACTACTAATGGCAGCAAGCCCAGCCACAAGCAAACCAAAAAAAAGTAAAATATAACGCTATTGTAGGCCTAAATAAGCCGTTGGGGTTCTCCTATGACTATTTTCTAGCCTACACTGAAAGCACACTGCTTTGCCAGATTACTTTGAGTTATAAAAAGAAATAAACGTAAAAAAAAATAAATCAGAAGACTGTGCTTAATTCAAATCAAACCCCTAATAAATTGTCCCACTTCGGTATTTGAGGAGGATATGTGTGTCACTAAGAGCTAAACACAACGCTCGCAAGTCTCCCTGCAAATTCCTCACAATATGGTACTAGCTGCACTACTAATGGCAGCAAGCCCAGCCACAAGCAAACCAAAAAAAAGTAAAATATAACACTATTGTAGGCCTAAATAAGCCGTTGGGGTTCTCCTATGGCTATTTTCTAGCCTACACTGAAAGCAAACTGCTTTGCCAGATTACTTTAAGTTATAAAAAGAAATAAATGTAAAAAAAAATAAATCAGAAGACTGTGCCTATTTCAAATCAAACTTCTAATAAATTGTCCCACTTCGGTGTTTGAGGTGGATATGTGTGTCACTAAGAGCTAAACACAACGGTTGCAAGTCTCCCAGCAAATTCCTCACAAAATGCTACTAGCTGCACTACTAGTGGCAGCAAGCCCAGCCACAAGCAAACCAAAAAAAAGTAAAATATAACGCTATTGTAGGCCTAAATAAGCCGTTGGGGTTCTCCTATGGCTATTTTCTAGCCTACACTGAAAGCACACTGCTTTGTCAGATTACTATGAGTTATAAAAATAAATAAACGTAAAAAAAATAAATTAGAAGACTGTGCCTAATTCAAATAAAACCCCTAATAAATTGTTCCACTGCGGTGTTTGAGGTGGATATGTGTGTCACTAAGAACTAAACACAGCGGTCGCAAGTCTCTCTGCAAATTCCTCACAATATTGTACTAGCTGCACTACTAATGGCAGCAAGCCCAGCCACAAGCATACCAAAAAAAAATTAAATATAACGCTATTGTAGGCCTAAATAAGCCGCTGGGGTTCTCCTATGGCTATTTTCTAGCCTACACTGAAAGCACACTGCTTTGCCAGATTACCTTGAGATATAAAAAGAAATAAACGTAAAAAAAAATAAATCATCAGACTGTGCCTAATTCAAATCAAACCCCTTATAAATTGTCCCACTTCGGTGTTTGAGGTGGATATGTGTGTCAATAAGAGCTAAACACAACGCTCGCAAGTCTCCCTGCAAATTCCTCACAATATGGTACTAGCTGCAACTACAAATGGCAGAGAGCCCAGCCACAAGCAAACCAAAAAAAAGTAAAATATAACGCTATTGTAGGCCTAAATAAGCCGTTGGGGTTCTCCTATGGCTATTTTATAGCCTACACTGAAAGCACACTGCTTTGCCAGATTACCTTGAGTTATAAAAAGAAATAAACGTAAAAAAAAAAAAATCAGCAGACTGTGCCTAATTCAAATCAAACCCCTAATAAATTGTCCCACTTCGGTGTTTGAGGTGGATATGTGTGTCACTAAGAGCTAAACACAACGGTCGCAAGTCTCCCTGCAAATTCCTCACAATATGGTACTAGCTGCACTACTAATGGCAGCAAGCCCAGCCACAAGCAAACAAAAAAAAAAATGAAATATAACGCTATTGTAGGCCTAAATAAGCCGTTGGGGTTCTCCTATGGCTATTTTCTAGCCTACACTGAAAGCACACTGCATTGCCAGATTACCTTGAGTTATAAAAAGAAATAAACGTAAAAAAAAATAAATCAGCAGACTGTGCCTAATTCAAATCAAACCCCTAATAAATTGTCCCACTTCGGTGTTTGAGGTGGATATGTGTGTCACTAAGAGCTAAACACAACGCTCGCAAGTCTCCCTGCAAATTCCTCACAATATGGTACTAGCTGCACTACTAATGGCAGCAAGCCCAGCCACAAGCAAACCAAAAAAAAGTAAAATATAACGCTATTGTAGGCCTAAATAAGCCGTTGGGCTTCTCCTATGGCTATTTTCTAGCCTACACTGAAAGCACACTGCTTTGCCAGATTACCTTGAGTTATAAAAAGAAATAAGCGTAAAAAAAAAAAAAATCAGCAGACTGTGCCTAATTCAAATCGAACCCCTTATAAATTGTCCCACTTCGGTGTTTGAGGTGGATATGTGTGTCACTAAGAGCTAAACACAACGGTCGCAAGTCTCCCTGCAAATTCCTCACAATATGGTACTAGCTGCACTACTAATGGCAGCAAGCCCAGCCACAAGCAAACCAAAAAAAAGTAAAATATAATGCTATTGTAGGCCTAAATAAGCCGTTGGGGTTCTCCTATGGCTATTTTCTAGCCTACACTGAAAGCACACTGCTTTGCCAGATTACCTTGAGTTATAAAAAGAAATAAACGTAAAAAAAAAATAAATCATCAGACTGTGCCTAATTAAAATCAAACCCCTAATGAATTGTCCCACTTCGTAGTTTGAGGTGAATATGTGTGTCACTAAGAGCTAAACACAACGGTCGCAAGTCTCCCTGCAACTTCCTCACAATATGGTACTAGCTGCACTACTAATGACAGCAAGCCCAGCCACAAGCAAACCAAAAAAAAGTAAAATATAACGCTATTGTAGGCCTAAATAAGCCGTTGGGGTTCTCCTATGGCTATTTTCTAGCCTACACTGAAAGCACACTGCTTTGCCAAATTACCTTGAGATATAAAAAGAAATAAACGTAAAAAAAAAATAAATCAGCAGACTGTGCCTAATTCAAGTCAAACCCCTTATAAATTGTCCCACTTCGGTGTTTGAGGTGGATATGTGTGTCACTAAGAGCTAAACACAACGCTCGCAAGTCTCCCTGCAAATTCCTCACAATATGGTACTAGCTGCACTACTAATGGCAGCAAGCCCAGCCACAAGCAAACCAAAAAAAAGTAAAATATAACGCTATTGTAGGCCTAAATAAGCCGTTGGGGTTCTGCTATGGCTATTTTCTAGCCTACACTGAAAGCACACTGCTTTGCCAGATGAACTTGAGTTATAAAAAGAAATAATCGTAAAAAAAAAAAAAAATCATCAGACTGTGCCTAATTAAATTCAAACCCCTATGTGTGTCACTAAGAGCTAAACACAACGGTCGCAAGTCTCCCTGCAAATTCCTCACAATATTGTACTAGCTGCACTACTAATGGCAGCAAGCCCAGCCACAAGCAAACCAAAAAAAAGTAAAATATAACGCTATTGTAGGCCTAATTAAGCCGTTAGGGTTCTCCTAAGGCTATTTTCTAGCCTACACTGAAAGCACACTGCTTTGCCAGATTACCTTGAGTTATAAAAAGAAATAAACGTAAAAAAAAATAGTTTAGCAGACTGTGCCTAATTCAAATCAAACCCCTAATAAATTGTCCCACTTCGGTGTTTGAGGTGGATTTGTGTGTCACTAAGAGCTAAACACAACGGTCGCAAGTCTCCCTGCAAATTCCTCACAATATGGTACTAGCTGCACTACTAATGGCAGCAAGCCCAGCCACAAGCAAACCAAAAAAAAGTAAAATATAACGCTATTGTAGGCCTAAATAAGCCGTTGGGGTTCTCCTATGGCTATTTTCTAGCCTACACTGAAAGCTCTCTGCTTTGCAAGATTACCTTGAGTTATAAAAAGAAATAAACGTAAAAAAAAAATAAATCAGCAGACTGTGCCTAATTCAAATCGAACCCCTTATAAATTGTCCCACTTCGGTGTTTGAGGTGGATATGTGTGTCACTAAGAGCTAAACACAATGGTCGCAAGTCTCCCTGCAAATTCCTCACAATATGGTACTAGCTGCACTACTAGTGGCAGCAAGCCCAGCCACAAGCAAACCAAAAAAAAGTAAAATATAACGCTATTGTAGGCCTAAATAAGCCGTTGGGGTTCTCCTATGGCTATTTTCTAGCCTACACTGAAAGCACACTGCTTTGCCAGATTACCTTGAGTTATAAAAAGAAATAAACGTAAAAAAAATAAATCATCAGACTGTGCCTAATTAAAATCAAACCCCTAATAAATTGTCCCACTTCGGTGTTTGAGGTGGATATGTGTGTCACTAAGAGCTAAACACAACGGTTGCAAGTCTCCCTGCAAATTCCTCACAATATGGTACTAGCTGCACTACTAATGGCAGCAAGCCCAGCCACAAGCAAACCAAAAAAAAGTAAAATATAACGCTATTGTAGGCCTAAATTAGCCGTTGGGGTTCTCCTATGGCTATTTTCTAGCCTACACTGAAAGCACACTGCTTTGCCAGATTACCTTGAGTTATAAAAAGAAATAAACGTTAAAAAAAATAGTTCAGCAGACTGTGCCTAATTCAAATCGAACCCCTAATAAATTGTCCCACTTCGGTGTTTGAGGTGGATATGTGTGTCACTAAGAGCTAAACACAACGCTTGCAAGTCTCCCTGCAAATTCCTCACAATATGGTACTAGCTGCACTACTAATGGCAGCAAGCCCAGCCACAAGCAAACCAAAAAAAAGTAAAATATAACGCTATTGTAGGCCTAAATAAGCCGTTGGGGTTCTCCTATGGCTATTTTCTAGCCTACACTGAAAGCACACTGCTTTGTCAGATTACTATGAGTTATAAAAATAAATAAACGGTAAAAAAATAAATCAGAAGACTGTGCCTAATTCAAATCAAACCCCTAATAAATTGTCCCACTTCGGTATTTGAGGTGGATATGTGTGTCACTAAGAGCTAAACACAACGCTCGCAAGTCTCTCTGCAAATTCCTCACAATATGGTACTAGCTGCACTACTAATGGCAGGAAGCCCAGCCACAAGCAAACCAAAAAAAAGTAAAATATAACGCTATTGTAGGCCTAAATAAGCCGTTGGGGTTCTCCTATGGCTACTTTCTAGCCTACACTGAAAGCACACTGCTTTGCCAGATTACCTTGAGTTATAAAAAGAAATAAACGTAAAAAAAATAAATCATCAGACTGTGCCTAATTAAAATCAAACCCCTAATAAATTGTCCCACTTCGGTGTTTGAGGTGGATATGTGTGTCACTAAGAGCTAAACACAACGGTTGCAAGTCTCCCTGCAAATTCCTCACAATATGGTACTAGCTGCACTACTAATGGCAGCAAGCCCAGCCACAAGCAAACCAAAAAAAAGTAAAATATAACGCTATTGTAGGCCTAAATTAGCCGTTGGGGTTCTCCTATGGCTATTTTCTAGCCTACACTGAAAGCACACTGCTTTGCCAGATTACCTTGAGTTATAAAAAGAAATAAACGTAAAAAAAAATAGTTCAGCAAACTGTGCCTAATTCATTCAAACCCCTAATAAATTGTCCCACTTCGGTGTTTGAGGTGGATATGTGTGTCACTAAGAGCTAAACACAACGGTCGCAAGTCTCTCTGCAAATTCCTCACAATATGGTACTAGCTGCACTACTAGTGGCAGCAAGCCCAGCCACAAGCAAACCAAAAAAAAGTAAAATATAACGCTATTTTAGGCCTAAATAAGCCGTTGGGGTTCTCCTATGGCTATTTTCTAGCCTACACTGAAAGCACACTGCTTTGCCAGATTGCTTTGAGTTATAAAAAGAAAAAAACGTAAAAAGAAATAAATCAGAAGACTGTGCCTAATTCAAATCAAACCCCTAATAAATTGTCCCACTTCGGTATTTGAGGTGGATTTGTGTGTCACTAAGAGCTAAACACAACGGTCGCAAGTCTCCCTGCAAATTCCTCACAATATGGTACTAGCTGCACTACTAATGGCAGCAAGCCCAGCCACAAGCAAACCAAAAAAAAGTAAAATATAACGCTATTGTAGGCCTAAATAAGCCGTTGGGGTTCTCCTATGGCTATTTTCTAGCCTACACTGAAAGCTCTCTGCTTTGCAAGATTACCTTGAGTTATAAAAAGAAATAAACGTAAAAAAAAAATAAATCAGCAGACTGTGCCTAATTCAAATCGAACCCCTTATAAATTGTCCCACTTCGGTGTTTGAGGTGGATATGTGTGTCACTAAGAGCTAAACACAATGGTCGCAAGTCTCCCTGCAAATTCCTCACAATATGGTACTAGCTGCACTACTAGTGGCAGCAAGCCCAGCCACAAGCAAACCAAAAAAAAGTAAAATATAACGCTATTGTAGGCCTAAATAAGCCGTTGGGGTTCTCCTATGGCTATTTTCTAGCCTACACTGAAAGCACACTGCTTTGCCAGATTACCTTGAGTTATAAAAAGAAATAAACGTAAAAAAAATAAATCATCAGACTGTGCCTAATTAAAATCAAACCCCTAATAAATTGTCCCACTTCGGTGTTTGAGGTGGATATGTGTGTCACTAAGAGCTAAACACAACGGTTGCAAGTCTCCCTGCAAATTCCTCACAATATGGTACTAGCTGCACTAATAATGGCAGCAAGCCCAGCCACAAGCAAACCAAAAAAAAGTAAAATATAACGCTATTGTAGGCCTAAATTAGCCGTTGGGGTTCTCCTATGGCTATTTTCTAGCCTACACTGAAAGCACACTGCTTTGCCAGATTACCTTGAGTTATAAAAAGAAATAAACGTAAAAAAAAATAGTTCAGCAGACTGTGCCTAATTCAAATCGAACCCCTAATAAATTGTCCCACTTCGGTGTTTGAGGTGGATATGTGTGTCACTAAGAGCTAAACACAACGCTTGCAAGTCTCCCTGCAAATTCCTCACAATATGGTGCTAGCTGCACTACTAATGGCAGCAAGCCCAGCCACAAGCAAACCAAAAAAAAGTAAAATATAACGCTATTGTAGGCCTAAATAAGCCGTTGGGGTTCTCCTATGGCTATTTTCTAGCCTACACTGAAAGCACACTGCTTTGTCAGATTACTATGAGTTATAAAAATAAATAAACGGTAAAAAAATAAATCAGAAGACTGTGCCTAATTCAAATAAAACCCCTAATAAATTGTCCCACTTCGGTGTTTGAGGTGGATATGTGTGTCACTAAGAGCTAAACACAACGGTCGCAAGTCTCTCTGCAAATTCCTCACAATATGGTACTAGCTGCACTACTAGTGGCAGCAAGCCCAGCCACAAGCAAACCAAAAAAAAGTAAAATATAACGCTATTTTAGGCCTAAATAAGCCGTTGGGGTTCTCCTATGGCTATTTTCTAGCCTACACTGAAAGCACACTGCTTTGCCAGATTACTTTGAGTTATAAAAAGAAAAAAACGTAAAAAGAAATAAATCAGAAGACTGTGCCTAATTCAAATCAAACCCCTAATAAATTGTCCCACTTCGGTATTTGAGGTGGATATGTGTGTCACTAAGAGCTAAACACAACGCTCGCAAGTCTCTCTGAAAATTCCTCACAATATGGTACTAGCTGCACTACTAATGGCAGGAAGCCCAGCCACAAGCAAACCAAAAAAAAGTAAAATATAACGCTATTGTAGGCCTAAATAAGCCGTTGGGGTTCTCCTATGGCTACTTTCTAGCCTACACTGAAAGCACACTGCTTTGCCAGATTACCTTGAGTTATAAAAAGAAATAAACGTAAAAAAAATAAATCATCAGACTGTGCCTAATTAAAATCAAACCCCTAATAAATTGTCCCACTTCGGTGTTTGAGGTGGATATGTGTGTCACTAAGAGCTAAACACAACGGTTGCAAGTCTCCCTGCAAATTCCTCACAATATGGTACTAGCTGCACTACTAATGGCAGCAAGCCCAGCCACAAGCAAACCAAAAAAAAGTAAAATATAACGCTATTGTAGGCCTAAATTAGCCGTTGGGGTTCTCCTATGGCTATTTTCTAGCCTACACTGAAAGCACACTGCTTTGCCAGATTACCTTGAGTTATAAAAAGAAATAAACCTAAAAAAAAATAGTTCAGCAAACTGTGCCTAATTCATTCAAACCCCTAATAAATTGTCCCACTTCGGTGTTTGAGGTGGATATGTGTGTCACTAAGAGCTAAACACAACGGTCGCAAGTCTCTCTGCAAATTCCTCACAATATGGTACTAGCTGCACTACTAGTGGCAGCAAGCCCAGCCACAAGCAAACCAAAAAAAAGTAAAATATAACGCTATTTTAGGCCTAAATAAGCCGTTGGGGTTCTCCTATGGCTATTTTCTAGCCTACACTGAAAGCACACTGCTTTGCCAGATTACTTTGAGTTATAAAAAGAAAAAAACGTAAAAAGAAATAAATCAGAAGACTGTGCCTAATTCAAATCAAACCCCTAATAAATTGTCCCACTTCGGTATTTGAGGTGGATATGTGTGTCACTAAGAGCTAAACACAACGCTCGCAAGTCCCTCTGCAAATTCCTCACAATATCGTACTAGCTGCACTACTAATGGCAGGAAGCCCAGCCACAAGCAAACCAAAAAAAAGTAAAATATAACGCTATTGTAGGCCTAAATAAGCCGTTGGGGTTCTCCTATGGCTACTTTCTAGCCTACACTGAAAGCACACTGCTTTGCCAAATTACCTTGAGTTATAAAAAGAAATAAACGTAAAAAAAAATAAATCATCCGACTGTGACTAATTCAAATCAAACCCCTAATAAATTGTCCCATTTCGGTGTTTGAGGTGGATATGTGTGTCACTAAGAGCTAAACACAACGCTCGCAAGTCTCCCTGCAAATTCCTCACAATATGGTACTAGCTGCACTACTAATGGCAGCAAGCCCAGCCACAAGCAAACCAAAAAAAAGTAAAATATAACGCTATTGTAGGCCTAAATAAGCCGTTGGGGTTCTCCTAATTCTATTTTCTAGCCGACACTGAAAGCACACTGCTTTGCCAGATTACTTTGAGTTATAAAAAGAAATAAACGTAAAAAAAAATAAATCAGCAGACTGTGTCTAATTCAAATCAAACCCCTAATAAATTGTCCCATTTCGGTGTTTGAGGTGGATATGTGTGTCACTAAGAGCTAAACACAACGCTCGCAAGTCTCCCTGCAAATTCCTCACAATATGGTACTAGCTGCACTACTAATGGCAGCAAGCCCAGCCACAAGCAAACCAAAAAAAAGTAAAATATAACGCTATTGTAGGCCTAAATAAGCCGTTGGGGTTCTCCTATGGCTATTTTCTAGCCTACACTGAAAGTACACTGCTTTGCCAGATTACTTTGAGTTATAAAAAGAAATAAACGTAAAAAAAAATAAATCAGCAGACTGTGCCTAATTCAAATCGAACCCCTTATAAATTGTCCCACTTCGGTGTTTGAGGTGGATATGTGTGTCACTAAGAGCTAAACACAACGGTCGCAAGTCTCCCAGCAAATTCCTCACAAAATGGTACTAGCTGCACTACTAGTGGCAAGAAGCCCAGCCACAAGGATACCCAAAAAAAGTAAAATATAACGCTATTGTGGGCCTAAATAAGCCGCTGGGGTTATCCTATGGCTATTTTCTAGCCTACACTGAAAGCACACTGCTTTGCCAGATTACCTTGAGTTATAAAAAGAAATAAACGTAAAAAAAAATAAATCATCAGACTGTGCCTAATTCAAATCGAACCCCTTATAAATTGTCCCACTTCGGTGTTTGAGGTGGATATGTGTGTCACTAAGAGCTAAACACAACGCTCGCAAGTCTCCCTGCAAATTCCTCACAATATGGTACTAGCTGCACTACTAATGGCAGCAAGCCCAGCCACAAGCAAACCAAAAAAAAGTAAAATATAACGCTATTGTAGGCCTAAATAAGCCGTTGGGGTTCTCCTAATTCTATTTTCTAGCCGACACTGAAAGCACACTGCTTTGCCAGATTACTTTGAGTTATAAAAAGAAATAAACGTAAAAAAAAATAAATCAGCAGACTGTGTCTAATTCAAATCAAACCCCTAATAAATTGTCCCATTTCGGTGTTTGAGGTGGATATGTGTGTCACTAAGAGCTAAACACAACGCTCGCAAGTCTCCCTGCAAATTCCTCACAATATGGTACTAGCTGCACTACTAATGGTAGCAAGCCCAGCCACAAGCAAACCAAAAAAAAGTAAAATATAACGCTATTGTAGGCCTAAATAAGCCGTTGGGGTTCTCCTATGGCTATTTTCTAGCCTACACTGAAAGCACACTGCGTTGCCAGATTACCTTGAGTTATAAAAAGAAATAAACGTAAAAAAAATAAATCATCAGACTGTGCCTAATTAAAATCAAACCCCTAATAAATTGTCCCACTTCGGTGTTTGAGGTGGATATGTGTGTCACTAAGAGCTAAACACAACGGTCGCAAGTCTCCCTGCAAATTCCTCACAATATGGTACTAGCTGCACTACTAATGGCAGCAAGCCCAGCCACAAGCAAACCAAAAAAAAGTAAAATATAACGCTATTGTAGGCCTAAATAAGCCGTTGGGGTTCTCCTATGGCTATTTTCTAGCCTACACTGAAAGCACACTGCTTTGCCAGATTACCTTGAGTTATAAAAAGAAATAAACGTAAAAAAAAATAAATCATCAGACTGTGCCTAATTCAAATCGAACCCCTTATAAATTGTCCCACTTCGGTGTTTGAGGTGGATATGTGTGTCACTAAGAGCTAAACACAACGCTTGCAAGTCTCCCTGCAAATTCCTCACAATATGGTACTAGCTGCACTACTAATGGCAGCAAGCCCAGCCACAAGCAAACCAAAAAAAAGTAAAATATAACGCTATTGTAGGCCTAAATAAGCCGTTGGGGTTCTCCTATGGCTATTTTCTAGCCTACACTGAAAGCACACTGCTTTGTCAGATTACTATTAGTTATAAAAATAAATAAACGGTAAAAAAATAAATCAGAAGACTGTGCCTAATTCAAATAAAACCCCTAATAAATTGTCCCACTTCGGTGTTTGAGGTGGATATGTGTGTCACTAAGAGCTAAACACAACGCTCGCAAGTCTCCCTGCAAATTCCTCACAATATGGTACTAGCTGCACTACTAATGGTAGCAAGCCCAGCCACAAGCAAACCAAAAAAAAGTAAAATATAACGCTATTGTAGGCCTAAATAAGCCGTTGGGGTTCTCCTATGGCTATTTTCTAGCCTACACTGAAAGTACACTGCTTTGCCAGATTACTTTGAGTTATAAAAAGAAAAAAACGTAAAAAGAAATAAATCAGAAGACTGTGCCTAATTCAAATCAAACCCCTAATAAATTGTCCCACTTCGGTATTTGAGGTGGATATGTGTGTCACTAAGAGCTAAACACAACGGTCGCAAGTCTCCCAGCAAATTCCTCACAAAATGGTACTAGCTGCACTACTAGTGGCAAGAAGCCCAGCCACAAGGAAACCCAAAAAAAGTAAAATATAACGCTATTGTGGGCCTAAATAAGCCGTTGGGGTTATCCTATGGCTATTTTCTAGCCTACACTAAAAGCACACTGCTTTGCCAGATTACCTTGAGTTATAAAAAGAAATAAACGTAAAAAAAAATAAATCATCAGACTGTGCCTAATTCAAATCGAACCCCTTATAAATTGTCCCACTTCGGTGTTTGAGGTGGATATGTGTGTCACTAAGAGCTAAACACAACGCTCGCAAGTCTCCCTGCAAATTCCTCACAATATGGTACTAGCTGCACTACTAATGGCAGCAAGCCCAGCCACAAGCAAACCAAAAAAAAGTAAAATATAACGCTATTGTAGGCCTAAATAAGCCGTTGGGGTTCTCCTATGGCTATTTTCTAGCCTACACTGAAAGCACACCGCGTTGCCAGATTACCTTGAGTTATAAAAAGAAATAAACGTAAAAAAAATAAATCATCAGACTGTGCCTAATTAAAATCAAACCCCTAATAAATTGTCCCACTTCGGTGTTTGAGGTGGATATGTGTGTCACTAAGAGCTAAACACAACGGTCGCAAGTCTCCCTGCAAATTCCTCACAATATGGTACTAGCTGCACTACTAATGGCAGCAAGCCCAGCCACAAGCAAACCAAAAAAAAGTAAAATATAACGCTATTGTAGGCCTAAATAAGCCGTTGGGGTTCTCCTATGGCTATTTTCTAGCCTACACTGAAAGCAAACTGCTTTGCCAGATTACCTTGAGATATAAAAAGAAATAAACGTAAAAAAAAATAAATCATCAGACTGTGCCTAATTCAAATCGAACCCCTTATAAATTGTCCCACTTCGGTGTTTGAGGTGGATATGTGTGTCAATAAGAGCTAAACACAACGCTCGCAAGTCTCCCTGCAAATTCCTCACAATATGGTACTAGCTGCACTACTAATGGCAGCAAGCCCAGCCACAAGCAAACCAAAAAAAAGGAAAATATAACGCTATTGTAGGCCTAAATAAGCCGTTGGGGTTCTCCTATGGCTATTTTCTAGCCTACACTGAAAGCACACTGCGTTGCCAGATTACCTTGAGTTATAAAAAGATATAAACGTAAAAAAAATAAATCATCAGACTGTGCCTAATTAAAATCAAACCCCTAATAAATTGTCCCACTTCGGTGTTTGAGGTGGATATGTGTGTCACTAAGAGCTAAACACAATGGTCGCAAGTCTCCCTGCAAATTCTCCACAATATGGTACTAGCTGCACTACTAATGGCAGCAAGCCCAGCCACAAGCAAACCAAAAAAAAGTAAAATAGAACGCTATTGTAGGCCTAAATAAGCCGTTGGGGTTCTCCTATGGCTATTTTCTAGCCTACACTGAAAGCAAACTGCTTTGCCAGATTACATTGAGATATAAAAAGAAATAAACGTAAAAAAAAATAAATCAGAAGACTGTGCCTAATTCAAATCAAACCCCTAATAAATTGTCCCACTTCGGTATTTGAGGTGGATATGTGTGTCACTAAGAGCTAAACACAACGGTCGCAAGTCTCCCTGCAAATTCCTCACAATATGGTACTAGCTGCACTACTAATGGCAGCAAGCCCAGCCACAAGCAAACCAAAAAAAAGTAAAATATAACGCTATTGTAGGCCTAAATAAGCCGTTGGGGTTCTCCTATGGCTATTTTCTAGCCTACACTGAAAGCACACTGCTTTGCCAGATTACCTTGAGTTATAAAAAGAAATAAACATAAAAAAAAATAAATCAGCAGACTGTGCCTAATTCAAATCAAACCCCTAATAAATTGTCCCACTTCGGTGTTTGAGGTGGATATGTGTGTCACTAAGAGCTAAACACAACGCTCGCAAGTCTCCCTGCTAATTCCTCACAATATGGTACTAGCTGCACTACTAAAGGCAGCAAGCCCAGCCACAAGTAAACCAAAAAAAAGTAAAATATAACGCTATTGTAGGCCTAAATAAGCCGTTGGGGTTCTCCTATGGCTATTTTCTAGCCTACACTGAAAGCACACTGCTTTGCCAGATTACCTTGAGTTATAAAAAGAAATAAGCGTAAAAAAAAATAAATCAGCAGACTGTGCCTAATTCAAATCGAACCCCTTATAAATTGTCCCACTTCGGTGTTTGAGGTGGATATGTGTGTCACTAAGAGCTAAACACAACGGTCGCAAGTCTCCCTGCAAATTCCTCACAATATGGTACTAGCTGCACTACTAATGGCAGCAAGCCCAGCCACAAGCAAACCAAAAAAAAGTAAAATATAACGCTATTGTAGGCCTAAATAAGCCGTTGGGGTTCTCCTATGGCTATTTTCTAGCCTACACTGAAAGCACACTGCTTTGCCAGATTACCTTGAGTTATAAAAAGAAATAAACGTAAAAAAAATAAATCATCAGACTGTGCCTAATTAAAATCAAACCCCTAATGAATTGTCCCACTTCGGTGTTTGAGGTGAATATGTGTGTCACTAAGAGCTAAACACAACGGTCGCAAGTCTCCCTGCAAATTCCTCACAATATGGTACTAGCTGCACTACTAACGGCAGCAAGCCCAGCCACAAGCAAACCAAAAAAAAGTAAAATATAACGCTATTGTAGGCCTAAATAAGCCGTTGGGGTTCTCCTATGGCTATTTTCTAGCCTACACTGAAAGCACTCTGCTTTGCAAGATTACCTTGAGTTATAAAAAGAAATAAACGTAAAAAAAAAATAAATCAGCAGACTGTGCCTAATTCAATTCGAACCCCTTATAAATTGTCCCACTTCGGTGTTTGAGGTGGATATGTGTGTCACTAAGAGCTAAACACAATGGTCGCAAGTCTCCCTGCAAATTCCTCACAATATGGTACTAGCTGCACTACTAGTGGCAGCAAGCCCAGCCACAAGCAAACCAAAAAAAAGTAAAATATAACGCTATTGTAGGCCTAAATAAGCCGTTGGGGTTCTCCTATGGCTATTTTCTAGCCTACACTGAAAGCACACTGCTTTGCCAGATTACCTTGAGTTATAAAAAGAAATAAACGTAAAAAAAATAAATCATCAGACTGTGCCTAATTAAAATCAAACCCCTAATAAATTGTCCCACTTCGGTGTTTGAGGTGGATATGTGTGTCACTAAGAGCTAAACACAACGGTCGCAAGTCTCCCTGCAAATTCCTCACAATATGGTACTAGCTGCAATACTAATGGCAGCAAGCCCAGCCACAAGCAAACCAAAAAAAAGTAAAATATAACGCTATTGTAGGCCTAAATAAGCCGTTGGGGTTCTCCTATGGCTATTTTCTAGCCTACACTGAAAGCACACTGCTTTGCCAGATTACCTTGAGTTATAAAAAGAAATAAGCGTAAAAAAAAAATAAATCAGAAGACTGTGCCTAATTCAAATCGAACCTCTTATAAATTGTCCCACTTCGGTGTTTGAGGTGGATATGTGTGTCACTAAGAGCTAAACACAACGGTCGCAAGTCTCCCTGCAAATTCCTCACAATATGGTACTAGCTGCACTACTAATGGCAGCAAGCCCAGCCACAAGCAAACCAAATAAAAGTAAAATATAACGCTATTGTAGGCCTAAATAAGCCGTTGGGGTTCTCCTATGGCTATTTTCTAGCCTACACTGAAAGCACACTGCTTTGCCAGATTACCTTAAGTTATAAAAAGAAATAAACGTAAAAAAAAAAAAATCAGAAGACTGTGCCTAATTCAAATCAAACCCCTAATAAATTGTCCCACTTCGGTGTTTGAGGTGGATATGTGTGTCACTAAGAGCTAAACAAAAGGGTCGCAAGTCTCCCTGCAAATTCCTCACAATATGGTACTAGCTGCACTACTAATGGCAGCAAGCCCAGCCACAAGCAAACCAAAAAAAAGTAAAATATAACGCTATTGTAGGCCTAAATAAGCCGTTGGGGTTCTCCTATGGCTATTTTCTAGCCTACACTGAAAGCACACTGCTTTGCCAGATTACCTTGAGTTATAAAAAGAAATAAGCGTAAAAAAAAAATAAATCAGAAGACTGTGCCTAATTCAAATCGAACCCCTTATAAATTGTCCCACTTCGGTGTTTGAGGTGGATATGTGTGTCACTAAGAGCTAAACACAACGCTCGCAAGTCTCCCTGCAAATTCCTCACAATATGGTACTAGCTGCACTACTAATAGCAGCAAGCCCAGCCACAAGCAAACCAAAAAAAAGTAAAATATAATGCTAATGTAGGCCTAAATAAGCCGTTGGGGTTCTCCTATGGCTATTTTCTAGCCTACACTGAAAGCACACTGCTTTGCCACATTACTTTGAGTTATAAAAAGAAATAAATGTAAAAAAAAATAAATCAGAAGACTGTGCCTAATTCAAATCAAACCCCTAATAAATTGTCCCACTTCGGTATTTGAGGTGGATATGTGTGTCACTAAGAGCTAAACACAACGGTCGCAAGTCTCCCTGCAAATTCCTCACAATATGGTACTAGCTGCACTACTAATGGCAGCAAGCCCAGCCACAATCAAACCAAAAAAAAGTAAAATATAACGCTATTGTAGGCCTAAATAAGCCGTTGGGGTTCTCCTATGGCTATTTTCTAGCCTACACTGAAAGCACAATGCTTTGCCTGATTACCTTGAGTTATAAAAAGAAATAAACGTAAAAAAAATAAATCATCAGACTGTGCCTAATTCAAATCAAACCCCTTATAAATTGTCCCACTTCGGTGTTTGAGGTGGATATTTGTGTCACTAAGAGCTAAACACAACGGTCGCAAGTCTCCCTGCAAATTCCTCACAATATGGTACTAGCTGCACTACTAATGGCAGCAAGCTCAGCCACAAGCAAACCAAAAAAAGTTAAATATAACGCTATTGTAGGCCTAAATAAGCCGTTGGGGTTCTCCTATGGCTATTTTCTAGCCTACACTGAAAGCACACTGCTTTGCCAGATTACTTTGAGTTATAAAAAGAAATAAACGTAAAAAAAAATAAATCAGAAGACTGTGCCTAATTCAAATCAAACCCCTAATAAATTGTCCCACTTCGGTATTTGAGGTGGATATGTGTGTCACTAAGAGCTAAACACAACGCTCGCAAGTCTCCCTGCAAATTCCTCACAATATGGCACTAGCTGCACTACTAATGGCAGCAAGCCCAGCCACAAGCAAACCAAAAAAAAGTAAAATATAACGCTATTGTAGGCCTAAATAAGCCGTTGGGGTTCTCCTATGGCTATTTTCTAGCCTACACTGAAAGCACACTGCTTTGCCAGATTACCTTGAGTTATAAAAAGAAATAATCGTAAAAAAAATAAATCATCAGACTGTGCCTAATTAAAATAAAACCCCTAATAAATTGTCCCACTTCGGTGTTTGAGGTGTTTATGTGTGTCACTAATAGCTAAACACAACGGTCGCAAGTCTCCCTGCAAATTCCTCACAATATTGTACTAGCTGCACTACTAATGGCAGCAAGCCCAGCCACAAGCAAACCAAAAAAATGTAAAATATAACGCTATTGTAGGCCTAAATAAGCCGTTTGGGTTCTCCTATGGCTATTTTCTAGCCTACACTAAAAGCACACTGCTTTGCCAGATTACTTTGACTTATAAAAAGAAATAAACGTAAAAAAAAATAAATCAGAAGACTGTGCTTAATTCAAATCAAACCCCTAATAAATTGTCCCACTTTGGTATATGAGGTGGATATGTGTGTCACTAAGAGCTAAACACAACGCTCGCAAGTCTCCCTGCAAATTCCTCACAATATGGTACTAGCTGCACTACTAATGGCAGCAAGCCCAGCCACAAGCAAACCAAAAAAAAAAGTAAAATATAACGCTATTGTAGGCCTAAATAAGCCGTTGGGGTTCTCCTATGGCTATTTTCTAGCCTACACTGAAAGCACACTGCTTTGCCAGATTACCTTGAGTTATAAAAAGAAATAAGCGTAAAAAAAAATAAATCAGCAGACTGTGCTTAATTCAAATCAAACCCCTAATAAATTGTCCCACTTCGGTATTTGAGGTGGATATGTGTGTCACTAAGAGCTAAACACAGTGGTCGCAAGTCTCCCAGCAAATTCCTCACAAAATGGTACTAGCTGCTAGCTGCAGGTACTAGTGGCAGCAAGCCCAGCCACAAGCAAACAAAAAAAAAGTAAAATATAACGCTATTGTAGGCCTAAATAAGCCGTTGGGGTTCTCCTATGGCTACTTTCTAGCCTACACTGAAAGCACACTGCTTTGCCAAATTACCTTGAGTTATAAAAAGAAATAAACGTAAAAAAAAATAAATCATCAGACTGTGCCTAATTCAAATCAAACCCCTAATAAATTGTCCCACTTCGGTGTTTGAGGTGGATATGTGTGTCACTAAGAGCTAAACACAGCGGTCGCAAGTCTCCCAGCAAATTCCTCATAAAATGGTACTAGCTGCACTACTAGTGGCAGCAAGCCTAGCAACAAGCAAACAAAAAAAAAGTAAAATATAACGCTATTGTAGGCCTAAGTAAGCCGTTGGGGTTCTCCTATGGCTATTTTCTAGCCTACACTGAAAGCACACTGCTTTTCCAGATTACTTTGAGTTATAAAAAGAAATAAACGTAAAAAAAAATAAATCAGCAGACTGTGCCTAATTCAAATCAAACCCCTAATAAATTGTCCCACTTCGGTGTTTGAGGTGGATATGTGTGTTACTAAGAGCTAAACACAACGGTCGCAAGTCTCCCAGCAAATTCCTCACAAAATGGTACTAGCTGCACTACTAGTGGCAGCAAGCCCAGCCACAAGCAAACCAAAAAAAAGTTAAATATAACGCTATTGTAGGCCTAAATAAGCCGTTGGGGTTCTCCTATGGCTATTTTCTAGCCTACACTGAAAGCACACTGCTTTGCCAGATTACCTTGAGTTATAAAAAGAAATAAACGTAAAAAAAATAAATCATCAGACTGTGCCTAATTAAAATCAAACCCCTAATAAATTGTCCCACTTCGGTGTTTGAGGTGGATATGTGTGTCACTAAGAGCTAAACACAACGGTCGCAAGTCTCCCTGCAAATTCCTCACAATATGGTACTAGCTGCAATACTAATGGCAGCAAGCCCAGCCACAAGCAAACCAAAAAAAAGTAAAATATAACGCTATTGTAGGCCTAAATAAGCCGTTGGGGTTCTCCTATGGCTATTTTCTAGCCTACACTGAAAGCACACTGCTTTGCCAGATTACCTTGAGTTATAAAAAGAAATAAGCGTAAAAAAAAAATAAATCAGAAGACTGTGCCTAATTCAAATCGAACCTCTTATAAATTGTCCCACTTCGGTGTTTGAGGTGGATATGTGTGTCACTAAGAGCTAAACACAACGGTCGCAAGTCTCCCTGCAAATTCCTCACAATATGGTACTAGCTGCACTACTAATGGCAGCAAGCCCAGCCACAAGCAAACCAAAAAAAAGTAAAATATAACGCTATTGTAGGCCTAAATAAGCCGTTGGGGTTCTCCTATGGCTATTTTCTAGCCTACACTGAAAGCACACTGCTTTGCCAGATTACCTTAAGTTATAAAAAGAAATAAACGTAAAAAAAAAAAAATCAGCAGACTGTGCCTAATTCAAATCAAACCCCTAATAAATTGTCCCACTTCGGTGTTTGAGGTGGATATGTGTGTCACTAAGAGCTAAACACAACGGTCGCAAGTCTCCCTGCAAATTCCTCACAATATGGTACTAGCTGCACTACTAATGGCAGCAAGCCCAGCCACAAGCAAACCAAAAAAAAGTAAAATATAACGCTATTGTAGGCCTAAATAAGCCGTTGGGGTTCTCCTATGGCTATTTTCTAGCCTACACTGAAAGCACACTGCTTTGCCAGATTACCTTGAGTTATAAAAAGAAATAAACGTAAAAAAAATAAATCATCAGACTGTGCCTAATTAAAATCAAACCCCTAATGAATTGTCCCACTTCGGTGTTTGAGGTGAATATGTGTGTCACTAAGAGCTAAACACAACGGTCGCAAGTCTCCCTGCAAATTCCTCACAATATGGTACTAGCTGCACTACTAACGGCAGCAAGCCCAGCCACAAGCAAACCAAAAAAAAGTAAAATATAACGCTATTGTAGGCCTAAATAAGCCGTTGGGGTTCTCCTATGGCTATTTTCTAGCCTACACTGAAAGCACTCTGCTTTGCAAGATTACCTTGAGTTATAAAAAGAAATAAACGTAAAAAAAAAATAAATCAGCAGACTGTGCCTAATTCAAATCGAACCCCTTATAAATTGTCCCACTTCGGTGTTTGAGGTGGATATGTGTGTCACTAAGAGCTAAACACAATGGTCGCAAGTCTCCCTGCAAATTCCTCACAATATGGTACTAGCTGCACTACTAGTGGCAGCAAGCCCAGCCACAAGCAAACCAAAAAAAAGTAAAATATAACGCTATTGTAGGCCTAAATAAGCCGTTGGGGTTCTCCTATGGCTATTTTCTAGCCTACACTGAAAGCACACTGCTTTGCCAGATTACCTTGAGTTATAAAAAGAAATAAACGTAAAAAAAATAAATCATCAGACTGTGCCTAATTCAAATCAAACCCCTAATAAATTGTCCCACTTCGGTGTTTGAGGTGGATATGTGTGTCACTAAGAGCTAAACACAACGGTCGCAAGTCTCCCTGCAAATTCCTCACAATATGGTACTAGCTGCAATACTAATGGCAGCAAGCCCAGCCACAAGCAAACCAAAAAAAAGTAAAATATAACGCTATTGTAGGCCTAAATAAGCCGTTGGGGTTCTCCTATGGCTATTTTCTAGCCTACACTGAAAGCACACTGCTTTGCCAGATTACCTTGAGTTATAAAAAGAAATAAGCGTAAAAAAAAAATAAATCAGAAGACTGTGCCTAATTCAAATCGAACCTCTTATAAATTGTCCCACTTCGGTGTTTGAGGTGGATATGTGTGTCACTAAGAGCTAAACACAACGGTCGCAAGTCTCCCTGCAAATTCCTCACAATATGGTACTAGCTGCACTACTAATGGCAGCAAGCCCAGCCACAAGCAAACCAAAAAAAAGTAAAATATAACGCTATTGTAGGCCTAAATAAGCCGTTGGGGTTCTCCTATGGCTATTTTCTAGCCTACACTGAAAGCACACTGCTTTGCCAGATTACCTTAAGTTATAAAAAGAAATAAACGTAAAAAAAAAAAATCAGCAGACTGTGCCTAATTCAAATCAAACCCCTAATAAATTGTCCCACTTCGGTGTTTGAGGTGGATATGTGTGTCACTAAGAGCTAAACAAAAGGGTCGCAAGTCTCCCTGCAAATTCCTCACAATATGGTACTAGCTGCACTACTAATGGCAGCAAGCCCAGCCACAAGCAAACCAAAAAAAAGTAAAATATAACGCTATTGTAGGCCTAAATAAGCCGTTGGGGTTCTCCTATGGCTATTTTCTAGCCTACACTGAAAGCACACTGCTTTGCCAGATTACCTTGAGTTATAAAAAGAAATAAGCGTAAAAAAAAAATAAATCAGAAGACTGTGCCTAATTCAAATCGAACCCCTTATAAATTGTCCCACTTCGGTGTTTGAGGTGGATATGTGTGTCACTAAGAGCTAAACACAACGCTCGCAAGTCTCCCTGCAAATTCCTCACAATATGGTACTAGCTGCACTACTAATAGCAGCAAGCCCAGCCACAAGCAAACCAAAAAAAAGTAAAATATAATGCTAATGTAGGCCTAAATAAGCCGTTGGGGTTCTCCTATGGCTATTTTCTAGCCTACACTGAAAGCACACTGCTTTGCCACATTACTTTGAGTTATAAAAAGAAATAAATGTAAAAAAAAATAAATCAGAAGACTGTGCCTAATTCAAATCAAACCCCTAATAAATTGTCCCACTTCGGTATTTGAGGTGGATATGTGTGTCACTAAGAGCTAAACACAACGGTCGCAAGTCTCCCTGCAAATTCCTCACAATATGGTACTAGCTGCACTACTAATGGCAGCAAGCCCAGCCACAATCAAACCAAAAAAAAGTAAAATATAACGCTATTGTAGGCCTAAATAAGCCGTTGGGGTTCTCCTATGGCTATTTTCTAGCCTACACTGAAAGCACAATGCTTTGCCTGATTACCTTGAGTTATAAAAAGAAATAAACGTAAAAAAAATAAATCATCAGACTGTGCCTAATTCAAATCAAACCCCTTATAAATTGTCCCACTTCGGTGTTTGAGGTGGATATTTGTGTCACTAAGAGCTAAACACAACGGTCGCAAGTCTCCCTGCAAATTCCTCACAATATGGTACTAGCTGCACTACTAATGGCAGCAAGCTCAGCCACAAGCAAACCAAAAAAAGTTAAATATAACGCTATTGTAGGCCTAAATAAGCCGTTGGGGTTCTCCTATGGCTATTTTCTAGCCTACACTGAAAGCACACTGCTTTGCCAGATTACTTTGAGTTATAAAAAGAAATAAACGTAAAAAAAAATAAATCAGAAGACTGTGCCTAATTCAAATCAAACCCCTAATAAATTGTCCCACTTCGGTATTTGAGGTGGATATGTGTGTCACTAAGAGCTAAACACAACGCTCGCAAGTCTCCCTGCAAATTCCTCACAATATGGCACTAGCTGCACTACTAATGGCAGCAAGCCCAGCCACAAGCAAACCAAAAAAAAGTAAAATATAACGCTATTGTAGGCCTAAATAAGCCGTTGGGGTTCTCCTATGGCTATTTTCTAGCCTACACTGAAAGCACACTGCTTTGCCAGATTACCTTGAGTTATAAAAAGAAATAATCGTAAAAAAAATAAATCATCAGACTGTGCCTAATTAAAATAAAACCCCTAATAAATTGTCCCACTTCGGTGTTTGAGGTGTTTATGTGTGTCACTAATAGCTAAACACAACGGTCGCAAGTCTCCCTGCAAATTCCTCACAATATTGTACTAGCTGCACTACTAATGGCAGCAAGCCCAGCCACAAGCAAACCAAAAAAATGTAAAATATAACGCTATTGTAGGCCTAAATAAGCCGTTTGGGTTCTCCTATGGCTATTTTCTAGCCTACACTGAAAGCACACTGCTTTGCCAGATTACTTTGACTTATAAAAAGAAATAAACGTAAAAAAAAATAAATCAGAAGACTGTGCTTAATTCAAATCAAACCCCTAATAAATTGTCCCACTTTGGTATATGAGGTGGATATGTGTGTCACTAAGAGCTAAACACAACGCTCGCAAGTCTCCCTGCAAATTCCTCACAATATGGTACTAGCTGCACTACTAATGGCAGCAAGCCCAGCCACAAGCAAACCAAAAAAAAAAGTAAAATATAACGCTATTGTAGGCCTAAATAAGCCGTTGGGGTTCTCCTATGGCTATTTTCTAGCCTACACTGAAAGCACACTGCTTTGCCAGATTACCTTGAGTTATAAAAAGAAATAAGCGTAAAAAAAAATAAATCAGCAGACTGTGCTTAATTCAAATCAAACCCCTAATAAATTGTCCCACTTCGGTATTTGAGGTGGATATGTGTGTCACTAAGAGCTAAACACAGTGGTCGCAAGTCTCCCAGCAAATTCCTCACAAAATGGTACTAGCTGCTAGCTGCAGGTACTAGTGGCAGCAAGCCCAGCCACAAGCAAACAAAAAAAAAGTAAAATATAACGCTATTGTAGGCCTAAATAAGCCGTTGGGGTTCTCCTATGGCTACTTTCTAGCCTACACTGAAAGCACACTGCTTTGCCAAATTACCTTGAGTTATAAAAAGAAATAAACGTAAAAAAAAATAAATCATCAGACTGTGCCTAATTCAAATCAAACCCCTAATAAATTGTCCCACTTCGGTGTTTGAGGTGGATATGTGTGTCACTAAGAGCTAAACACAGCGGTCGCAAGTCTCCCAGCAAATTCCTCATAAAATGGTACTAGCTGCACTACTAATGGCAGCAAGCCCAGCCACAAGCAAACAAAAAAAAAGTAAAATATAACGCTATTGTAGGCCTAAATAAGCCGTTTGGGTTCTCCTATGGCTATTTTCTAGCCTACACTGAAAGCACACTGCTTTGCCAGATTACCTTGAGTTATAAAAAGAAATAAACGTAAAAAAAATAGTTCAGCAGACTGTGCCTAATTCAAATCAAACCCCTAATAAATTGTCCCACTTCGGTGTTTGAGGTGGATATTTGTGTCACTAAGAGCTAAACACAATGCTTGCAAGTCTCCCTGCAAATTCCTCACAATATGGTACTAGCTGCACTACTAATGGCAGCAAGCCCAGCCACAAGCAAACCAAAAAAAAGTAAAATATAACGCTATTGTAGGCCTAAATAAGCCGTTGGGGTTCTCCTATGGCTATTTTCTAGCCTACACTGAAAGCACACTGCTTTGCCAGATTACCTTGAGTTATAAAAAGAAATAATCGTAAAAAAAATAAATCATCAGACTGTGCCTAATTAAAATAAAACCCCTAATAAATTGTCCCACTTCGGTGTTTGAGGTGTTTATGTGTGTCACTAATAGCTAAACACAACGGTCGCAAGTCTCCCTGCAAATTCCTCACAATATTGTACTAGCTGCACTACTAATGGCAGCAAGCCCAGCCACAAGCAAACCAAAAAAATGTAAAATATAACGCTATTGTAGGCCTAAATAAGCCGTTTGGGTTCTCCTATGGCTATTTTCTAGCCTACACTAAAAGCACACTGCTTTGCCAGATTACTTTGACTTATAAAAAGAAATAAACGTAAAAAAAAATAAATCAGAAGACTGTGCTTAATTCAAATCAAACCCCTAATAAATTGTCCCACTTTGGTATATGAGGTGGATATGTGTGTCACTAAGAGCTAAACACAACGCTCGCAAGTCTCCCTGCAAATTCCTCACAATATGGTACTAGCTGCACTACTAATGGCAGCAAGCCCAGCCACAAGCAAACCAAAAAAAAAAGTAAAATATAACGCTATTGTAGGCCTAAATAAGCCGTTGGGGTTCTCCTATGGCTATTTTCTAGCCTACACTGAAAGCACACTGCTTTGCCAGATTACCTTGAGTTATAAAAAGAAATAAACGTAAAAAAAAATAAATCAGCAGACTGTGCTTAATTCAAATCAAACCCCTAATAAATTGTCCCACTTCGGTATTTGAGGTGGATATGTGTGTCACTAAGAGCTAAACACAGTGGTCGCAAGTCTCCCAGCAAATTCCTCACAAAATGGTACTAGCTGCTAGCTGCAGGTACTAGTGGCAGCAAGCCCAGCCACAAGCAAACAAAAAAAAAGTAAAATATAACGCTATTGTAGGCCTAAATAAGCCGTTGGGGTTCTCCTATGGCTACTTTCTAGCCTACACTGAAAGCACACTGCTTTGCCAAATTACCTTGAGTTATAAAAAGAAATAAACGTAAAAAAAAATAAATCATCAGACTGTGCCTAATTCAAATCAAACCCCTAATAAATTGTCCCACTTCGGTGTTTGAGGTGGATATGTGTGTCACTAAGAGCTAAACACAGCGGTCGCAAGTCTCCCAGCAAATTCCTCATAAAATGGTACTAGCTGCACTACTAGTGGCAGCAAGCCCAGCAACAAGCAAACAAAAAAAAAGTAAAATATAACGCTATTGTAGGCCTAAGTAAGCCGTTGGGGTTCTCCTATGGCTATTTTCTAGCCTACACTGAAAGCACACTGCTTTTCCAGATTACTTTGAGTTATAAAAAGAAATAAACGTAAAAAAAAATAAATCAGCAGACTGTGCCTAATTCAAATCAAACCCCTAATAAATTGTCCCACTTCGGTGTTTGAGGTGGATATGTGTGTTACTAAGAGCTAAACACAACGGTCGCAAGTCTCCCTGCAAATTCCTCACAATATGGTACTAGCTGCACTACTAATGGCAGCAAGCCCAGCCACAAGCAAACAAAAAAAAAGTAAAATATAACGCTATTGTAGGCCTAAATAAGCCGTTTGGGTTCTCCTATGGCTATTTTCTAGCCTACACTGAAAGCACACTGCTTTGCCAGATTACCTTGAGTTATAAAAAGAAATAAACGTAAAAAAAATAGTTCAGCAGACTGTGCCTAATTCAAATCAAACCCCTAATAAATTGTCCCACTTCGGTGTTTGAGGTGGATATTTGTGTCACTAAGAGCTAAACACAATGCTTGCAAGTCTCCCTGCAAATTCCTCACAATATGGTACTAGCTGCACTACTAATGGCAGCAAGCCCAGCCACAAGCAAACCAAAAAAAAGTAAAATATAACGCTATTGTAGGCCTAAATAAGCCGTTGGGGTTCTCCTATGGCTATTTTCTAGCCTACACTGAAAGCACACTGCTTTGTCAGATTACTATGAGTTATAAAAATAAATAAACGTAAAAAAAAAAAAATCAGAAGACTGTGCCTAATTAAAATAAAACCCCTAATAAATTGTCCCACTTCGCTGTTTGAGGTGGATATGTGTGTCACTAAGAGCTAAACACAGCGGTCACAAGTCTCCCAGCAAATTCCTCACAAAATGGTACTAGCTGCACTACTAGTGGCAGCAAGCCCAGCCACAAGCAAACAAAAAAAAAGTAAAATATAACGCTATTGTAGGCCTAAATAAGCCGTTGGGGTTCTCCTATGGCTATTTTCTAGCCTACACTGAAAGCACTCTGCTTTGCAAGATTACCTTGAGTTATAAAAAGAAATAAACGTAAAAAAAAAAATAAATCAGCAGACTGTGCCTAATTCAAATCGAACCCCTTATAAATTGTCCCACTTCGGTGTTTGAGGTGGATATGTGTGTCACTAAGAGCTAAACACAATGGTCGCAAGTCTCCCTGCAAATTCCTCACAATATGGTACTAGCTGCACTACTAGTGGCAGCAAGCCCAGCCACAATTAAACCAAAAAAAAGTAAAATATAACGCTATTGTAGGCCTAAATAAGCCGTTGGGGTTCTCCTATGGCTATTTTCTAGCCTACACTGAAAGCACACTGCTTTGCCAGATTACCTTGAGTTATAAAAAGAAATAAACGTAAAAAAAATAAATCATCAGACTGTGCCTAATTAAAATCAAACCCCTAATAAATTGTCCCACTTCGGTGTTTGAGGTGGATATGTGTGTCACTAAGAGCTAAACACAACGGTTGCAAGTCTCCCTGCAAATTCCTCACAATATTGTACTAGCTGCACTACTAATGGCAGCAAGCCCAGCCACAAGCAAACCAAAAAAAAGTAAAATATAACGCTATTGTAGGCCTAAATTAGCCGTTGGGGTTCTCCTATGGCTATTTTCTAGCCTACACTGAAAGCACACTGCTTTGCCAGATTACCTTGAGTTATAAAAAGAAATAAACGTAAAAAAAAATAGTTCAGCAGACTGTGCCTAATTCAAATCGAACCCCTAATAAATTGTCCCACTTCGGTGTTTGAGGTGGATATGTGTGTCACTAAGAGCTAAACACAACGCTTGCAAGTCTCCCTGCAAATTCCTCACAATATGGTACTAGCTGCACTACTAATGGCAGCAAGCCCAGCCACAAGCAAACCAAAAAAAAGTAAAATATAACGCTATTGTAGGCCTAAATAAGCCGTTGGGGTTCTCCTATGGCTATTTTCTAGCCTACACTGAAAGCACACTGCTTTGTCAGATTACTATGAGTTATAAAAATAAATAAACGGTAAAAAAATAAATCAGAAGACTGTGCCTAATTCAAATAAAACCCCTAATAAATTGTCCCACTTCGGTGTTTGAGGTGGATATGTGTGTCACTAAGAGCTAAACACAACGGTCGCAAGTCTCTCTGCAAATTCCTCACAATATGGTACTAGCTGCACTACTAGTGGCAGCAAGCCCAGCCACAAGCAAACCAAAAAAAAGTAAAATATAACGCTATTTTAGGCCTAAATAAGCCGTTGGGGTTCTCCTATGGCTATTTTCTAGCCTACACTGAAAGCACACTGCTTTGCCAGATTACCTTGAGTTATAAAAAGAAATAAACGTAAAAAAAATAAATCATCAGACTGTGCCTAATTAAAATCAAACCCCTAATAAATTGTCCCACTTCGCTGTTTGAGGTGGATATGTGTGTCACTAAGAGCTAAACACAACGGTTGCAAGTCTCCCAGCAAATTCCTCACAATATGGTACTAGCTGCACTACTAATGGCAGCAAGCCCAGCCACAAGCAAACCAAAAAAAAGTAAAATATAACGCTATTGTAGGCCTAAATTAGCCGTTGGGGTTCTCCTATGGCTATTTTCTAGCCTACACTGAAAGCACACTGCTTTGCCAGATTACCTTGAGTTATAAAAAGAAATAAACGTAAAAAAAAATAGTTCAGCAAACTGTGCCTAATTCATTCAAACCCCTAATAAATTGTCCCACTTCGGTGTTTGAGGTGGATATGTGTGTCACTAAGAGCTAAACACAACGGTCGCAAGTCTCTCTGCAAATTCCTCACAATATGGTACTAGCTGCACTACTAGTGGCAGCAAGCCCAGCCACAAGCAAACCAAAAAAAAGTAAAATATAACGCTATTTTAGGCCTAAATAAGCCGTTGGGGTTCTCCTATGGCTATTTTCTAGCCTACACTGAAAGCACACTGCTTTGCCAGATTACTTTGAGTTATAAAAAGAAAAAAACGTAAAAAGAAATAAATCAGAAGACTGTGCCTAATTAAAATCAAACCCCTAATAAATTGTCCCACTTCGGTATTTGAGGTGGATTTGTGTGTCACTAAGAGCTAAACACAACGGTCGCAAGTCTCCCTGCAAATTCCTCACAATATGGTACTAGCTGCACTACTAATGGCAGCAAGCCCAGCCACAAGCAAACCAAAAAAAAGTAAAATATAACGCTATTGTAGGCCTAAATAAGCCGTTGGGGTTCTCCTATGGCTATTTTCTAGCCTACACTGAAAGCTCTCTGCTTTGCAAGATTACCTTGAGTTATAAAAAGAAATAAACGTAAAAAAAAAATAAATCAGCAGACTGTGCCTAATTCAAATCGAACCCCTTATAAATTGTCCCACTTCGGTGTTTGAGGTGGATATGTGTGTCACTAAGAGCTAAACACAATGGTCGCAAGTCTCCCTGCAAATTCCTCACAATATGGTACTAGCTGCACTACTAGTGGCAGCAAGCCCAGCCACAAGTAAACCAAAAAAAAGTAAAATATAACGCTATTGTAGGCCTAAATAAGCCGTTGGGGTTCTCCTATGGCTATTTTCTAGCCTACACTGAAAGCACACTGCTTTGCCAGATTACCTTGAGTTATAAAAAGAAATAAACGTAAAAAAAATAAATCATCAGACTGTGCCTAATTAAAATCAAACCCCTAATAAATTGTCCCACTTCGGTGTTTGAGGTGGATATGTGTGTCACTAAGAGCTAAACACAACGGTTGCAAGTCTCCCTGCAAATTCCTCACAATATGGTACTAGCTGCACTAATAATGGCAGCAAGCCCAGCCACAAGCAAACCAAAAAAAAGTAAAATATAACGCTATTGTAGGCCTAAATTAGCCGTTGGGGTTCTCCTATGGCTATTTTCTAGCCTACACTGAAAGCACACTGCTTTGCCAGATTACCTTGAGTTATAAAAAGAAATAAACGTAAAAAAAAATAGTTCAGCAGACTGTGCCTAATTCAAATCGAACCCCTAATAAATTGTCCCACTTCGGTGTTTGAGGTGGATATGTGTGTCACTAAGAGCTAAACACAACGCTTGCAAGTCTCCCTGCAAATTCCTCACAATATGGTACTAGCTGCACTACTAATGGCAGCAAGCCCAGCCACAAGCAAACCAAAAAAAAGTAAAATATAACGCTATTGTAGGCCTAAATAAGCCGTTGGGGTTCTCCTATGGCTATTTTCTAGCCTACACTGAAAGCACACTGCTTTGTCAGATTACTATGAGTTATAAAAATAAATAAACGGTAAAAAAATAAATCAGAAGACTGTGCCTAATTCAAATAAAACCCCTAATAAATTGTCCCACTTCGGTGTTTGAGGTGGATATGTGTGTCACTAAGAGCTAAACACAACGGTCGCAAGTCTCTCTGCAAATTCCTCACAATATGGTACTAGCTGCACTACTAGTGGCAGCAAGCCCAGCCACAAGCAAACCAAAAAAAAGTAAAATATAACGCTATTTTAGGCCTAAATAAGCCGTTGGGGTTCTCCTATGGCTATTTTCTAGCCTACACTGAAAGCACACTGCTTTGCCAGATTACATTGAGTTATAAAAAGAAAAAAACGTAAAAAGAAATAAATCAGAAGACTGTGCCTAATTCAAATCAAACCCCTAATAAATTGTCCCACTTCGGTATTTGAGGTGGATATGTGTGTCACTAAGAGCTAAACACAACGCTCGCAAGTCTCTCTGAAAATTCCTCACAATATGGTACTAGCTGCACTACTAATGGCAGGAAGCCCAGCCACAAGCAAACCAAAAAAAAGTAAAATATAACGCTATTGTAGGCCTAAATAAGCCGTTGGGGTTCTCCTATGGCTACTTTCTAGCCTACACTGAAAGCACACTGCTTTGCCAGATTACCTTGAGTTATAAAAAGAAATAAACGTAAAAAAAATAAATCATCAGACTGTGCCTAATTAAAATCAAACCCCTAATAAATTGTCCCACTTCGGTGTTTGAGGTGGATATGTGTGTCACTAAGAGCTAAACACAACGGTTGCAAGTCTCCCTGCAAATTCCTCACAATTTGGTACTAGCTGCACTACTAATGGCAGCAAGCCCAGCCACAAGCAAACCAAAAAAAAGTAAAATATAACGCTATTGTAGGCCTAAATTAGCCGTTGGGGTTCTCCTATGGCTATTTTCTAGCCTACACTGAAAGCACACTGCTTTGCCAGATTACCTTGAGTTATAAAAAGAAATAAACGTAAAAAAAAATAGTTCAGCAAACTGTGCCTAATTCATTCAAACCCCTAATAAATTGTCCCACTTCGGTGTTTGAGGTGGATATGTGTGTCACTAAGAGCTAAACACAACGGTCGCAAGTCTCTCTGCAAATTCCTCACAATATGGTACTAGCTGCACTACTAGTGGCAGCAAGCCCAGCCACAAGCAAACCAAAAAAAAGTAAAATATAACGCTATTTTAGGCCTAAATAAGCCGTTGGGGTTCTCCTATGGCTATTTTCTAGCCTACACTGAAAGCACACTGCTTTGCCAGATTACTTTGAGTTATAAAAAGAAAAAAACGTAAAAAGAAATAAATCAGAAGACTGTGCCTAATTCAAATCAAACCCCTAATAAATTGTCCCACTTCGGTATTTGAGGTGGATATGTGTGTCACTAAGAGCTAAACACAACGCTCGCAAGTCCCTCTGCAAATTCCTCACAATATCGTACTAGCTGCACTACTAATGGCAGGAAGCCCAGCCACAAGCAAACCAAAAAAAAGTAAAATATAACGCTATTGTAGGCCTAAATAAGCCGTTGGGGTTCTCCTATGGCTACTTTCTAGCCTACACTGAAAGCACACTGCTTTGCCAAATTACCTTGAGTTATAAAAAGAAATAAACGTAAAAAAAAATAAATCATCCGACTGTGACTAATTCAAATCAAACCCCTAATAAATTGTCCCATTTCGGTGTTTGAGGTGGATATGTGTGTCACTAAGAGCTAAACACAACGCTCGCAAGTCTCCCTGCAAATTCCTCACAATATGGTACTAGCTGCACTACTAATGGCAGCAAGCCCAGCCACAAGCAAACCAAAAAAAAGTAAAATATAACGCTATTGTAGGCCTAAATAAGCCGTTGGGGTTCTCCTAATTCTATTTTCTAGCCGACACTGAAAGCACACTGCTTTGCCAGATTACTTTGAGTTATAAAAAGAAATAAACGTAAAAAAAAAAAAATCAGCAGACTGTGTCTAATTCAAATCAAACCCCTAATAAATTGTCCCATTTCGGCGTTTGAGGTGGATATGTGTGTCACTAAGAGCTAAACACAACGCTCGCAAGTCTCCCTGCAAATTCCTCACAATATGGTACTAGCTGCACTACTAATGGTAGCAAGCCCAGCCACAAGCAAACCAAAAAAAAGTAAAATATAACGCTATTGTAGGCCTAAATAAGCCGTTGGGGTTCTCCTATGGCTATTTTCTAGCCTACACTGAAAGTACACTGCTTTGCCAGATTACTTTGAGTTATAAAAAGAAATAAACGTAAAAAAAAATAAATCAGCAGACTGTGCCTAATTCAAATCGAACCCCTTATAAATTGTCCCACTTCGGTGTTTGAGGTGGATATGTGTGTCACTAAGAGCTAAACACAACGGTCGCAAGTCTCCCAGCAAATTCCTCACAAAATGGTACTAGCTGCACTACTAGTGGCAAGAAGCCCAGCCACAAGGAAACCCAAAAAAAGTAAAATATAACGCTATTGTGGGCCTAAATAAGCCGCTGGGGTTATCCTATGGCTATTTTCTAGCCTACACTGAAAGCACACTGCTTTGCCAGATTACCTTGAGTTATAAAAAGAAATAAACGTAAAAAAAAATAAATCATCAGACTGTGCCTAATTCAAATCGAACCCCTTATAAATTGTCCCACTTCGGTGTTTGAGGTGGATATGTGTGTCACTAAGAGCTAAACACAACGCTCGCAAGTCTCCCTGCAAATTCCTCACAATATGGTACTAGCTGCACTACTAATGGCAGCAAGCCCAGCCACAAGCAAACCAAAAAAAAGTAAAATATAACGCTATTGTAGGCCTAAATAAGCCGTTGGGGTTCTCCTAATTCTATTTTCTAGCCGACACTGAAAGCACACTGCTTTGCCAGATTACTTTGAGTTATAAAAAGAAATAAACGTAAAAAAAAATAAATCAGCAGACTGTGTCTAATTCAAATCAAACCCCTAATAAATTGTCCCATTTCGGTGTTTGAGGTGGATATGTGTGTCACTAAGAGCTAAACACAACGCTCGCAAGTCTCCCTGCAAATTCCTCACAATATGGTACTAGCTGCACTACTAATGGTAGCAAGCCCAGCCACAAGCAAACCAAAAAAAAGTAAAATATAACGCTATTGTAGGCCTAAATAAGCCGTTGGGGTTCTCCTATGGCTATTTTCTAGCCTACACTGAAAGCACACTGCGTTGCCAGATTACCTTGAGTTATAAAAAGAAATAAACGTAAAAAAAATAAATCATCAGACTGTGCCTAATTAAAATCAAACCCCTAATAAATTGTCCCACTTCGGTGTTTGAGGTGGATATGTGTGTCACTAAGAGCTAAACACAACGCTCGCAAGTCTCCCTGCAAATTCCTCACAATATGGTACAAGCTGCACTACTAATGGCAGCAAGCCCAGCCACAAGCAAACCAAAAAAAAGTAAAATATAACGCTATTGTAGGCCTAAATAAGCCGTTGGGGTTCTCCTATGGCTATTTTCTAGCCTACACTGAAAGCACACTGCTTTGCCAGATTACCTTGAGTTATAAAAAGAAATAAACGTAAAAAAAAATAAATCATCAGACTGTGCCTAATTCAAATCGAACCCCTTATAAATTGTCCCACTTCGGTGTTTGAGGTGGATATGTGTGTCACTAAGAGCTAAACACAACGCTTGCAAGTCTCCCTGCAAATTCCTCACAATATGGTACTAGCTGCACTACTAATGGCAGCAAGCCCAGCCACAAGCAAACCAAAAAAAAGTAAAATATAACGCTATTGTAGGCCTAAATAAGCCGTTGGGGTTCTAATATGGCTATTTTCTAGCCTACACTGAAAGCACACTGCTTTGTCAGATTACTATGAGTTATAAAAATAAATAAACGGTAAAAAAATAAATCAGAAGACTGTGCCTAATTCAAATAAAACCCCTAATAAATTGTCCCACTTCGGTGTTTGAGGTGGATATGTGTGTCACTAAGAGCTAAACACAACGGTCGCAAGTCTCTCTGCAAATTCCTCACAATATGGTACTAGCTGCACTACTAGTGGCAGCAAGCCCAGCCACAAGCAAACCAAAAAAAAGTAAAATATAACGCTATTTTAGGCCTAAATAAGCCGTTGGGGTTCTCCTATGGCTATTTTCTAGCCTACACTGAAAGCACACTGCTTTGCCAGATTACTTTGAGTTATAAAAAGAAAAAAACGTAAAAAGAAATAAATCAGAAGACTGTGCCTAATTCAAATCAAACCCCTAATAAATTGTCCCACTTCGGTATTTGAGGTGGATATGTGTGTCACTAAGAGCTAAACACAACGCTCGCAAGTCTCTCTGCAAATTCCTCACAATATGGTACTAGCTGCACTACTAATGGCAGGAAGCCCAGCCACAAGCAAACCAAAAAAAAGTAAAATATAACGCTATTGTAGGCCTAAATAAGCCGTTGGGGTTCTCCTATGGCTACTTTCTAGCCTACACTGAAAGCACACTGCTTTGCCAAATTACCTTGAGTTATAAAAAGAAATAAACGTAAAAAAAAATAAATCATCCGACTGTGACTAATTCAAATCAAACCCCTAATAAATTGTCCCATTTCGGTGTTTGAGGTGGATAAGTGTGTCACTAAGAGCTAAACACAACGCTCGCAAGTCTCCCTGCAAATTCCTCACAATATGGTACTAGCTGCACTACTAATGGCAGCAAGCCCAGCCACAAGCAAACCAAAAAAAAGTAAAATATAACGCTATTGTAGGCCTAAATAAGCCGTTGGGGTTCTCCTAATTCTATTTTCTAGCCGACACTGAAAGCACACTGCTTTGCCAGATTACTTTGAGTTATAAAAAGAAATAAACGTAAAAAAAAATAAATCAGCAGACTGTGTCTAATTCAAATCAAACCCCTAATAAATTGTCCCATTTCGGTGTTTGAGGTGGATATGTGTGTCACTAAGAGCTAAACACAACGCTCGCAAGTCTCCCTGCAAATTCCTCACAATATGGTACTAGCTGCACTACTAATGGTAGCAAGCCCAGCCACAAGCAAACCAAAAAAAAGTAAAATATAACGCTATTGTAGGCCTAAATAAGCCGTTGGGGTTCTCCTATGGCTATTTTCTAGCCTACACTGAAAGTACACTGCTTTGCCAGATTACTTTGAGTTATAAAAAGAAATAAACGTAAAAAAAAATAAATCAGCAGACTGTGCCTAATTCAAATCGAACCCCTTATAAATTGTCCCACTTCGGTGTTTGAGGTGGATATGTGTGTCACTAAGAGCTAAACACAACGGTCGCAAGTCTCCCAGCAAATTCCTCACAAAATGGTACTAGCTGCACTACTAGTGGCAAGAAGCCCAGCCACAAGGAAACCCAAAAAAAGTAAAATATAACGCTATTGTGGGCCTAAATAAGCCGTTGGGGTTATCCTATGGCTATTTTCTAGCCTACACTGAAAGCACACTGCTTTGCCAGATTACCTTGAGTTATAAAAAGAAATAAACGTAAAAAAAAATAAATCATCAGACTGTGCCTAATTCAAATCGAACCCCTTATAAATTGTCCCACTTCGGTGTTTGAGGTGGATATGTGTGTCACTAAGAGCTAAACACAACGCTCGCAAGTCTCCCTGCAAATTCCTCACAATATGGTACTAGCTGCACTACTAATGGCAGCAAGCCCAGCCACAAGCAAACCAAAAAAAAGTAAAATATAACGCTATTGTAGGCCTAAATAAGCCGTTGGGGTTCTCCTAATTCTATTTTCTAGCCGACACTGAAAGCACACTGCTTTGCCAGATTACTTTGAGTTATAAAAAGAAATAAACGTAAAAAAAAATAAATCAGCAGACTGTGTCTAATTCAAATCAAACCCCTAATAAATTGTCCCATTTCGGTGTTTGAGGTGGATATGTGTGTCACTAAGAGCTAAACACAACGCTCGCAAGTCTCCCTGCAAATTCCTCACAATATGGTACTAGCTGCACTACTAATGGTAGCAAGCCCAGCCACAAGCAAACCAAAAAAAAGTAAAATATAACGCTATTGTAGGCCTAAATAAGCCGTTGGGGTTCTCCTATGGCTATTTTCTAGCCTACACTGAAAGCACACTGCGTTGCCAGATTACCTTGAGTTATAAAAAGAAATAAACGTAAAAAAAATAAATCATCAGACTGTGCCTAATTAAAATCAAACCCCTAATAAATTGTCCCACTTCGGTGTTAGAGGTGGATATGTGTGTCACTAAGAGCTAAACACAACGGTCGCAAGTCTCCCTGCAAATTCCTCACAATATGGTACTAGCTGCACTACTAATGGCAGCAAGCCCAGCCACAAGCAAACCAAAAAAAAGTAAAATATAACGCTATTGTAGGCCTAAATAAGCCGTTGGGGTTCTCCTATGGCTATTTTCTAGCCTACACTGAAAGCACACTGCTTTGCCAGATTACCTTGAGTTATAAAAAGAAATAAACGTAAAAAAAAATAAATCATCAGACTGTGCCTAATTCAAATCGAACCCCTTATAAATTGTCCCACTTCGGTGTTTGAGGTGGATATGTGTGTCACTAAGAGCTAAACACAACGCTTGCAAGTCTCCCTGCAAATTCCTCACAATATGGTACTAGCTGCACTACTAATGGCAGCAAGCCCAGCCACAAGCAAACAAAAAAAAAGTAAAATATAACGCTATTGTAGGCCTAAATAAGCCGTTGGGGTTCTCCTATGGCTATTTTCTAGCCTACACTGAAAGCACACTGCTTTGTCAGATTACTATGAGTTATAAAAATAAATAAACGGTAAAAAAATAAATCAGAAGACTGTGCCTAATTCAAATAAAACCCCTAATAAATTGTCCCACTTCGGTATTTGAGGTGGATATGTGTGTCACTAAGAGCTAAACACAACGGTCGCAAGTCTCCCAGCAAATTCCTCACAAAATGGTACTAGCTGCACTACTAGTGGCAAGAAGCCCAGCCACAAGGAAACCCAAAAAAAGTAAAATATAACGCTATTGTGGGCCTAAATAAGCCGTTGGGGTTATCCTATGGCTATTTTCTAGCCTACACTGAAAGCACACTGCTTTGCCAGATTACCTTGAGTTATAAAAAGAAATAAACGTAAAAAAAAATAAATCATCAGACTGTGCCTAATTCAAATCGAACCCCTAATAAATTGTCCCACTTCGGTATTTGAGGTGGATATGTGTGTCACTAAGAGCTAAACACAACGCTCGCAAGTCTCTCTGCAAATTCCTCACAATATGGTACTAGCTGCACTACTAATGGCAGGAAGCCCAGCCACAAGCAAACCAAAAAAAAGTAAAATATAACGCTATTGTAGGCCTAAATAAGCCGTTGGGGTTCTCCTATGGCTACTTTCTAGCCTACACTGAAAGCACACTGCTTTGCCAGATTACCTTGAGTTATAAAAAGAAATAAACGTAAAAAAAAATAAATCATCAGACTGTGCCTAATTCAAATCGAACCCCTTATAAATTGTCCCACTTCGGTGTTTGAGGTGGATATGTGTGTCACTAAGAGCTAAACACAACGCTCGCAAGTCTCCCTGCAAATTCCTCACAATATGGTACTAGCTGCACTACTAATGGCAGCAAGCCCAGCCACAAGCAAACCAAAAAAAAGTAAAATATAACGCTATTGTAGGCCTAAATAAGCCGTTGGGGTTCTCCTAATTCTATTTTCTAGCCGACACTGAAAGCACACTGCTTTGCCAGATTACTTTGAGTTATAAAAACAAATAAACGTAAAAAAAAATAAATCAGCAGACTGTGTCTAATTCAAATCAAACCCCTAATAAATTGTCCCATTTCGGTGTTTGAGGTGGATATGTGTGTCACTAAGAGCTAAACACAACGCTCGCAAGTCTCCCTGCAAATTCCTCACAATATGGTACTAGCTGCACTACTAATGGTAGCAAGCCCAGCCACAAGCAAACCAAAAAAATGTAAAATATAACGCTATTGTAGGCCTAAATAAGCCGTTGGGGTTCTCCTATGGCTATTTTCTAGCCTACACTGAAAGCACACTGCGTTGCCAGATTACCTTGAGTTATAAAAAGAAATAAACGTAAAAAAAATAAATCATCAGACTGTGCCTAATTAAAATCAAACCCCTAATAAATTGTCCCACTTCGGTGTTAGAGGTGGATATGTGTGTCACTAAGAGCTAAACACAACGGTCGCAAGTCTCCCTGCAAATTCCTCACAATATGGTACTAGCTGCACTACTAATGGCAGCAAGCCCAGCCACAAGCAAACCAAAAAAAAGTAAAATATAACGCTATTGTAGGCCTAAATAAGCCGTTGGGGTTCTCCTATGGCTATTTTCTAGCCTACACTGAAAGCACACTGCTTTGCCAGATTACCTTGAGTTATAAAAAGAAATAAACGTAAAAAAAAATAAATCATCAGACTGTGCCTAATTCAAATCGAACCCCTTATAAATTGTCCCACTTCGGTGTTTGAGGTGGATATGTGTGTCACTAAGAGCTAAACACAACGCTTGCAAGTCTCCCTGCAAATTCCTCACAATATTGTACTAGCTGCACTACTAATGGCAGCAAGCCCAGCCACAAGCAAACCAAAAAAAAGTAAAATATAACGCTATTGTAGGCCTAAATAAGCCGTTGGGGTTCTCCTATGGCTATTTTCTAGCCTACACTGAAAGCACACTGCTTTGTCAGATTACTTTGAGTTATAAAAATAAATAAACGGTAAAAAAATAAATCAGAAGACTGTGCCTAATTCAAATAAAACCCCTAATAAATTGTCCCACTTCGGTGTTTGAGGTGGATATGTGTGTCACTAAGAGCTAAACACAACGGTCGCAAGTCTCTCTGCAAATTCCTCACAATATGGTACTAGCTGCACTACTAGTGGCAGCAAGCCCAGCCACAAGCAAACCAAAAAAAAGTAAAATATAACGCTATTTTAGGCCTAAATAAGCCGTTGGGGTTCTCCTATGGCTATTTTCTAGCCTACACTGAAAGCACACTGCTTTGCCAGATTACTTTGAGTTATAAAAAGAAAAAAACGTAAAAAGAAATAAATCAGAAGACTGTGCCTAATTCAAATCAAACCCCTAATAAATTGTCCCACTTCGGTATTTGAGGTGGATATGTGTGTCACTAAGAGCTAAACACAACGCTCGCAAGTCTCTCTGCAAATTCCTCACAATATGGTACTAGCTGCACTACTAATGGCAGGAAGCCCAGCCACAAGCAAACCAAAAAAAAGTAAAATATAACGCTATTGTAGGCCTAAATAAGCCGTTGGGGTTCTCCTATGGCTACTTTCTAGCCTACACTGAAAGCACACTGCTTTGCCAAATTACCTTGAGTTATAAAAAGAAATAAACGTAAAAAAAAATAAATCATCCGACTGTGACTAATTCAAATCAAACCCCTAATAAATTGTCCCATTTCGGTGTTTGAGGTGGATATGTGTGTCACTAAGAGCTAAACAAAACGCTCGCAAGTCTCCCTGCAAATTCCTCACAATATGGTACTAGCTGCATTACTAATGGCAGCAAGCCCAGCCACAAGCAAACCAAAAAAAAGTAAAATATAACGCTATTGTAGGCCTAAATAAGCCGTTGGGGTTCTCCTAATTCTATTTTCTAGCCGACACTGAAAGCACACTGCTTTGCCAGATTACTTTGAGTTATAAAAAGAAATAAACGTAAAAATAAATAAATCAGCAGACTGTGTCTAATTCAAATCAAACCCCTAATAAATTGTCCCATTTCGGTGTTTGAGGTGGATATGTGTGTCACTAAGAGCTAAACACAACGCTCGCAAGTCTCCCTGCAAATTCCTCACAATATGGTACTAGCTGCACTACTAATGGTAGCAAGCCCAGCCACAAGCAAACCAAAAAAAAGTAAAATATAACGCTATTGTAGGCCTAAATAAGCCGTTGGGGTTCTCCTATGGCTATTTTCTAGCCTACACTGAAAGCACACTGCGTTGCCAGATTACCTTGAGTTATAAAAAGAAATAAACGTAAAAAAAATAAATCATCAGACTGTGCCTAATTAAAATCAAACCCCTAATAAATTGTCCCACTTCGGTGTTAGAGGTGGATATGTGTGTCACTAAGAGCTAAACACAACGGTCGCAAGTCTCCCTGCAAATTCCTCACAATATGGTACTAGCTGCACTACTAATGGCAGCAAGCCCAGCCACAAGCAAACCAAAAAAAAGTAAAATATAACGCTATTGTAGGCCTAAATAAGCCGTTGGGGTTCTCCTATGGCTATTTTCTAGCCTACACTGAAAGCACACTGCTTTGCCAGATTACCTTGAGTTATAAAAAGAAATAAACGTAAAAAAAAATAAATCATCAGACTGTGCCTAATTCAAATCGAACCCCTTATAAATTGTCCCACTTCGGTGTTTGAGGTGGATATGTGTGTCACTAAGAGCTAAACACAACGCTTGCAAGTCTCCCTGCAAATTCCTCACAATATGGTACTAGCTGCACTACTAATGGCAGGAAGCCCAGCCACAAGCAAACAAAAAAAAAGTAAAATATAACGCTATTGTAGGCCTAAATAAGCCGTTGGGGTTCTCCTATGGCTATTTTCTAGCCTACACTGAAAGCACACTGCTTTGTCAGATTACTATGAGTTATAAAAATAAATAAACGGTAAAAAAATAAATCAGAAGACTGTGCCTAATTCAAATAAAACCCCTAATAAATTGTCCCACTTCGGTATTTGAGGTGGATATGTGTGTCACTAAGAGCTAAACACAACGGTCGCAAGTCTCCCAGCAAATTCCTCACAAAATGGTACTAGCTGCACTACTAGTGGCAAGAAGCCCAGCCACAAGGAAACCCAAAAAAAGTAAAATATAACGCTATTGTGGGCCTAAATAAGCCGTTGGGGTTATCCTATGGCTATTTTCTAGCCTACACTGAAAGCACACTGCTTTGCCAGATTACCTTGAGTTATAAAAAGAAATAAACGTAAAAAAAAATAAATCATCAGACTGTGCCTAATTCAAATCGAACCCCTAATAAATTGTCCCACTTCGGTATTTGAGGTGGATATGTGTGTCACTAAGAGCTAAACACAACGCTCGCAAGTCTCTCTGCAAATTCCTCACAATATGGTACTAGCTGCACTACTAATGGCAGGAAGCCCAGCCACAAGCAAACCAAAAAAAAGTAAAATATAACGCTATTGTAGGCCTAAATAAGCCGTTGGGGTTCTCCTATGGCTACTTTCTAGCCTACACTGAAAGCACACTGCTTTGCCAGATTACCTTGAGTTATAAAAAGAAATAAACGTAAAAAAAAATAAATCATCAGACTGTGCCTAATTCAAATCGAACCCCTTATAAATTGTCCCACTTCGGTGTTTGAGGTGGATATGTGTGTCACTAAGAGCTAAACACAACGCTCGCAAGTCTCCCTGCAAATTCCTCACAATATGGTACTAGCTGCACTACTAATGGCAGCAAGCCCAGCCACAAGCAAACCAAAAAAAAGTAAAATATAACGCTATTGTAGGCCTAAATAAGCCGTTGGGGTTCTCCTAATTCTATTTTCTAGCCGACACTGAAAGCACACTGCTTTGCCAGATTACTTTGAGTTATAAAAACAAATAAACGTAAAAAAAAATAAATCAGCAGACTGTGTCTAATTCAAATCAAACCCCTAATAAATTGTCCCATTTCGGTGTTTGAGGTGGATATGTGTGTCACTAAGAGCTAAACACAACGCTCGCAAGTCTCCCTGCAAATTCCTCACAATATGGTACTAGCTGCACTACTAATGGCAGCAAGCCCAGCCACAAGCAAACCAAAAAAAAGTAAAATATAACGCTATTGTAGGCCTAAATAAGCCGTTGGGGTTCTCCTATGGCTATTTTCTAGCCTACACTGAAAGCACACTGCTTTGCCAGATTACCTTGAGTTATAAAAAGAAATAAACGTAAAAAAAAATAAATCATCAGACTGTGCCTAATTCAAATCGAACCCCTTATAAATTGTCCCACTTCGGTGTTTGAGGTGGATATGTGTGTCACTAAGAGCTAAACACAACGCTTGCAAGTCTCCCTGCAAATTCCTCACAATATTGTACTAGCTGCACTACTAATGGCAGCAAGCCCAGCCACAAGCAAACCAAAAAAAAGTAAAATATAACGCTATTGTAGGCCTAAATAAGCCGTTGGGGTTCTCCTATGGCTATTTTCTAGCCTACACTGAAAGCACACTGCTTTGTCAGATTACTTTGAGTTATAAAAATAAATAAACGGTAAAAAAATAAATCAGAAGACTGTGCCTAATTCAAATAAAACCCCTAATAAATTGTCCCACTTCGGTGTTTGAGGTGGATATGTGTGTCACTAAGAGCTAAACACAACGGTCGCAAGTCTCTCTGCAAATTCCTCACAATATGGTACTAGCTGCACTACTAGTGGCAGCAAGCCCAGCCACAAGCAAACCAAAAAAAAGTAAAATATAACGCTATTTTAGGCCTAAATAAGCCGTTGGGGTTCTCCTATGGCTATTTTCTAGCCTACACTGAAAGCACACTGCTTTGCCAGATTACTTTGAGTTATAAAAAGAAAAAAACGTAAAAAGAAATAAATCAGAAGACTGTGCCTAATTCAAATCAAACCCCTAATAAATTGTCCCACTTCGGTATTTGAGGTGGATATGTGTGTCACTAAGAGCTAAACACAACGCTCGCAAGTCTCTCTGCAAATTCCTCACAATATGGTACTAGCTGCACTACTAATGGCAGGAAGCCCAGCCACAAGCAAACCAAAAAAAAGTAAAATATAACGCTATTGTAGGCCTAAATAAGCCGTTGGGGTTCTCCTATGGCTACTTTCTAGCCTACACTGAAAGCACACTGCTTTGCCAAATTACCTTGAGTTATAAAAAGAAATAAACGTAAAAAAAAATAAATCATCCGACTGTGACTAATTCAAATCAAACCCCTAATAAATTGTCCCATTTCGGTGTTTGAGGTGGATATGTGTGTCACTAAGAGCTAAACAAAACGCTCGCAAGTCTCCCTGCAAATTCCTCACAATATGGTACTAGCTGCATTACTAATGGCAGCAAGCCCAGCCACAAGCAAACCAAAAAAAAGTAAAATATAACGCTATTGTAGGCCTAAATAAGCCGTTGGGGTTCTCCTAATTCTATTTTCTAGCCGACACTGAAAGCACACTGCTTTGCCAGATTACTTTGAGTTATAAAAAGAAATAAACGTAAAAAAAAATAAATCAGCAGACTGTGTCTAATTCAAATCAAACCCCTAATAAATTGTCCCATTTCGGTGTTTGAGGTGGATATGTGTGTCACTAAGAGCTAAACACAACGCTCGCAAGTCTCCCTGCAAATTCCTCACAATATGGTACTAGCTGCACTACTAATGGTAGCAAGCCCAGCCACAAGCAAACCAAAAAAAAGTAAAATATAACGCTATTGTAGGCCTAAATAAGCCGTTGGGGTTCTCCTATGGCTATTTTCTAGCCTACACTGAAAGTACACTGCTTTGCCAGATTACTTTGAGTTATAAAAAGAAATAAACGTAAAAAAAAATAAATCAGCAGACTGTGCCTAATTCAAATCGAACCCCTTATAAATTGTCCCACTTCGGTGTTTGAGGTGGATATGTGTGTCACTAAGAGCTAAACACAACGGTCGCAAGTCTCCCAGCAAATTCCTCACAAAATGGTACTAGCTGCACTACTAGTGGCAAGAAGCCCAGCCACAAGGAAACCCAAAAAAAGTAAAATATAACGCTATTGTGGGCCTAAATAAGCCGTTGGGGTTATCCTATGGCTATTTTCTAGCCTACACTGAAAGCACACTGCTTTGCCAGATTACCTTGAGTTATAAAAAGAAATAAACGTAAAAAAAAATAAATCATCAGACTGTGCCTAATTCAAATCGAACCCCTTATAAATTGTCCCACTTCGGTGTTTGAGGTGGATATGTGTGTCACTAAGAGCTAAACACAACGGTCGCAAGTCTCCCTGCAAATTCCTCACAATATGGTACTAGCTGCACTACTAATGGCAGCAAGCCCAGCCACAAGCAAACCAAAAAAAAGTAAAATATAACGCTATTGTAGGCCTAAATAAGCCGTTGGGGTTCTCCTATGGCTACTTTCTAGCCTACACTGAAAGCACACTGCTTTGCCAAATTACCTTGAGTTATAAAAAGAAATAAACGTAAAAAAAAATAAATCATCCGACTGTGACTAATTCAAATCAAACCCCTAATAAATTGTCCCATTTCGGTGTTTGAGGTGGATATGTGTGTCACTAAGAGCTAAACAAAACGCTCGCAAGTCTCCCTGCAAATTCCTCACAATATGGTACTAGCTGCACTACTAATGGCAGCAAGCCCAGCCACAAGCAAACCAAAAAAAAGTAAAATATAACGCTATTGTAGGCCTAAATAAGCCGTTGGGGTTCTCCTATGGCTATTTTCTAGCCTACACTGAAAGCAAACTGCTTTGCCAGATTACCTTGAGATATAAAAAGAAATAAACGTAAAAAAAAATAAATCATCAGACTGTGCCATTCAAATCGAACCCCTTATAAATTGTCCCACTTCGGTGTTTGAGGTGGATATGTGTGTCAATAAGAGCTAAACACAACGCTCGCAAGTCTCCCTGCAAATTCCTCACAATATGGTACTAGCTGCACTACTAATGGCAGCAAGCCCAGCCACAAGCAAACCAAAAAAAAGTAAAATATAACGCTATTGTAGGCCTAAATAAGCCGTTGGGGTTCTCCTATGGCTATTTTCTAGCCTACACTGAAAGCACACTGCTTTGCCAGATTACCTTGAGTTATAAAAAGAAATAAACGTAAAAAAAAATAAATCAGCAGACTGTGCCTAATTCAAATCGAACCCCTTATAAATTGTCCCACTTCGGTGTTTGAGGTGGATATGTGTGTCACTAAGAGCTAAACACAACGCTCGCAAGTCTCTCTGCAAATTCCTCACAATATGGTACTAGCTGCACTACTAATGGCAGGAAGCCCAGCCACAAGCAAACCAAAAAAAAGTAAAATATAACGCTATTGTAGGCCTAAATAAGCCGTTGGGGTTCTCCTATGGCTACTTTCTAGCCTACACTGAAAGCACACTGCTTTGCCAGATTACCTTGAGTTATAAAAAGAAATAAACGTAAAAAAAAATAAATCATCAGACTGTGCCTAATTCAAATCGAACCCCTTATAAATTGTCCCACTTCGGTGTTTGAGGTGGATATGTGTGTCACTAAGAGCTAAACACAACGCTCGCAAGTCTCCCTGCAAATTCCTCACAATATGGTACTAGCTGCACTACTAATGGCAGCAAGCCCAGCCACAAGCAAACCAAAAAAAAGTAAAATATAACGCTATTGTAGGCCTAAATAAGCCGTTGGGGTTCTCCTAATTCTATTTTCTAGCCGACACTGAAAGCACACTGCTTTGCCAGATTACTTTGAGTTATAAAAACAAATAAACGTAAAAAAAAATAAATCAGCAGACTGTGTCTAATTCAAATCAAACCCCTAATAAATTGTCCCATTTCGGTGTTTGAGGTGGATATGTGTGTCACTAAGAGCTAAACACAACGCTCGCAAGTCTCCCTGCAAATTCCTCACAATATGGTACTAGCTGCACTACTAATGGCAGCAAGCCCAGCCACAAGCAAACCAAAAAAAAGTAAAATATAACGCTATTGTAGGCCTAAATAAGCCGTTGGGGTTCTCCTATGGCTATTTTCTAGCCTACACTGAAAGCACACTGCTTTGCCAGATTACCTTGAGTTATAAAAAGAAATAAACGTAAAAAAAAATAAATCATCAGACTGTGCCTAATTCAAATCGAACCCCTTATAAATTGTCCCACTTCGGTGTTTGAGGTGGATATGTGTGTCACTAAGAGCTAAACACAACGCTTGCAAGTCTCCCTGCAAATTCCTCACAATATTGTACTAGCTGCACTACTCATGGCAGCAAGCCCAGCCACAAGCAAACCAAAAAAAAGTAAAATATAACGCTATTGTAGGCCTAAATAAGCCGTTGGGGTTCTCCTATGGCTATTTTCTAGCCTACACTGAAAGCACACTGCTTTGTCAGATTACTTTGAGTTATAAAAATAAATAAACGGTAAAAAAATAAATCAGAAGACTGTGCCTAATTCAAATAAAACCCCTAATAAATTGTCCCACTTCGGTGTTTGAGGTGGATATGTGTGTCACTAAGAGCTAAACACAACGGTCGCAAGTCTCTCTGCAAATTCCTCACAATATGGTACTAGCTGCACTACTAGTGGCAGCAAGCCCAGCCACAAGCAAACCAAAAAAAAGTAAAATATAACGCTATTTTAGGCCTAAATAAGCCGTTGGGGTTCTCCTATGGCTATTTTCTAGCCTACACTGAAAGCACACTGCTTTGCCAGATTACTTTGAGTTATAAAAAGAAAAAAACGTAAAAAGAAATAAATCAGAAGACTGTGCCTAATTCAAATCAAACCCCTAATAAATTGTCCCACTTCGGTATTTGAGGTGGATATGTGTGTCACTAAGAGCTAAACACAACGCTCGCAAGTCTCTCTGCAAATTCCTCACAATATGGTACTAGCTGCACTACTAATGGCAGGAAGCCCAGCCACAAGCAAACCAAAAAAAAGTAAAATATAACGCTATTGTAGGCCTAAATAAGCCGTTGGGGTTCTCCTATGGCTACTTTCTAGCCTACACTGAAAGCACACTGCTTTGCCAAATTACCTTGAGTTATAAAAAGAAATAAACGTAAAAAAAAATAAATCATCCGACTGTGACTAATTCAAATCAAACCCCTAATAAATTGTCCCATTTCGGTGTTTGAGGTGGATATGTGTGTCACTAAGAGCTAAACAAAACGCTCGCAAGTCTCCCTGCAAATTCCTCACAATATGGTACTAGCTGCATTACTAATGGCAGCAAGCCCAGCCACAAGCAAACCAAAAAAAAGTAAAATATAACGCTATTGTAGGCCTAAATAAGCCGTTGGGGTTCTCCTAATTCTATTTTCTAGCCGACACTGAAAGCACACTGCTTTGCCAGATTACTTTGAGTTATAAAAAGAAATAAACGTAAAAAAAAATAAATCAGCAGACTGTGTCTAATTCAAATCAAACCCCTAATAAATTGTCCCATTTCGGTGTTTGAGGTGGATATGTGTGTCACTAAGAGCTAAACACAACGCTCGCAAGTCTCCCTGCAAATTCCTCACAATATGGTACTAGCTGCACTACTAATGGTAGCAAGCCCAGCCACAAGCAAACCAAAAAAAAGTAAAATATAACGCTATTGTAGGCCTAAATAAGCCGTTGGGGTTCTCCTATGGCTATTTTCTAGCCTACACTGAAAGTACACTGCTTTGCCAGATTACTTTGAGTTATAAAAAGAAATAAACGTAAAAAAAAATAAATCAGCAGACTGTGCCTAATTCAAATCGAACCCCTTATAAATTGTCCCACTTCGGTGTTTGAGGTGGATATGTGTGTCACTAAGAGCTAAACACAACGGTCGCAAGTCTCCCAGCAAATTCCTCACAAAATGGTACTAGCTGCACTACTAGTGGCAAGAAGCCCAGCCACAAGGAAACCCAAAAAAAGTAAAATATAACGCTATTGTGGGCCTAAATAAGCCGTTGGGGTTATCCTATGGCTATTTTCTAGCCTACACTGAAAGCACACTGCTTTGCCAGATTACCTTGAGTTATAAAAAGAAATAAACGTAAAAAAAAATAAATCATCAGACTGTGCCTAATTCAAATCGAACCCCTTATAAATTGTCCCACTTCGGTGTTTGAGGTGGATATGTGTGTCACTAAGAGCTAAACACAACGGTCGCAAGTCTCCCTGCAAATTCCTCACAATAAGGTACTAGCTGCACTACTAATGGCAGCAAGCCCAGCCACAAGCAAACCAAAAAAAAGTAAAATATAACGCTATTGTAGGCCTAAATAAGCCGTTGGGGTTCTCCTATGGCTACTTTCTAGCCTACACTGAAAGCACACTGCTTTGCCAAATTACCTTGAGTTATAAAAAGAAATAAACGTAAAAAAAAATAAATCATCCGACTGTGACTAATTCAAATCAAACCCCTAATAAATTGTCCCATTTCGGTGTTTGAGGTGGATATGTGTGTCACTAAGAGCTAAACAAAACGCTCGCAAGTCTCCCTGCAAATTCCTCACAATATGGTACTAGCTGCACTACTAATGGCAGCAAGCCCAGCCACAAGCAAACCAAAAAAAAGTAAAATATAACGCTATTGTAGGCCTAAATAAGCCGTTGGGGTTCTCCTATGGCTATTTTCTAGCCTACACTGAAAGCAAACTGCTTTGCCAGATTACCTTGAGATATAAAAAGAAATAAACGTAAAAAAAAATAAATCATCAGACTGTGCCATTCAAATCGAACCCCTTATAAATTGTCCCACTTCGGTGTTTGAGGTGGATATGTGTGTCAATAAGAGCTAAACACAACGCTCGCAAGTCTCCCTGCAAATTCCTCACAATATGGTACTAGCTGCACTACTAATGGCAGCAAGCCCAGCCACAAGCAAACCAAAAAAAAGTAAAATATAACGCTATTGTAGGCCTAAATAAGCCGTTGGGGTTCTCCTATGGCTATTTTCTAGCCTACACTGAAAGCACACTGCTTTGCCAGATTACCTTGAGTTATAAAAAGAAATAAACGTAAAAAAAAATAAATCAGCAGACTGTGCCTAATTCAAATCGAACCCCTTATAAATTGTCCCACTTCGGTGTTTGAGGTGGATATGTGTGTCACTAAGAGCTAAACACAACGCTCGCAAGTCTCCCTGCAAATTCCTCACAATATGGTACTAGCTGCACTACTAATGGCAGCAAGCCCAGCCACAAGCAAACCAAAAAAAAGTAAAATATAACGCTATTGTAGGCCTAAATAAGCCGTTGGGGTTCTCCTATGGCTATTTTCTAGCCTACACTGAAAGCACACTGCGTTGCCAGATTACCTTGAGTTATAAAAAGAAATAAACGTAAAAAAAATAAATCATCAGACTGTGCCTAATTAAAATCAAACCCCTAATAAATTGTCCCACTTCGGTGTTTGAGGTGGATATGTGTGTCACTAAGAGCTAAACACAACGGTCGCAAGTCTCCCTGCAAATTCTCCACAATATGGTACTAGCTGCACTACTAATGGCAGCAAGCCCAGCCACAAGCAAACCAAAAAAAAGTAAAATATAACGCTATTGTAGGCCTAAATAAGCCGTTGGGGTTCTCCTATGGCTATTTTCTAGCCTACACTGAAAGCAAACTGCTTTGCCAGATTACATTGAGATATAAAAAGAAATAAACGTAAAAAAAAATAAATCAGAAGACTGTGCCTAATTCAAATCAAACCCCTAATAAATTGTCCCACTTCGGTATTTGAGGTGGATATGTGTGTCACTAAGAGCTAAACACAACGGTCGCAAGTCTCCCTGCAAATTCCTCACAATATGGTACTAGCTGCACTACTAATGGCAGCAAGCCCAGCCACAAGCAAACCAAAAAAAAGTAAAATATAACGCTATTGTAGGCCTAAATAAGCCGTTGGGGTTCTCCTATGGCTATTTTCTAGCCTACACTGAAAGCACACTGCTTTGCCAGATTACCTTGAGTTATAAAAAGAAATAAACGTAAAAAAAAATAAATCAGCAGACTGTGCCTAATTCAAATCAAACCCCTAATAAATTGTCCCACTTCGGTGTTTGAGGTGGATATGTGTGTCACTAAGAGCTAAACACAACGCTCGCAAGTCTCCCTGCTAATTCCTCACAATATGGTACTAGCTGCACTACTAAAGGCAGCAAGCCCAGCCACAAGTAAACCAAAAAAAAGTAAAATATAACGCTATTGTAGGCCTAAATAAGCCGTTGGGGTTCTCCTATGGCTATTTTCTAGCCTACACTGAAAGCACACTGCTTTGCCAGATTACCTTGAGTTATAAAAAGAAATAAGCGTAAAAAAAAAATAAATCAGCAGACTGTGCCTAATTCAAATCGAACCCCTTATAAATTGTCCCACTTCGGTGTTTGAGGTGGATATGTGTGTCACTAAGAGCTAAACACAACGGTCGCAAGTCTCCCTGCAAATTCCTCACAATATCGTACTAGCTGCACTACTAATGGCAGCAAGCCCAGCCACAAGCAAACCAAAAAAAAGTAAAATATAACGCTATTGTAGGCCTAAATAAGCCGTTGGGTTTCTCCTATGGCTATTTTCTAGCCTACACTGAAAGCACACTGCTTTGCCAGATTACCTTGAGTTATAAAAAGAAATAAACGTAAAAAAAATAAATCATCAGACTGTGCCTAATTAAAATCAAACCCCTAATGAATTGTCCCACTTCGGTGTTTGAGGTGAATATGTGTGTCACTAAGAGCTAAACACAACGGTCGCAAGTCTCCCTGCAAATTCCTCACAATATGGTACTAGCTGCACTACTAACGGCAGCAAGCCCAGCCACAAGCAAACAAAAAAAAAGTAAAATATAACGCTATTGTAGGCCTAAATAAGCCGTTGGGGTTCTCCTATGGCTATTTTCTAGCCTACACTGAAAGCACTCTGCTTTGCAAGATTACCTTGAGTTATAAAAAGAAATAAACGTAAAAAAAAAATAAATCAGCAGACTGTGCCTAATTCAAATCGAACCCCTTATAAATTGTCCCACTTCGGTGTTTGAGGTGGATATGTGTGTCACTAAGAGCTAAACACAATGGTCGCAAGTCTCCCTGCAAATTCCTCACAATATGGTACTAGCTGCACTACTAGTGGCAGCAAGCCCAGCCACAAGCAAACCAAAAAAAAGTAAAATATAACGCTATTGTAGGCCTAAATAAGCCGTTGGGGTTCTCCTATGGCTATTTTCTAGCCTACACTGAAAGCACACTGCTTTGCCAGATTACCTTGAGTTATAAAAAGAAATAAACGTAAAAAAAATAAATCATCAGACTGTGCCTAATTAAAATCAAACCCCTAATAAATTGTCCCACTTCGGTGTTTGAGGTGGATATGTGTGTCACTAAGAGCTAAACACAACGGTCGCAAGTCTCCCTGCAAATTCCTCACAATATGGTACTAGCTGCAATACTAATGGCAGCAAGCCCAGCCACAAGCAAACCAAAAAAAAGTAAAATATAACGCTATTGTAGGCCTAAATAAGCCGTTGGGGTTCTCCTATGGCTATTTTCTAGCCTACACTGAAAGCACACTGCTTTGCCAGATTACCTTGAGTTATAAAAAGAAATAAGCGTAAAAAAAAAATAAATCAGAAGACTGTGCCTAATTCAAATCGAACCTCTTATAAATTGTCCCACTTCGGTGTTTGAGGTGGATATGTGTGTCACTAAGAGCTAAACACAACGGTCGCAAGTCTCCCTGCAAATTCCTCACAATATGGTACTAGCTGCACTACTAATGGCAGCAAGCCCAGCCACAAGCAAACCAAAAAAAAGTAAAATATAACGCTATTGTAGGCCTAAATAAGCCGTTGGGGTTCTCCTATGGCTATTTTCTAGCCTACACTGAAAGCACACTGCTTTGCCAGATTACCTTAAGTTATAAAAAGAAATAAACGTAAAAAAAAAAAAATCAGCAGACTGTGCCTAATTCAAATCAAACCCCTAATAAATTGTCCCACTTCGGTGTTTGAGGTGGATATGTGTGTCACTAAGAGCTAAACAAAAGGGTCGCAAGTCTCCCTGCAAATTCCTCACAATATGGTACTAGCTGCACTACTAATGGCAGCAAGCCCAGCCACAAGCAAACCAAAAAAAAGTAAAATATAACGCTATTGTAGGCCTAAATAAGCCGTTGGGGTTCTCCTATGGCTATTTTCTAGCCTACACTGAAAGCACACTGCTTTGCCAGATTACCTTGAGTTATAAAAAGAAATAAGCGTAAAAAAAAAAAAAATCAGAAGACTGTGCTTAATTCAAATCGAACCCCTTATAAATTGTCCCACTTCGGTGTTTGAGGTGGATATGTGTGTCACTAAGAGCTAAACACAACGGTCGCAAGTCTCCCTGCAAATTCCTCACAATATGGTACTAGCTGCACTACTAATAGCAGCAAGCCCAGCCACAAGCAAACCAAAAAAAAGTAAAATATAATGCTAATGTAGGCCTAAATAAGCCGTTGGGGTTCTCCTATGGCTATTTTCTAGCCTACACTGAAAGCACACTGCTTTGCCAGATTACTTTGAGTTATAAAAAGAAATAAATGTAAAAAAAAATAAATCAGAAGACTGTGCCTAATTCAAATCAAACCCCTAATAAATTGTCCCACTTCGGTATTTGAGGTGGATATGTGTGTCACTAAGAGCTAAACACAACGGTCGCAAGTCTCCCTGCAAATTCCTCACAATATGGTACTAGCTGCACTACTAATGGCAGCGAGCCCAGCCACAATCAAACCAAAAAAAAGTAAAATATAACGCTATTGTAGGCCTAAATAAGCCGTTGGGGTTCTCCTATGGCTATTTTCTAGCCTACACTGAAAGCACAATGCTTTGCCAGATTACCTTGAGTTATAAAAAGAAATAAACGTAAAAAAAATAAATCATCAGACTGTGCCTAATTCAAATCAAACCCCTTATAAATTGTCCCACTTCGGTGTTTGAGGTGGATATTTGTGTCACTAAGAGCTAAACACAACGGTCGCAAGTCTCCCTGCAAATTCCTCACAATATGGTACTAGCTGCACTACTAATGGCAGCAAGCTCAGCCACAAGCAAACCAAAAAAAGTTAAATATAACGCTATTGTAGGCCTAAATAAGCCGTTGGGGTTCTCCTATGGCTATTTTCTAGCCTACACTGAAAGCACACTGCTTTGCCAGATTACTTTGAGTTATAAAAAGAAATAAACGTAAAAAAAAATAAATCAGAAGACTGTGCCTAATTCAAATCAAACCCCTAATAAATTGTCCCACTTCGGTATTTGAGGTGGATATGTGTGTCACTAAGAGCTAAACACAACGGTCGCAAGTCTCCCTGCAAATTCCTCACAATATGGCACTAGCTGCACTACTAATGGCAGCAAGCCCAGCCACAAGCAAACCAAAAAAAAGTAAAATATAACGCTATTGTAGGCCTAAATAAGCCGTTGGGGTTCTCCTATGGCTATTTTCTAGCCTACACTGAAAGCACACTGCTTTGCCAGATTACCTTGAGTTATAAAAAGAAATAATCGTAAAAAAAATAAATCATCAGACTGTGCCTAATTAAAATAAAATCCCTAATAAATTGTCCCACTTCGGTGTTTGAGGTGTATATGTGTGTCACTAATAGCTAAACACAACGGTCGCAAGTCTCCCTGCAAATTCCTCACAATATTGTACTAGCTGCACTACTAAAGGCAGCAAGCCCAGCCACAAGCAAACCAAAAAAAAGTAAAATATAACGCTATTGTAGGCCTAAATAAGCCGTTTGGGTTCTCCTATGGCTATTTTCTAGCCTACACTAAAAGCACACTGCTTTGCCAGATTACTTTGACTTATAAAAAGAAATAAACGTAAAAAAAAATAAATCAGAAGACTGTGCTTAATTCAAATCAAACCCCTAATAAATTGTCCCACTTTGGTATATGAGGTGGATATGTGTGTCACTAAGAGCTAAACACAACGCTCGCAAGTCTCCCTGCAAATTCCTCACAATATGGTACTAGCTGCACTACTAATGGCAGCAAGCCCAGCCACAAGCAAACCAAAAAAAAAAGTAAAATATAACGCTATTGTAGGCCTAAATAAGCTGTTGGGGTTCTCCTATGGCTATTTTCTAGCCTACACTGAAAGCACACTGCTTTGCCAGATTACCTTGAGTTATAAAAAGAAATAAACGTAAAAAAAAATAAATCATCAGACTGTGCTTAATTCAAATCAAACCCCTAATAAATTGTCCCACTTCGGTATTTGAGGTGGATATGTGTGTCACTAAGAGCTAAACACAGTGGTCGCAAGTCTCCCAGCAAATTCCTCACAAAATGGTACTAGCTGCTAGCTGCAGGTACTAGTGGCAGCAAGCCCAGCCACAAGCAAACAAAAAAAAAGTAAAATATAACGCTATTGTAGGCCTAAATAAGCCGTTGGGGTTCTCCTATGGCTACTTTCTAGCCTACACTGAAAGCACACTGCTTTGCCAAATTACCTTGAGTTATAAAAAGAAATAAACGTAAAAAAAAATAAATCATCAGACTGTGCCTAATTCAAATCAAACCCCTAATAAATTGTCCCACTTCGGTGTTTGAGGTGGATATGTGTGTCACTAAGAGCTAAACACAGCGGTCGCAAGTCTCCCAGCAAATTCCTCATAAAATGGTACTAGCTGCACTACTAGTGGCAGCAAGCCCAGCAACAAGCAAACAAAAAAAAAGTAAAATATAACGCTATTGTAGGCCTAAGTAAGCCGTTGGGGTTCTCCTATGGCTATTTTCTAGCCTACACTGAAAGCACACTGCTTTGCCAGATTACCTTGAGTTATAAAAAGAAATAAACGTAAAAAAAAATAAATCAGCAGACTGTGTCTAATTCAAATCAAACCCCTAATAAATTGTCCCATTTCGGTGTTTGAGGTGCATATGTGTGTCACTAAGAGCTAAACACAACGGTTGCAAGTCTCCCTGCAAATTTCTCTCAATATGGTACTAGCTGCACTACTAATGGCAGCAAGCCCAGCCACAAGCAAACCAAAAAAAAGTAAAATATACCGCTATTGTAGGCCTAAATAAGCCGTTGGGGTTCTCCTATGGCTATTTTCTAGCCTACACTGAAAGCACACTGCTTTGCCATATTACTTTGACTTATAAAAAGAAATAAACGTAAAAAAAAATAAATCAGCAGACTGTGCCTAATTCAAATCAAACCCCTAATAAATTGTCCCACTTCGGTGTTTGAGGTGGATATGTGTGTTACTAAGAGCTAAACACAACGGTCGCAAGTCTCCCAGCAAATTCCTCACAATATGGTACTAGCTGCACTACTAATGGCAGCAAGCCCAGCCACAAGCAAACAAAAAAAAAGTAAAATATAACGCTATTGTAGGCCTAAATAAGCCGTTTGGGTTCTCCTATGGCTATTTTCTAGCCTACACTGAAAGCACACTGCTTTGCCAGATTACCTTGAGTTATAAAAAGAAATAAACGTAAAAAAAAATAGTTCAGCAGACTGTGCCTAATTCAAATCAAACCCCTAATAAATTGTCCCACTTCGGTGTTTGAGGTGGATATTTGTGTCACTAAGAGCTAAACACAATGCTTGCAAGTCTCCCTGCAAATTCCTCACAATATGGTACTAGCTGCACTACTAATGGCAGCAAGCCCAGCCACAAGCAAACCAAAAAAAAGTAAAATATAACGCTATTGTAGGCCTAAATAAGCCGTTGGGGTTCTCCTATGGCTATTTTCTAGCCTACACTGAAAGCACACTGCTTTGTCAGATTACTATGAGTTATAAAAATAAATAAACGTAAAAAAAAAAAAATCAGAAGACTGTGCCTAATTAAAATAAAACCCCTAATAAATTGTCCCACTTCGCTGTTTGAGGTGGATATGTGTGTCACTAAGAGCTAAACACAGCGGTCGCAAGTCTCCCAGCAAATTCCTCACAAAATGGTACTAGCTGCACTACTAGTGGCAGCAAGCCCAGCCACAAGCAAACAAAAAAAAAGTAAAATATAACGCTATTGTAGGCCTAAATAAGCCGTTGGGGTTCTCCTATGGCTATTTTCTAGCCTACACTGAAAGCACACTGCTTTGCCAGATTACTTTGAGTTATAAAAAGAAAAAAACGTAAAAAGAAATAAATCAGAAGACTGTGCCTAATTCAAATCAAACCCCTAATAAATTGTCCCACTTCGGTATTTGAGGTGGATATGTGTGTCACTAAGAGCTAAACACAGCGGTCGCAAGTCTCCCAGCAAATTCCTCACAATATGGTACTAGCTGCACTACTAATGGCAGCAAGCCCAGCCACAAGCAAACCAAAAAAAAGTAAAATATAACGCTATTGTAGGCCTAAATAAGCCGTTGGGGTTCTCCTATGGCTATTTTCTAGCCTACACTGAAAGTACACTGCTTTGCCAGATTACTTTGAGTTATAAAAAGAAATAAACGTAAAAAAAAATAAATCAGCAGACTGTGCCTAATTCAAATCGAACCCCTTATAAATTGTCCCACTTCAGTGTTTGAGGTGGATATGTGTGTCACTAAGAGCTAAACACAACGGTCGCAAGTCTCCCAGCAAATTCCTCACAAAATGGTACTAGCTGCACTACTAGTGGCAGCAAGCCCAGCCACAAGGAAACAAAAAAAAAGTAAAATATAAAGCTATTGTAGGCCTAAATAAGCCGTTGGGGTTCTCCTAATTCTATTTTCTAGCCGACACTAAGCACACTGCTTTGCCAGATTACTTTGAGTTATAAAAAGAAATAAACGTAAAAAAAAATAAATCAGCAGACTGTGTCTAATTCAAATCAAACCCCTAATAAATTGTCCCATTTCGGTGTTTGAGGTGGATATGTGTGTCACTAAGAGCTAAACACAACGCTCGCAAGTCTCCCTGCAAATTCCTCACAATATGGTACTAGCTGCACTACTAATGGCAGCAAGCCCAGCCACAAGCAAACCAAAAAAAAGTAAAATATAACGCTATTGTAGGCCTAAATAAGCCGTTGGGGTTCTCCTATGGCTATTTTCTAGCCTACACTGAAAGTACACTGCTTTGCCAGATTACTTTGAGTTATAAAAAGAAATAAACGTAAAAAAAAATAAATCAGCAGACTGTGCCTAATTCAAATCGAACCCCTTATAAATTGTCCCACTTCGGTGTTTGAGGTGGATATGTGTGTCACTAAGAGCTAAACACAACGGTCGCAAGTCTCCCAGCAAATTCCTCACAAAATGGTACTAGCTGCACTACTAGTGGCAGCAAGCCCAGCCACAAGGAAACAAAAAAAAAGTAAAATATAAAGCTATTGTAGGCCTAAATAAGCCGTTGGGTTTCTCCTATATCTATTTTCTAGCCTACACTGAAAGCACACTGCTTTGCCAGATTACCTTGAGTTATAAAAAGAAATAAGCGTAAAAAAAAATAAATCAGAAGACTGTGCCTAATTCAAATCAAACCCCTAATAAATTGTCCCACTTCGGTATTTGAGGTGGATATGTGTGTCACTAAGAGCTAAACACAACGGTCGCAAGTCTCCCTGCAAATTCCTCACAATATGGTACTAGCTGCACTACTAGTGGCAGCAAGCCCAGCCACAAGCAAACCAAAAAAAAGTAAAATATAACGCTATTGTAGGCCTAAATAAGCCGTTGGGGTTATCCTATGGCTATTTTCTAGCCTACACTGAAAGCACACTGCTTTGCCAGATTACCTTGAGTTATAAAATAAATAAACGTAAAAATAAATAAATCAGAAGACTGTGCCTAATTAAAATAAAACCCCTAAAAAATTGTCCCACTTCGGTGTTTGAGGTGGATATGTGTGTCACTAAGAGCTAAACACAGCGGTCGCAAGTCTCCCAGCAAATTCCTCACAAAATGGTACTAGCTGCACTACTAGTGGCAGCAAGCCCAGCCACAAGCAAACAAAAAAAAAGTAAAATATAACGCTATTGTAGGCCTAAATAAGCCGTTGGGGATCTCCTATGGCTATTTTCTAGCCTACACTGAAAGCACACTGCTTTGCCAGATTACTTTGAGTTATAAAAAGAAATAAACGTAAAAAAAAATAAATCAGCAGACTGTGCCTAATTCAAATCAAACCCCTAATAAATTGTCCCACTTCGGTGTTTGAGGTGGATATGTGTGTCACTAAGAGCTAAACACAACGGTCGCAAGTCTCCCAGCAAATTCCTCACAAAATGGTACTAACTGCACTACTAGTGGCAGCAAGCCCAGCCACAAGCAAACCAAAAAAAAGTAAAATATAACGCTATTGTAGGCCTAAATAAGCCGTTGGGGTTCTCCTATGGCTATTTTCTAGCCTACACTGAAAGCACACTGCTTTGCCAGATTACCTTGAGTTATAAAAAGAAATAAACGTAAAAAAAATAAATCATCAGACTGTGCCTAATTAAAATCAAACCCCTAATAAATTTTCCCACTTCGGTGTTTGAGGTGGATATGTGTGTCACTAAGAGCTAAACACAACGCTCGCAAGTCTCCCTGCAAATTCCTCACAAAATGGTACTAGCTGCACTACTAATGGCAGCAAGCCCAGCCACAAGCAAACAAAAAAAAAGTAAAATATAACGCTATTGTAGGCCTAAATAAGCCGTTGGGGTTCTCCTATGGCTATTTTCTAGCCTACACTGAAAGCACACTGCTTTGCCAGATTACCTTAAGTTATAAAATAAATAAACGTAAAAAAAAAAAAATCAGAAGACTGTGCCTAATTAAAATAAAACCCCTAAAAAATTGTCCCACTTCGGTGTTTGAGGTGGATATGTGTGTCACTAAGAGCTAAACACAGCGGTCGCAAGTCTCCCAGCAAATTCCTCACAAAATGGTACTAGCTGCACTACTAGTGGCAGCAAGCCCAGCCACAAGCAAACAAAAAAAAAGTAAAATATAACGCTATTGTAGGCCTAAATAAGCCGTTGGGGATCTCCTATGGCTATTTTCTAGCCTACACTGAAAGCACACTGCTTTGCCAGATTACTTTGAGTTATAAAAAGAAATAAACGTAAAAAAAAATAAATCAGCAGACTGTGCCTAATTCAAATCAAACCCCTAATAAATTGTCCCACTTCGGTGTTTGAGGTGGATATGTGTGTCACTAAGAGCTAAACACAACGGTCGCAAGTCTCCCAGCAAATTCCTCACAAAATGGTACTAACTGCACTACTAGTGGCAGCAAGCCCAGCCACAAGCAAACCAAAAAAAAGTAAAATATAACGCTATTGTAGGCCTAAATAAGCCGTTGGGGTTCTCCTATGGCTATTTTCTAGCCTACACTGAAAGCACACTGCTTTGCCAGATTACCTTGAGTTATAAAAAGAAATAAACGTAAAAAAAATAAATCATCAGACTGTGCCTAATTCAAATCAAACCCCTAATAAATTTTCCCTCTTCGGTGTTTGAGGTGGATATGTGTGTCACTAAGAGCTAAACACAACGCTCGCAAGTCTCCCTGCAAATTCCTCACAAAATGGTACTAGCTGCACTACTAATGGCAGCAAGCCCAGCCACAAGCAAACAAAAAAAAAGTAAAATATAACGCTATTGTAGGCCTAAATAAGCCGTTGGGGTTCTCCTATGGCTATTTTCTAGACTACACTGAAAGCACACTGCTTTGCCAGATTACCTTGAGTTATAAAATAAATAAACAAAAAAAAAAATAAATCAGAAGACTGTGCATAATTCAAATCAAACCCCTAATAAAATGTCCCATTTCGGTGTTTGAGTTGGATATGTGTGTCACTAAGAGCTAAACACAACGGTTGCAAGTCTCCCAGCAAATTCCTCACAAAATGGTACTAGCTGCACTACCAGTGGCAGCAAGCCCAGCCACAAGCAAACAAAAAAAAAGTAAAATATAACGCTATTGTAGGCCTAAATAAGCCGTTGGGGTTCTCCTATGGCTATTTTCTAGCCTACACTGAAAGCTCACTGCTTTGTCAGATTACTATGAGTTATAAAAATAAATAAACGTAAAAAAAAAAAAATCAGAAGACTGTGCCTAATTAAAATAAAACCCCTAATAAATTGTCCCACTTCGCTGTTTGAGGTGGATATGTGTGTCACTAAGAGCTAAACACAGCGGTCGCAAGTCTCCCAGCAAATTCCTCACAATATGGTACTAGCTGCACTACTAGTGGCAGCAAGCCCAGCCACAAGCAAACAAAAAAAAAGTAAAATATAACGCTATTGTAGGCCTAAATAAGCCGTTGGGGTTCTCCTATGGCTATTTTCTAGCCTACACTGAAAGCACACTGCTTTGCCAGATTACTTTGAGTTATTAAAAGAAAAAAACGTAAAAAGAAATAAATCAGAAGACTGTGCCTAATTCAAATCAAACCCCTAATAAATTGTCCCACTTCGGTATTTGAGGTGGATATGTGTGTCACTAAGAGCTAAACACAACGGTCGCAAGTCTCCCAGCAAATTCCTCACAAAATGGTACTAGCTGCACTACTAGTGGCAGCAAGCCCAGCCACAAGGAAACCAAAAAAAAGTAAAATATAACGCTATTGTAGGCCTAAATAAGCCGTTGGGGTTCTCCTATGGCTATTTTCTAGCCTACACTGAAAGCACACTGCTTTGCCAGATTACCTTGAGTTATAAAATAAATAAACGTAAAAAAAAATAAATCAGAAGACTGTGCCTAATTAAAATAAAACCCCTAATAAATTGTCCCACTTCGGTGTTTGAGGTGGATATGTGTGTCACTAAGAGCTAAACACAGCGGTCGCAAGTCTCCCAGCAAATTCCTCACAAAATGGTACTAGCTGCACTACTAGTGGCAGCAAGCCCAGCCACAAGCAAACAAAAAAAAAGTAAAATATAACGCTATTGTAGGCCTAAATAAGCCGTTGGGGATCTCCTATGGCTATTTTCTAGCCTACACTGAAAGCACACTGCTTTGCCAGATTACTTTGAGTTATAAAAAGAAATAAACGTAAAAAAAAATAAATCAGCAGACTGTGCCTAATTCAAATCAAACCCCTAATAAATTGTCCCACTTCGGTGTTTGAGGTGGATATGTGTGTCACTAAGAGCTAAACACAACGGTCGCAAGTCTCCCAGCAAATTCCTCACAAAATGGTACTAACTGCACTACTAGTGGCAGCAAGCCCAGCCACAAGCAAACCAAAAAAAAGTAAAATATAACGCTATTGTAGGCCTAAATAAGCCGTTGGGGTTCTCCTATGGCTATTTTCTAGCCTACACTGAAAGCACACTGCTTTGCCAGATTACCTTGAGTTATAAAAAGAAATAAACGTAAAAAAAATAAATCATCAGACTGTGCCTAATTAAAATCAAACCCCTAATAAATTTTCCCACTTCGGTGTTTGAGGTGGATATGTGTGTCACTAAGAGCTAAACACAACGCTCGCAAGTCTCCCTGCAAATTCCTCACAAAATGGTACTAGCTGCACTACTAATGGCAGCAAGCCCAGCCACAAGCAAACAAAAAAAAAGTAAAATATAACGCTATTGTAGGCCTAAATAAGCCGTTGGGGTTCTCCTATGGCTATTTTCTAGACTACACTGAAAGCACACTGCTTTGCCAGATTACCTTGAGTTATAAAATAAATAAACGTAAAAAAAAATAAATCAGAAGACTGTGCCTAATTCAAATCAAACCCCTAATAAAATGTCCCATTTCGGTGTTTGAGGTGGATATGTGTGTCACTAAGAGCTAAACACAACGGTTGCAAGTCTCCCAGCAAATTCCTCACAAAATGGTACTAGCTGCACTACCAGTGGCAGCAAGCCCAGCCACAAGCAAACAAAAAAAAAGTAAAATATAACGCTATTGTAGGCCTAAATAAGCCGTTGGGGTTCTCCTATGGCTATTTTCTAGCCTACACTGAAAGCACACTGCTTTGCCAGATTACCTTGAGTTATAAAAAGAAATAAGCGTAAAAAAAAATAAATCAGCAGACTGTGCCTAATTAAAATCAAACCCCTAATAAATTGTCCCACTTCGGTGTTTGAGGTGGATATGTGTGTCACTAAGAGCTAAACACAATGGTCGCAAGTCTCCCAGCAAATTCCTCACAAAATGGTACTAGCTGCACTACTAGTGGCAGCAAGCGCAGCCACAAGCAAACAAAAAAAAAGTAAAATATAACGCTATTGTAGGCCTAAATAAGCCGTTGGGGTTCCCCTATGGCTATTTTCTAGCCTACACTGAAAGCACACTGCTTTGCCAGATTGCTTTGAGTTATAAAAAGAAATAAACGTAAAAAAAAAAATTAATCAGCAGACTGTGCCTAATTCAAATCAAACCCCTTCTCAATTGTCCCACTTCGGTGTTTGAGGTGGATATGTGTGTCACTAAGAGCTAAACACAACGCTCGCAAGTCTCCCTGCAAATTCCTCACAATATGGTACTAGCTGCACTACTAATGGCAGCAAGCCCAGCCAAAAGCAAACAAAAAAAAAGTAAAATATAACGCTATTGTAGGCCTAAATAAGCCGTTGGGGTTCTCCTATGGCTATTTTCTAGCCTACACTGAAAGTACACTGCTTTGCCAGATTACTTTGAGTTATAAAAAGAAATAAGCGTAAAAAAAAATAAATCAGCAGACTGTGCCTAATTCAAATCAAACCCCTAATAAATTGTCCCACTTCGGTGTTTGAGGTGGATATGTGTGTCACTAAGAGCTAAACACAACGGTCGCAAGTCTCCCAGAAAATTCCTCACAAAATGGTACTAGCTGCACTACTAGTGGCAGCAAGCGCAGCCACAAGCAAACAAAAAAAGAAGTAAAATATAACGCTATTGTAGGCCTAAATAAGCCGTTGGGGTTCCCCTATGGCTATTTTCTAGCCTACACTGAAAGCACACTGCTTTGCCAGATTGCTTTGAGTTATAAAAAGAAATAAACGCAAAAAAAATAAATCATCAGACTGTGCCTAATTCAAATCAAACCCCTTATAAATTGTCCCACTTCGGTGTTTGAGGTGGATATGTGTGTCACTAAGAGCTAAACACAACGGTCGCAAGTCTCCCAGCAAATTCCTCACAAAATGGTACTAACTGAACTACTAGTGGCAGCAAGCCCAGCCACAAGGAAACCAAAAAAAAGTAAAATATAACGCTATTGTAGGCCTAAATAAGCCGTTGGGGTTCCCCTATGGCTATTTTCTAGCCTACACTGAAAGCACACTGCTTTGCCAGATTGCTTTGAGTTATAAAAAGAAATAAACGTAAAAAAAATAAATCATCAGACTGTGCCTAATTCAAATCAAACCCCTTATAAATTGTCCCACTTCGGTGTTTGAGGTGGATATGTGTGTCACTAAGAGCTAAACACAACTGTCGCAAGTCTCCCAGCAAATTCCTCACAAAATGGTACTAGCTGCACTACTAGTGGCAGCAAGCCCAGCCACAAGCAAACCAAAAAAAAGTAAAATATAACGCTATTGTAGGCCTAAATAAGCCGTTGGGGTTCTCCTAATTCTATTTTCTAGCCGACACTGAAAGCACACTGCTTTGCCAGATTACTTTGAGTTATAAAATAAATAAACATAAAAAAAAATAAATCAGAAGACTGTGCCTAATTCAAATCAAACCCCTAATAAAATGTGCCATTTCGGTGTTTGAGGTGGATATGTGTGTCACTAAGAGCTAAACACAACGGTTGCAAGTCTCCCAGCAAATTCCTCACAAAATGGTACTAGCTGCACTACCAGTGGCAGCAAGCCCAGCCACAAGCAAACAAAAAAAAAGTAAAATATAACGCTATTGTAGGCCTAAATAAGCCGTTGGGGTTCTCCTATGGCTATTTTCTAGCCTACACTGAAAGCACACTGCTTTGCCAGATTACCTTGAGTTATAAAAAGAAATAAGCGTAAAAAAAAATAAATCAGCAGACTGTGCCTAATTCAAATCAAACCCCTAATAAATTGTCCCACTTCGGTGTTTGAGGTGGATATGTGTGTCACTAAGAGCTAAACACAACGGTCGCAAGTCTCCCAGCAAATTCCTCACAAAATGGTACTAGCTGCACTACTAGTGGCAGCAAGCGCAGCCACAAGCAAACAAAAAAAAAGTAAAATATAACGCTATTGTAGGCCTAAATAAGCCGTTGGGGTTCCCCTATGGCTATTTTCTAGCCTACACTGAAAGCACACTGCTTTGCCAGATTACTTTGAGTTATAAAAAGAAATAAACGTAAAAAAAAATAAATCAGCAGACTGTGCCTTATTCAAATCAAACCCCTAATAAATTGTCCCACTTCGGTGTTTGAGGTGGATATGTGTGTCACTAAGAGCTAAACACAACGGTCGCAAGTCTCCCAGCAAATTCCTCACAAAATGGTACTAGCTGCACTACTAGTGGCAGCAAGCCCAGCCACAAGGAAACCAAAAAAAGTAAAATATAACGCTATTGTAGGCCTAAATAAGCCGTTGGGGATCTCCTATGGCTATTTTCTAGCCTACACTAAAAGTACACTGCTTTGCCAGATTACTTTGAGTTATAAAAAGAAATAAACGTAAAAAAAAATAAATCAGCAGACTGTGCCTAATTTAAATCGAACCCCTTATAAATTGTCCCACTTCGGTGTTTGAGGTGGATATGTGTGTCACTAAGAGCTAAACACAACGGTCGCAAGTCTCCCAGCAAATTCCTCACAATATGGTACTAGCTGCACTACTAGTGGCAGCAAGCCCAGCCACAAGGAAACAAAAAAAAAGGAAAATATAACGCTATTGTAGGCCTAAATAAGCCGTTGGGGTTATCCTATGGCTATTTTCTAGCCTACACTGAAAGCACACTGCTTTGCCAGATTACCTTGAGTTATAAAAAGAAATAAGCGTAAAAAAAAATAAATCCGAAGACTGTGCCTAATTCAAATCAAACCCCTAATAAATTGTCCCACTTCGGTATTTGAGGTGGATATGTGTGTCACTAAGAGCTAAACACAGCGGTCGCAAGTCTCCCAGCAAATTCCTCACAAAATGGTACTAGCTGCACTACTAGTGGCAGCAAGCCCAGCCACAAGCAAACCAAAAAAAAGTAAAATATAACGCTATTGTAGGCCTAAATAAGTCGTTGGGGTTCTCCTATGGCTACTTTCTAGCCTACACTGAAAGCACACTGCTTTGCCAAATTACCTTGAGTTATAAAAAGAAATAAGCGTAAAAAAAAATAAATCAGAAGACTGTGCCTAATTCAAATCAAACCCCTAATAAATTGTCCCACTTCGGTATTTGAGGTGGATATGTGTGTCACTAAGAGCTAAACACAACGGTCGCAAGTCTCCCTGCAAATTCCTCACAATATGGTACTAGCTGCACTACTAATGGCAGCAAGCCCAGCCACAAGCAAACAAAAAAAAAGTAAAATATAACGCTATTGTAGGCCTAAATAAGCCGTTGGGGTTCTCCTATGGCTATTTTCTAGCCTACACTGAAAGCACACTGCTTTGCCAGATTACCTTGAGTTATAAAAAGAAATAAACGTAAAAAAAATAAATCATCAGACTGTGCCTAATTAAAATCAAACCCCTAATAAATTTTCCCACTTCGGTGTTTGAGGTGGATATGTGTGTCACTAAGAGCTAAACACAACGGTCGCAAGTCTCCCTGCAAATTCCTCACAATATGGTACTAGCTGCACTACTAATGGCAGCAAGCCCAGCCACAAGCAAACAAAAAAAAAGTAAAATATAACGCTATTGTAGGCCTAAATAAGCCGTTGGGGTTCTCCTATGGCTATTTTCTAGCCTACACTGAAAGCACAGTGCTTTGCCAGATTACCTTGAGTTATAAAATAAATAAACTTAAAAAAAAAAAAATCAGAAGACTGTGCCGAATTCAAATCAAACCCCTAATAAATTGTCCCATTTCGGTGTTTGAGGTGGATATGTGTGTCACTAAGAGCTAAACACAACAGTTGCAAGTCTCCCAGCAAATTCCTCACAAAATGGTACTAGCTGCACTACCAGTGGCAGCAAGCCCAGCCACAAGCAAACAAAAAAAAAGTAAAATATAACGCTATTGTAGGCCTAAATAAGCCGTTGGGGTTCTCCTATGGCTATTTTCTAGCCTACACTGAAAGCACAGTGCTTTGCCAGATTACCTTGAGTTATAAAAAGAAATAAGCGTAAAAAAAAAAAATCAGCAGACTGTGCCTAATTCAAATCAAACCCCTAATAAATTGTCCCACTTCGGTGTTTGAGGTGGATATGTGTGTCACTAAGAACTAAACACAACGGTCCCAAGTCTCCCAGCAAATTCCTCACAAAATGGTACTAGCTGCACTACTAGTGGCAGCAAGCGCAGCCTCAAGCAAACAAAAAAAAAGTAAAATATAACGCTATTGTAGGCCTAAATAAGCCGTTGGGGTTCCCCTATGGCTATTTTCTAGCCTACACTGAAAGCACACTGCTTTGCCAGATTACTTTGAGTTATAAAAAGAAATAAACGTAAAAAAAAATAAATCAGCAGACTGTGCCTTATTCAAATCAAACCCCTTATAAATTGTCCCACTTCGGTGTTTGAGGTGGATATGTGTGTCACTAAGAGCTAAACACAACGCTCGCAAGTCTCCCTGCAAATTCCTCACAATATGGTACTAGCTGCACTACTAATGGCAACAAGCCCAGCCACAAGCAAACCAAAAAAAAGTAAAATATAACGCTATTGTAGGCCTAAATAAGCCATTGGGGTTCTCCCATGGCTATTTTCTAGCCTACACTGAAAGCACACTGCTTTGCCAGATTACCTTGAGTTATAAAAAGAAATAAGCGAAAAAAAAATAAATCAGCAGACTGTGCCTAATTCAAATCAAACCCCTAATAAATTGTCCCACTTCGGTGTTTGAGGTGGATATGTGTGTCACTAAGAGCTAAACACAACGGTCGCAAGTCTCCCAGCAAATTCCTCACAAAATGGTACTAGCTGCACTACTAGTGGCAGCAAGCGCAGCCACAAGGAAACCAAAAAAAAGTAAAATATAACGCTATTGTAGGCCTAAATAAGCCGTTGGGGATCTCCTATGGCTATTTTCTAGCCTACACTAAAAGTACACTGCTTTGCCAGATTACTTTGAGTTATAAAAAGAAATAAACGTAAAAAAAAATAAATCAGCAGAATGTGCCTAATTTAAATCGAACCCCTTATAAATTGTCCCACTTCGGTGTTTGAGGTGGATATGTGTGTCACTAAGAGCTAAACACAACGGTCGCAAGTCTCCCAGCAAATTCCTCACAATATGGTACTAGCTGCACTACTAGTGGCAGCAAGCCCAGCCACAAGGAAACAAAAAAAAAGTAAAATATAACGCTATTGTAGGCCTAAATAAGCCGTTGGGGTTATCCTATGGCTATTTTCTAGCCTACACTGAAAGCACACTGCTTTGCCAGATTACCTTGAGTTATAAAAAGAAATAAGCGTAAAAAAAAATAAATCAGAAGACTGTGCCTAATTCAAATCAAACCCCTAATAAATTGTCCCACTTCGGTATTTGAGGTGGATATGTGTGTCACTAAGAGCTAAACACAACGGTCGCAAGTCTCCCTGCAAATTCCTCACAATATGGTACTAGCTCCACTACTAATGGCAGCAAGCGCAGCCACAAGCAAACAAAAAAAAAGTAAAATATAACGCTATTGTAGGCCTAAATAAGCCGTTGGGGTTCCCTTATGGCTATTTTCTAGCCTACACTGAAAGCACACTGCTTTGCCAGATTACTTTGAGTTATAAAAAGAAATAAATGTAAAAAAAAATAAATCAGCAGACTGTGCCTTATTCAAATCAAACCCCTTATAAATTGTCCCACTTCGGTGTTTGAGGTGGATATGTGTGTCACTAAGAGCTAAACACAACGGTCGCAAGTCTCCCAGCAAATTCCTCACAAAATGGTACTAGCTGCACTACTAGTGGCAGCAAGCCCAGCCACAAGGAAACCAAAAAAAAGTAAAATATAACGCTATTGTAGGCCTAAATAAGCCGTTGGGGTTATCCTATGGCTATTTTCTAGCCTACACTGAAAGCACACTGCTTTGCCAGATTAACTTGAGTTATAAAAAGAAATAAACGTAAAAAAAATAAATCAGCAGACTGTGCCTAATTCAAATCGAACCCCTTATAAATTGTCCCACTTCGGTGTTTGAGGTGGATATGTGTGTCACTAAGAGCTAAACACAACGCTCGCAAGTCTCCCTGCAAATTCCTCACAATATGGTACTAGCTGCACTACTAATGGCAGCAAGCCCAGCCACAAGCAAACCAAAAAAAAGTAAAATATAACGCTATTGTAGGCCTAAATAAGCCGTTGGGGTTCTCCTATGGCTATTTTCTAGCCTACACTGAAAGCACACTGCTTTGCCAGATTACCTTGAGATATAAAAAGAAATAAACGTAAAAAAAAATAAATCATCAGACTGTGCCTAATTCAAATCGAACCCCTTATAAATTGTCCCACTTCGGTGTTTGAGGTGGATATGTGTGTCAATAAGAGCTAAACACAATGGTCGCAAGTCTCCCTGCAAATTCCTCACAATATGGTACTAGCTGCACTACTAATGGCAGCAAGCCCAGCCACAAGCAAACCAAAAAAAAGTAAAATATAACGATATTGTAGGCCTAAATAAGCCGTTGGGGTTCTCCTATGGCTATTTTCTAGCCTACACTGAAAGCACACTGCTTTGCCAGATTACCTTGAGTTATAAAAAGAAATAAACGTAAAAAAAAATAAATCAGCAGACTGTGCCTAATTCAAATCAAACCCCTAATAAATTGTCCCACTTCGGTGTTTGAGGTGGATATGTGTGTCACTAAGAGCTAAACACAACGGTCGCAAGTCTCCCAGCAAATTCCTCACAAAATGGTACTAGCTGCACTACTAGTGGCAGCAAGCCCAGCCACAAGGAAACCAAAAAAAAGTAAAATATAACGCTATTGTAGGCCTAAAAAAGCCGTTGGGGTTATCATATGGCTATTTTCTAGCCTACACTGAAAGCACACTGCTTTGCCAGATTACCTTGAGTTATAAAAAGAAATAAGCGTAAAAAAAAATAAATCAGAAGACTGTGCCTAATTCAAATCAAACCCCTAATAAATTGTCCCACTTCGGTGTTTGAGGTGGATATGTGTGTCACTAAGAGCTAAACACAACGGTCGCAAGTCTCCCTGCAAATTCCTCACAATATGGTACTAGCTGCACTACTAATGGCAGCAAGCGCAGCCACAAGCAAACAAAAAAAAAGTAAAATATAACGCTATTGTAGGCCTAAATAAGCCGTTGGGGTTCTCCTATGGCTATTTTCTAGCCTACACTGAAAGCACACTGCTTTGCCAGATTACTTTAAGTTATAAAAAGAAATAAATGTAAAAAAAAATAAATCAGAAGACTGTGCCTAATTCAAGTCAAACCTCTAATAAATTGTCCGACTTCGGTGTTTGAGGTGGATATGTGTGTCACTAAGAGCTAAACACAACGGTTGCAAGTCTCCCAGCAAATTCCTCACAAAATGGTACTAGCTGCACTACTAGTGGCAGCAAGCCCAGCCACAAGCAAACCAAAAAAAAGTAAAATATAACGCTATTGTAGGCCTAAATAAGCCGTTGGGGTTATCCTATGGCTATTTTCTAGCCTACACTGAAAGCACACTGCTTTGCCAGATTGCTTTGAGTTATAAAAAGAAATAAACGTAAAAAAAAATAAATCAGCAGACTGTGCCTAATTCAAATCGAACCCCTTAAAAATTGTCCCACTTCGGTGTTTGAGGTGGATATGTGTGTCACTAAGAGCTAAACACAACGGTCGCAAGTCTCCCAGCAAATTCCTCACAATATGGTACTAGCTGCACTACTAGTGGCAGCAAGCACAGCCACAAGGAAACAAAAAAAAGTAAAATATAACGCTATTGCAGGCCTAAATAAGCCGTTGGGGTTATCCTATGGCTATTTTCTAGCCTACACTGAAAGCACACTGCTTTGCCAGATTACCTTGAGTTATAAAAAGAAATAAGCGTAAAAAAAAATAAATCAGAAGACTGTGCCTAATTCAAATCAAACCCCTTATAAATTGTCCCACTTCGGTATTTGAGGTGGATATGTGTGTCACTAAGAGCTAAACACAACGGTCGCAAGTCTCCCTGCAAATTCCTCACAATATGGTACTAGCTGCACTACTAATGGCAGCAAGCCCAGCCTTAAGCAAACAAAAAAAAAAGTAAAATATAACGCTATTGTAGGCCTAAATAAGCCGTTGGGGTTCTCCTATGGCTATTTTCTAGCCTACACTGAAAGCACACTGCTTTGCCAGATTACCTTGAGTTATAAAAAGAAATAAACGTAAAAAAAATAAATCATCAGACTGTGCCTAATTAAAATCAAACCCCTAATAAATTTTCCCACTTCGGTGTTTGAGGTGGATATGTGTGTCACTAAGAGCTAAACACAACGGTCGCAAGTCTCCCTGCAAATTCCTCACAATATGGTATTAGCTGCACGACTAATGGCAGCAAGCCCAGCCACAAGCAAACAAAAAAAAAGTAAAATATAACGCTATTGTAGGCCTAAATAAGCCGTTGGGGTTCTCCTATGGCTATTTTCTAGCCTACACTGAAAGCACAGTGCTTTGCCAGATTACCTTGAGTTATAAAATAAATAAACTTAAAAAAAAATAAATCAGAAGACTGTGCCGAATTCAAATCAAACCCCTAATAAATTGTCCCACTTCGGTGTTTGAGGTGGATATGTGTGTCACTAAGAGCTAAACACAACGGTCGCAAGTCTCCCTGCAAATTCCTCACAATATGGTACTAGCTGCACTACTAATGGCAACAAGCCCAGCCACAAGCAAACCAAAAAAAAGTAAAATATAACGCTATTGTAGGCCTAAATAAGCCGTTGGGGTTCTCCTATGGCTATTTTCTAGCCTACACTGAAAGCACACTGCTTTGCCAGATTACCTTGAGTTATAAAAAGAAATAAGCGTAAAAAAAAATAAATCAGCAGACTGTGCCTAATTCAAATCAAACCCCTAATAAATTGTCCCACTTCGGTGTTTGAGGTGGATATGTGTGTCACTAAGAGCTAAACACAACGGTCGCAAGTCTCCCAGCAAATTCCTCACAAAATGGTACTAGCTGCACTACTAATGGCAGCAAGCCCAGCCACAAGGAAACCAAAAAAAAGTAAAATATAACGCTATTGTAGGCCTAAATAAGCCGTTGGGGTTCCCCTATGGCTATTTTCTAGCCTACACTGAAAGCACACTGCTGTGCCAGATTACTTTGAGTTATAAAAAGAAATAAACGTAAAAAAAAATAAATCAGCAGACTGTGCCTTATTCAAATCAAACCCCTAATAAATTGTCCCACTTCGGTGTTTGAGGTGGATATGTGTGTCACTAAGAGCTAAACACAACGGTCGCAAGTCTCCCAGCAAATTCCTCACAAAATGGTACTAGCTGCACTACTAGTGGCAGCAAGCCCAGCCACAAGCAAACAAAAAAAAGTAAAATATAACGCTATTGTGGGCATAAATAAGCCGTTGGGGATCTACTATGGCTATTTTCTAGCCTAAACTAAAAGTACACTGCTTTGCCAGATTACTTTGAGTTATAAAAAGAAATAAACGTTAAAAAAAAAAAATCAGCAGACTGTGCCTAATTTAAATCGAACCCCTTATAAATTGTCCCACTTCGGTGTTTGAGGTGGATATGTGTGTCACTAAGAGCTAAACACAACGGTCGCAAGTCTCCCAGCAAATTCCTCACAATATGGTACTAGCTGCACTACTAGTGGCAGCAAGCCCAGCCACAAGGAAACAAAAAAAAAGTAAAATATAACGCTATTGTAGGCCTAAATAAGCCGTTGGGGTTATCCTATGGCTATTTTCTAGCCTACACTGAAAGCACACTGCTTTGCCAGATTACCTTGAGTTATAAAAAGAAATAAGCGTAAAAAAAAATAAATCAGCAGACTGTGCCTTATTCAAATCAAACCCCTTATAAATTGTCCCACTTCGGTGTTTGAGGTGGATATGTGTGTCACTAAGAGCTAAACACAACGGTCGCAAGTCTCCCAGCAAATTCCTCACAAAATGGTACTAGCTGCACTACTAGTGGCAGCAAGCCCAGCCACAAGGAAACCAAAAAAAAGTAAAATATAACGCTATTGTAGGCCTAAATAAGCCGTTGGGGTTATCCTATGGCTATTTTCTAGCCTACACTGAAAGCACACTGCTTTGCCAGATTAACTTGAGTTATAAAAAGAAATAAACGTAAAAAAAATAAATCAGCAGACTGTGCCTAATTCAAATCGAACCCCTTATAAATTGTCCCACTTCGGTGTTTGAGGTGGATATGTGTGTCACTAAGAGCTAAACACAACGCTCGCAAGTCTCCCTGCAAATTCCTCACAATATGGTACTAGCTGCACTACTAATGGCAGCAAGCCCAGCCACAAGCAAACCAAAAAAAAGTAAAATATAACGCTATTGTAGGCCTAAATAAGCCGTTGGGGTTCTCCTATGGCTATTTTCTAGCCTACACTGAAAGCACACTGCTTTGCCAGATTACCTTGAGATATAAAAAGAAATAAACGTAAAAAAAAATAAATCATCAGACTGTGCCTAATTCAAATCGAACCCCTTATAAATTGTCCCACTTCGGTGTTTGAGGTGGATATGTGTGTCAATAAGAGCTAAACACAATGGTCGCAAGTCTCCCTGCAAATTCCTCACAATATGGTACTAGCTGCACTACTAATGGCAGCAAGCCCAGCCACAAGCAAACCAAAAAAAAGTAAAATATAACGATATTGTAGGCCTAAATAAGCCGTTGGGGTTCTCCTATGGCTATTTTCTAGCCTACACTGAAAGCACACTGCTTTGCCAGATTACCTTGAGTTATAAAAAGAAATAAACGTAAAAAAAAATAAATCAGCAGACTGTGCCTAATTCAAATCAAACCCCTAATAAATTGTCCCACTTCGGTGTTTGAGGTGGATATGTGTGTCACTAAGAGCTAAACACAACGGTCGCAAGTCTCCCAGCAAATTCCTCACAAAATGGTACTAGCTGCACTACTAGTGGCAGCAAGCCCAGCCACAAGGAAACCAAAAAAAAGTAAAATATAACGCTATTGTAGGCCTAAAAAAGCCGTTGGGGTTATCATATGGCTATTTTCTAGCCTACACTGAAAGCACACTGCTTTGCCAGATTACCTTGAGTTATAAAAAGAAATAAGCGTAAAAAAAAATAAATCAGAAGACTGTGCCTAATTCAAATCAAACCCCTAATAAATTGTCCCACTTCGGTGTTTGAGGTGGATATGTGTGTCACTAAGAGCTAAACACAACGGTCGCAAGTCTCCCTGCAAATTCCTCACAATATGGTACTAGCTGCACTACTAATGGCAGCAAGCGCAGCCACAAGCAAACAAAAAAAAAGTAAAATATAACGCTATTGTAGGCCTAAATAAGCCGTTGGGGTTCTCCTATGGCTATTTTCTAGCCTACACTGAAAGCACACTGCTTTGCCAGATTACTTTAAGTTATAAAAAGAAATAAATGTAAAAAAAAATAAATCAGAAGACTGTGCCTAATTCAAGTCAAACCTCTAATAAATTGTCCGACTTCGGTGTTTGAGGTGGATATGTGTGTCACTAAGAGCTAAACACAACGGTCGCAAGTCTCCCAGCAAATTCCTCACAAAATGGTACTAGCTGCACTACTAGTGGCAGCAAGCCCAGCCACAAGCAAACCAAAAAAAAGTAAAATATAACGCTATTGTAGGCCTAAATAAGCCGTTGGGGTTATCCTATGGCTATTTTCTAGCCTACACTGAAAGCACACTGCTTTGCCAGATTGCTTTGAGTTATAAAAAGAAATAAACGTAAAAAAAAATAAATCAGCAGACTGTGCCTAATTCAAATCGAACCCCTTATAAATTGTCCCACTTCGGTGTTTGAGGTGGATATGTGTGTCACTAAGAGCTAAACACAACGGTCGCAAGTCTCCCAGCAAATTCCTCACAATATGGTACTAGCTGCACTACTAGTGGCAGCAAGCACAGCCACAAGGAAACAAAAAAAAGTAAAATATAACGCTATTGCAGGCCTAAATAAGCCGTTGGGGTTATCCTATGGCTATTTTCTAGCCTACACTGAAAGCACACTGCTTTGCCAGATTACCTTGAGTTATAAAAAGAAATAAACGTAAAAAAAATAAATCATCAGACTGTGCCTAATTAAAATCAAACCCCTAATAAATTTTCCCACTTCGGTGTTTGAGGTGGATATGTGTGTCACTAAGAGCTAAACACAACGGTCGCAAGTCTCCCTGCAAATTCCTCACAATATGGTATTAGCTGCACGACTAATGGCAGCAAGCCCAGCCACAAGCAAACAAAAAAAAAGTAAAATATAACGCTATTGTAGGCCTAAATAAGCCGTTGGGGTTCTCCTATGGCTATTTTCTAGCCTACACTGAAAGCACAGTGCTTTGCCAGATTACCTTGAGTTATAAAATAAATAAACTTAAAAAAAAATAAATCAGAAGACTGTGCCGAATTCAAATCAAACCCCTAATAAATTGTCCCACTTCGGTGTTTGAGGTGGATATGTGTGTCACTAAGAGCTAAACACAACGGTCGCAAGTCTCCCTGCAAATTCCTCACAATATGGTACTAGCTGCACTACTAATGGCAACAAGCCCAGCCACAAGCAAACCAAAAAAAAGTAAAATATAACGCTATTGTAGGCCTAAATAAGCCGTTGGGGTTCTCCTATGGCTATTTTCTAGCCTACACTGAAAGCACACTGCTTTGCCAGATTACCTTGAGTTATAAAAAGAAATAAGCGTAAAAAAAAATAAATCAGCAGACTGTGCCTAATTCAAATCAAACCCCTAATAAATTGTCCCACTTCGGTGTTTGAGGTGGATATGTGTGTCACTAAGAGCTAAACACAACGGTCGCAAGTCTCCCAGCAAATTCCTCACAAAATGGTACTAGCTGCACTACTAATGGCAGCAAGCCCAGCCACAAGGAAACCAAAAAAAAGTAAAATATAACGCTATTGTAGGCCTAAATAAGCCGTTGGGGTTCCCCTATGGCTATTTTCTAGCCTACACTGAAAGCACACTGCTTTGCCAGATTACTTTGAGTTATAAAAAGAAATAAACGTAAAAAAAAATAAATCAGCAGACTGTGCCTTATTCAAATCAAACCCCTAATAAATTGTCCCACTTCGGTGTTTGAGGTGGATATGTGTGTCACTAAGAGCTAAACACAACGGTCGCAAGTCTCCCAGCAAATTCCTCACAAAATGGTACTAGCTGCACTACTAGTGGCAGCAAGCCCAGCCACAAGCAAACAAAAAAAAGTAAAATATAACGCTATTGTGGGCCTAAATAAGCCGTTGGGGATCTACTATGGCTATATTCTAGCCTAAACTAAAAGTACACTGCTTTGCCAGATTACTTTGAGTTATAAAAAGAAATAAACGTTAAAAAAAAAAAATCAGCAGACTGTGCCTAATTTAAATCGAACCCCTTATAAATTGTCCCACTTCGGTGTTTGAGGTGGATATGTGTGTCACTAAGAGCTAAACACAACGGTCGCAAGTCTCCCAGCAAATTCCTCACAATATGGTACTAGCTGCACTACTAGTGGCAGCAAGCCCAGCCACAAGGAAACAAAAAAAAAGTAAAATATAACGCTATTGTAGGCCTAAATAAGCCGTTGGGGTTATCCTATGGCTATTTTCTAGCCTACACTGAAAGCACACTGCTTTGCCAGATTACCTTGAGTTATAAAAAGAAATAAGCGTAAAAAAAAAATAAATCAGAAGACTGTGCCTAATTCAAATCAAACCCCTAATAAATTGTCCCACTTCGGTGTTTGAGGTGGATATGTGTGTCACTAAGAGCTAAACACAACGCTCGCAAGTCTCCCAGCAAATTCCTCACAAAATGGTACTAGCTGCACTACTAGTGGCAGCAAGCGCAGCCACAAGCAAACAAAAAAAAAGTAAAATATAACGCTATTGTAGGCCTAAAGAAGCCGTTGGGGTTCCCCTATGGCTATTTTCTAGCCTACACTGAAAGCACACTGCTTTGCCAGATTACTTTGAGTTATAAAAAGAAATAAACGTAAAAAAAAATAAATCAGCAGACTGTGCCTTATTCAAATCAAACCCCTTATAAATTGTCCCACTTCGGTGTTTGAGGTGGATATGTGTGTCACTAAGAGCTAAACACAACGGTCGCAAGTCTCCCAGCAAATTCCTCACAAAATGGTACTAGCTGCACTACTAGTGGCAGCAAGCCCAGCCGCAAGGAAACCAAAAAAAAGTAAAATATAACGCTATTGTAGGCCTAAATAAGCCGTTGGGGTTATCCTATGGCTATTTTCTAGCCTACACTGAAAGCACACTGCTTTGCCAGATTACCTTGAGTTATAAAAAGAAATAAACGTAAAAAAAAGTAAATCAGCAGACTGTGCCTAATTCAAATCGAACCCCTTATAAATTGTCCCACTTCGGTGTTTGAGGTGGATATGTGTGTCACTAAGAGCTAAACACAACGCTCGCAAGTCTCCCTGCAAATTCCTCACAATATGGTACTAGCTGCACTACTAATGGCAGCAAGCCCAGCCACAAGCAAACCAAAAAAAAGTAAAATATAACGCTATTGTAGGCCTAAATAAGCTGTTGGGGTTCTCCTATGGCTATTTTCTAGCCTACACTGAAAGCACACTGCTTTGCCAGATTACCTTGAGTTATAAAAAGAAATAAACGTAAAAAAAATAAATCATCAGACTGTGCCTAATTAAAATCAAACCCCTAATAAATTGTCCCACTTTGGTGTTTGAGGTGGATATGTGTGTCACTAAGAGCTAAACACAACGGTCGCAAGTCTCCCTGCAAATTCCTCACAATATGGTACTAGCTGCACTACTAATGGCAGCAAGCCCAGCCACAAGCAAACCAAAAAAAAGTAAAATATAACGCTATTGTAGGCCTAAATAAGCCGTTGGGGTTCTCCTATGGCTATTTTCTAGCCTACACTGAAAGCACACTGCTTTGCCAGATTACCTTGAGATATAAAAAGAAATAAACGTAAAAAAAAATAAATCATCAGACTGTGCCTAATTCAAATCGAACCCCTTATAAATTGTCCCACTACGGTGTTTGAGGTGGATATGTGTGTCAATAAGAGCTAAACACAATGGTCGCAAGTCTCCCTGCAAATTCTCACAATATGGTACTAGCTGCACTACTAATGGCAGCAAGCCCAGCCACAAGCAAACCAAAAAAAAGTAAAATATAACGCTATTGTAGGCCTAAATAAGCCGTTGGGGTTCTCCTATGGCTATTTTCTAGCCTACACTGAAAGCACACTGCTTTGCCAGATTACCTTGAGTTATAAAAAGAAATAAACGTAAAAAAAAATAAATCATCAGACTGTGCCTAATTCAAATCAAACCCCTAATAAATTGTCCCACTTCGGTGTTTGAGGTGGATATGTGTGTCACTAAGAGCTAAACACAACGCTCGCAAGTCTCCCTGCAAATTCCTCACAATATGATACTAGCTGCACTACTAATGGCAGCAAGCCCAGCCACAAGCAAACCAAAAAAAAGTAAAATATAACGCTATTGTAGGCCTAAATAAGCCGTTGGGGTTCTCCTATGGCTATTTTCTAGCCTACACTGAAAGTACACTGCTTTGCCAGATTACTTTGAGTTATAAAAAGAAATAAACGTAAAAAAAAATAAATCAGCAGACTGTGCCTAATTCAAATCGAACCCCTTATAAATTGTCCCACTTCGGTGTTTGAGGTGGATATGTGTGTCACTAAGAGCTAAACACAACTGTCGCAAGTCTCCCTGCAAATTCCTCACAATATGGTACTAGCTGCACTACTAATGGCAGCAAGCCCAGCCACAAGCAAACCAAAAAAAAGTAAAATATAACGCTATTGTAGGCCTAAATAAGCCGTTGGGGTTCTCCTATGGCTATTTTCTAGCCTACACTGAAAGAACACTGCTTTGCCAGATTACTTTTAGTTATAAAAAGAAATAAATGTAAAAAAAAATAAATCAGAAGACTGTGCCTAATTCAAATCAAACCCCTAATAAATTGTCCCACTTCGGTATTTGAGGTGGATATGTGTGTCACTAAGAGCTAAACACAACGGTCGCAAGTCTCCCTGCAAATTCCTCACAATATGGTACTAGGTGCACTACTAATGGCAGCAAGCCCAGCCACAAGCAAACCAAAAAAAAGTAAAATATAACGCTATTGTAGGCCTAAATAAGCCGTTGGGGTTCTCCTATGGCTATTTTCTAGCCTACACTGAAAGCACAGTGCTTTGCCAGATTACCTTGAGTTAAAAAAAAGAAATAAACGTAAAAAAAAATAAATCAGCAGACTGTGCCTTATTCAAATCGAACCTCTTATAAATTGTCCCACTTCAGTGTTTGAGGTGGATATGTGTGTCACTAAGAGCTAAACACAACGGTCGCAAGTCTCCCAGCAAATTCCTCACAAAATGGTACTAGCTGCACTACTAGTGGCAGCAAGCCCAGCCACAAGGAAACCAAAAAAAAGTAAAATATAACGCTATTGTAGGCCTAAATAAGCCGTTGGGGTTATCCTATGGCTATTTTCTAGCCTACACTGAAAGCACACTGCTTTGCCAGATTACCTTGAGTTATAAAAAGAAATAAACGTAAAAAAAAATAAATCAGCAGACTGTGCCTAATTCAAATCGAACCTCTTATAAATTGTCCCACTTCGGTGTTTGAGGTGGATATGAGTGTCACTAAGAGCTAAACACAACGCTCGCAAGTCTCCCTGCAAATTCCTCACAATATGGTACTAGCTGCACTACTAATGGCAGCAAGCCCAGCCACAAGCAAACCAAAAAAAAGTAAAATATAACGCTATTGTAGGCCAAAATAAGCCGTTGGGATTCTCCTATGGCTATTTTCTAGCCTACACTGAAAGCACACTGCTTTGCCAGATTACCTTGAGTTATGAAAAGAAATAAACGTAAAAAAAATAAATCATCAGACTGTGCCTAATTAAAATCAAACCCCTAATAAATTGTCCCACTTCGGTGTTTGAGGTGGATATGTGTGTCACTAAGAGCTAAACACAACGCTCGCAAGTCTCCCTGCAAATTCCTCACAAAATGGTACTAGCTGCACTACTAGTGGCAGCAAGCCCAGCCACAAGGAAACCAAAAAAAAGTAAAATATAACGCTATTGTAGGCCTAAATAAGCCGTTGGGGTTCTCCTATGGCTATTTTCTAGCCTACACTGAAAGCACACTGCTTTGCACACTGCTTTGCCAGATTACCTTTTTTTTTTACGTTTATTTCTTTTTATATCTCAATATAAAAAGAAATAAACGTAAAAAAAAATAAATCATCAGACTGTGCCTAATTCAAATCGAACCCCTTATAAATTGTCCCACTTCGGTGTTTGAGGTGGATATGTGTGTCAATAAGAGCTAAACACAACGGTCGCAAGTCTCCCTGCAAATTCCTCACAATATAGTACTAGCTGCACTACTAATGGCAGCAAGCCCAGCCACAAGCAAACCAAAAAAAAGTAAAATATAACGCTATTGTAGGCCTAACTAAGCCGTTGGGGTTCTCCTATGGCTATTTTCTAGCCTACACTGAAAGCACACTGCTTTGCCAGATTACCTTGAGTTATAAAAAGAAATGAACGTAAAAAAAAATAAATCAGCAGACTGTGCCTAATTCAAATCAAACCCCTAATAAATTGTCCCACTTCGGTGTTTGAGGTGGATATGTGTGTCACTAAGAGCTAAACACAACGCTCGCAAGTCTCCCTGCAAATTCCTCACAAAATGGTACTAGCTGCACTACTAGTGGCAGCAAGCCCAGCCACAAGGAAACCAAAAAAAAGTAAAATATAACGCTATTGTGGGCCTAAATAAGCCGTTGGGGATCTACTATGGCTATTTTCTAGCCTAAACTAAAAGTACACTGCTTTGCCAGATTACTTTGAGTTATAAAAAGAAATAAACGTAAAAAAAAAAAAATCAGCAGACTGTGCCTAATTTAAATCGAACCCCTTATAAATTGTCCCACTTCGGTGTTTGAGGTGGATATGTGTGTCACTAAGAGCTAAACACAACGGTCGCAAGTCTCCCAGCAAATTCCTCACAAAATGGTACTAGCTGCACTACTAGTGGCAGCAAGCCCAGCCACAAGGAAACCAAAAAAAAGTAAAATATAACGCTATTGTAGGCCTAAATAAGCCGTTGGGGTTATCCTATGGCTATTTTCTAGCCTACACTGAAAGCACACTGCTTTGCCAGATTACCTTGAGTTATAAAAAGAAATAAACGTAAAAAAAAATAAATCAGCAGACTGTGCCTAATTCAAATCGAACCTCTTATAAATTGTCCCACTTGGGTGTTTGAGGTTGATATGAGTGTCACTAAGAGCTAAACACAACGCTCGCAAGTCTCCCTGCAAATTCCTCACAATATGGTACTAGCTGCACTACTAATGGGAGCAAGCCCAGCCACAAGCAAACCAAAAAAAAGTAAAATATAACGCTATTGTAGGCCAAAATAAGCCGTTGGGATTCTCCTATGGCTATTTTCTAGCCTACACTGAAAGCACACTGCTTTGCCAGATTACCTTGAGTTATGAAAAGAAATACAGGCGGTCCCCTACTTAAGGACACCCGACTTACAGACAACCCATAGTTACAGACGGACCCCTCTGCCCACTGTGACCTCTGGTGAAGCTCTCTGGATGCTTTAAAATAGTCCCAGATTGCAATAATCAGCTTAAAATTGTCTGCAATGAAGCTTTATTGATAATTCTTGGTCCTATTACAGCAAAAAAATTTGAAACTCCAATTGTCACTGGGGCAAAAAAAAAAAAATTGTCGGGAACTACAATGATAAAATATACAGTTTCGACTTACATACAAATTCAACTTAAGAACAAACCTACAGTCCCTATCTTGTATGTAACCCGGGGACTGCCTGTAAACGTAAAAAAAATAAATCATCAGACTGTGCCTAATTAAAATCAAACCCCTAATAAATTGTCCCACTTCGGTGTTTGAGGTGGATATGTGTGTCACTAAGAGCTAAACACAACGCTCGCAAGTCTCCCTGCAAATTCCTCACAATATGGTACTAGCTGCACTACTAATGGCAGCAAGCCCAGCCACAAGCAAACCAAAAAAAAGTAAAATATAACGCTATTGTAGGCCTAAATAAGCCGTTGGGGTTCTCCTATGGCTATTTTCTAGCCTACACTGAAAGCACACTGCTTTGCACACTGCTTTGCCAGATTACCTTTTTTTTTACGTTTATTTCTTTTTATATCTCAATATAAAAAGAAATAAACGTAAAAAAAAATAAATCATCAGACTGTGCCTAATTCAAATCGAACCCCTTATAAATTGTCCCACTTCGGTGTTTGAGGTGGATATGTGTGTCAATAAGAGCTAAACACAACGGTCGCAAGTCTCCCTGCAAATTCCTCACAATATAGTACTAGCTGCACTACTAATGGCAGCAAGCCCAGCCACAAGCAAACCAAAAAAAAGTAAAATATAACGCTATTGTAGGCCTAACTAAGCCGTTGGGGTTCTCCTATGGCTATTTTCTAGCCTACACTGAAAGCACACTGCTTTGCCAGATTACCTTGAGTTATAAAAAGAAATAAACGTAAAAAAAAATAAATCAGCAGACTGTGCCTAATTCAAATCAAACCCCTAATAAATTGTCCCACTTCGGTGTTTGAGGTGGATATGTGTGTCACTAAGAGCTAAACACAACGCTCGCAAGTCTCCCTGCAAATTCCTCACAATATGGTACTAGCTGCACTACTAATGGCAGCAAGCCCAGCCACAAGCAAACCAAAAAAAAGTAAAATATAACGCTATTGTAGGCCTAAATAAGCCGTTGGGGTTCTCCTATGGCTATTTTCTAGCCTACACTGAAAGCACACTGCTTTGCCAGATTACTTTGAGTTATAAAAAGAAATAAATGTAAAAAAAAATAAATCAGCAGACTGTGCCTAATTCAAATCAAACCCCTAATAAATTGTCCCACTTCGGTGTTTGAGGTGGATATGTGTGTCACTAAGAGCTAAACACAACGGTCGCAAGTCTCCCAGCAAATTCCTCACAAAATGGTATTAGCTGCACTACTAGTGGCAGCAAGCCCAGCCACAAGGAAACCAAAAAAAAGTAAAATATAACGCTATTGTGGGCCTAAATAAGCCGTTGGGGATCTACTATGGCTATTTTCTAGCCTAAACTTAAAGTACACTGCTTTGCCAGATTACTTTGAGTTATAAAAAGAAATAAACGTAAAAAAAAAAAAATCAGCAGACTGTGCCTAATTTAAATCGAACCCCTTATAAATTGTCCCACTTCGGTGTTTGAGGTGGATATGTGTGTCACTAAGAGCTAAACACAACGGTCGCAAGTCTCCCAGCAAATTCCTCACAATATGGTACTAGCTGCACTACTAGTGGCAGCAAGCCCAGCCACAAGGAAACAAAAAAAAAGTAAAATATAACGCTATTGTAGGCCTAAATAAGCCGTTGGGGTTATCCTATGGCTATTTTCTAGCCTACACTGAAAGCACACTGCTTTGCCAGATTACCTTGAGTTATAAAAAGAAATAAGCGTAAAAAAAAAATAAATCAGAAGACTGTGCCTAATTCAAATCCAACCCCTAATAAATTGTCCCACTTCGGTATTTGAGGTGGATATGTGTGTCACTAAGAGCTAAACACAACGGTCGCAAGTCTCCCTGCAAATTCCTCACAATATGGTACTAGCTGCACTACTAATGGCAGCAAGCCCAGCCACAAGCAAACCAAAAAAAAGTAAAATATAACGCTATTGTAGGCCTAAATAAGCCGTTGGGGTTCTCCTATGGCTATTTACTAGCCTACACTGAAAGCACACTGCTTTGCCAGATTACCTTGAGTTATAAAATAAATAAACGTAAAAAAAAATAAATTAGAAGACTGTGCCTAATTCAAATCAAACCCCTAATAAATTGTCCCATTTCGGTGTTTGAGGTGGATATGTGTGTCACTAAGAGCTAAACACAACGGTTGCAAGTCTCCCAGCAAATTCCTCACAAAATGGTACTAGCTGCACTACCAGTGGCAGCAAGCCCAGCCACAAGCAAACCAAAAAAAAGTAAAATATAACGCTATTGTAGGCCTAAATAAGCCGTTGGGGTTCTCCTATGGCTATTTTCTAGCCTACACTGCAAGCACACTGCTTTGCCAGATTACCTTGAGTTATAAAAAGAAATAAGCGTAAAAAAAAATAAATCAGCAGACTGTGCCTAATTCAAATCAAACCCCTAATAAATTGTCCCACTTCGGTGTTTGAGGTGGATATGTGTGTCACTAAGAGCTAAACACAACGGTCGCAAGTCTCCCAGCAAATTCCTCACAAAATGGGACTAGCTGCACTACTAGTGGCAGCAAGCGCAGCCACAAGCAAACAAAAAAAAAGTAAAATATAACGCTATTGTAGGCCTAAATAAGCCGTTGGGGTTCCCCTATGGCTATTTTCTAGCCTACACTGAAAGCACACTGCTTTGCCAGATTACTTTGAGTTATAAAAAGAAATAAACGTAAAAAAAAATAAATCAGCAGACTGTGCCTTATTCAAATCAAACCCCTTATAAATTGTCCCACTTCGGTGTTTGAGGTGGATATGTGTGTCACTAAGAGCTAAACACAACGGTCGCAAGTCTCCCAGCAAATTCCTCACAAAATGGTACTAGCTGCACTACTAGTGGCAGCAAGCCCAGCCACAAGGAAACCAAAAAAAAGTAAAATATAACGCTATTGTAGGCCTAAATAAGCCGTTGGGGTTATCCTATGGCTATTTTCTAGCCTACACTGAAAGCACACTGCTTTGCCAGATTACCTTGAGTTATAAAAAGAAATAAACGTAAAAAAAAATAAATCAGCAGACTGTGCCTAATTCAAATCGAACCCCTTATAAATTGTCCCACTTCGGTGTTTGAGGTGGATATGTGTGTCACTAAGAGCTAAACACAACGCTCGCAAGTCTCCCTGCAAATTCCTCACAATATGGTACTAGCTGCACTACTAATGGCAGCAAGCCCAGCCACAAGCAAACCAAAAAAAAGTAAAATATAACGCTATTGTAGGCCTAAATAAGCTGTTGGGGTTCTCCTATGGCTATTTTCTAGCCTACACTGAAAGCACACTGCTTTGCCAGATTACCTTGAGTTATAAAAAGAAATAAACGTAAAAAAAATAAATCATCAGACTGTGCCTAATTAAAATCAAACCCCTAATAAATTGTCCCACTTTGGTGTTTGAGGTGGATATGTGTGTCACTAAGAGCTAAACACAACGGTCGCAAGTCTCCCTGCAAATTCCTCACAATATGGTACTAGCTGCACTACTAATGGCAGCAAGCCCAGCCACAAGCAAACCAAAAAAAAGTAAAATATAACGCTATTGTAGGCCTAAATAAGCCGTTGGGGTTCTCCTATGGCTATTTTCTAGCCTACACTGAAAGCACACTGCTTTGCCAGATTACCTTGAGATATAAAAAGAAATAAACGTAAAAAAAAATAAATCATCAGACTGTGCCTAATTCAAATCGAACCCCTTATAAATTGTCCCACTACGGTGTTTGAGGTGGATATGTGTGTCAATAAGAGCTAAACACAATGGTCGCAAGTCTCCCTGCAAATCCTCACAATATGGTACTAGCTGCACTACTAATGGCAGCAAGCCCAGCCACAAGCAAACCAAAAAAAGTAAAATATAACGCTATCGTAGGCCTAAATAAGCCGTTGGGGTTCTCCTATGGCTATTTTCTAGCCTACACTGAAAGCACACTGCTTTGCCAGATTACCTTGAGTTATAAAAAGAAATAAACGTAAAAAAAAATAAATCATCAGACTGTGCCTAATTCAAATCAAACCCCTAATAAATTGTCCCACTTCGGTGTTTGAGGTGGATATGTGTGTCACTAAGAGCTAAACACAACGCTCGCAAGTCTCCCTGCAAATTCCTCACAATATGATACTAGCTGCACTACTAATGGCAGCAAGCCCAGCCACAAGCAAACCAAAAAAAAGTAAAATATAACGCTATTGTAGGCCTAAATAAGCCGTTGGGGTTCTCCTATGGCTATTTTCTAGCCTACACTGAAAGTACACTGCTTTGCCAGATTACTTTGAGTTATAAAAAGAAATAAACGTAAAAAAAAATAAATCAGCAGACTGTGCCTAATTCAAATCGAACCCCTTATAAATTGTCCCACTTCGGTGTTTGAGGTGGATATGTGTGTCACTAAGAGCTAAACACAACTGTCGCAAGTCTCCCAGCAAATTCCTCACAAAATGGTACTAGCTGCACTACTAGTGGCAGCAAGCCCAGCCACAAGGAAACCAAAAAAAAGTAAAATATAACGCTATTGTAGGCCTAAATAAGCCGTTGGGGTTATCCTATGGCTATTTTCTAGCCTACACTGAAAGCACACTGCTTTGCCAGATTACCTTGAGTTATAAAAAGAAATAAGCGTAAAAAAAAATAAATCAGAAGACTGTGCCTAATTCAAATCAAACCCCTAATAAATAGTACCACTTCGGTATTTGAGGTGGATATGTGTGTCACTAAGAGCTAAACACAACGGTCGCAAGTCTCCCTGCAAATTCCTCACAATATGGTACTAGCTGCACTACTAATGGCAGCAAGCCCAGCCACAAGCAAACCAAAAAAAAGTAAAATATAACGCTATTGTAGGCCTAAATAAGCCGTTGGGGTTCTCCTATGGCTATTTTCTAGCCTACACTGAAAGAACACTGCTTTGCCAGATTACTTTTAGTTATAAAAAGAAATAAATGTAAATAAAAATAAATCAGAAGACTGTGCCTAATTCAAATCAAACCCCTAATAAATTGTCCCACTTCGGTATTTGAGGTGGATATGTGTGTCACTAAGAGCTAAACACAACGGTCGCAAGTCTCCCTGCAAATTCCTCACAATATGGTACTAGCTGCACTACTAATGGCAGCAAGCCCAGCCACAAGCAAACCAAAAAAAAGTAAAATATAACGCTATTGTAGGCCTAAATAAGCCGTTGGGGTTCTCCTATGGCTATTTTCTAGCCTACACTGAAAGCACAGTGCTTTGCCAGATTACCTTGAGTTAAAAAAAAGAAATAAACGTAAAAAAAAATAAATCAGCAGACT